>NC_082714.1:137983401-138308818 GCF_030144855.1 Hypanus sabinus
CTAAACTCATGATGAATTATGATGTCAAGAAATATTACTTCATCTGCAAGTAGAAAAGTTAATGAAAGAGTTAAAGGGAGCACATTCCAAATTGTTACAGCTCTTTATTCATTGCTTTTCCTGAAGCTGTCATTTTGTCCATGTCTGTTTTCCTTCAGCAGACATGCTTCTTGAAGCAGTTGAGCTGCTGAGAGACGTGAAGAAAACAGGAAGCTATTACTAGCATGATGCACAGGAAACAAAGCTAACTAAATAAGTTGTAACAAGGAAGAAAAGGCCCATGGACAGGATATTTTTGAACATGTTGTCGATTTTGCAGCTTATCTTTTGAGCGCAGAATTGAAATTCTATACAAATAATTGAAACATCTGGTTCTATATAAGTGCCGTCAGTATTTGGTAGGGGGCCAGTCACAGTGGAGATGTGTGGGGAAAGGTTGGCAGCTTGGCAAATTGTGAAGTAAATGAATGTACTGGAAAGGTAATTAAAAAAGACATTTCTGAACATGTTCTTTCAGAGTTGATCCTGACTTCTTACATTGACAGATCACAAAATCACAGGTAGTCTCATCATATAGAGCATAGATCAGTAGAGATCAGCAACAGACCCTTTCCGCCTGCCATGTGAGTGCTAATTGTGGCACCAAACTCAACTAATCTCGTCTGACTGTACTTGATTTATATCCCTCCATTCCCTGCCTGTTGCAAGTTCAAAGTAAATTTATTATCAAAGTACGTACGTACATGTCACCTTCAAATTCATTTTTGCAGGCATTTACAGGAAAGAAGAAATGCAACAGAATTTTATGAAAACTATACATAAACAGACAATGCAACCAGTGTGCAAAGGAAGATAAAATGTCTATGTAATAACAATACTGAGAGCACGAGTTGAAAAAAGTCCTTGAAAGTGAGCCCTTAGGTCACAGAATGAGTACAGAGAAGTGTTGAATAAAGTTATCCACACTGGTTCAGGAGACTGATTGTTGTAGGGTAATAACTGCTCCTGCACCTGGTGATGTGGGGCCTAAGGTTTCTGTACCTCCTGTCTGAGTAGCATGAAAAGGGCATGGGTGGGATGGTGGAGGTCTTTGATGATGGATGCTGCTCCATACTCAATGGTAGAGAGGATTTGCCTGTGAAGGAGTGGGCTGTGTCCACCACCCTCTCTATCCTTTCCTGTACCTGAGCATTGCTGTTTCTACACAGGCAATGATACAACCAGCTAGGATACTCCCCCCTGTGTACCTATAGAACTGTGTCCAAGTTTTCTGAGAATCCTGGCTCTGCCTAGATTATACTTAAAAGCTACAATCATATCTTCTTCTACCATCTCCCCTATCAACACATTCCAAGCACTTATGACATAAACAAACTTGTCTTGTGTATTTCCTTTCACCTTTCCATCATTCACCTTAAACTTAAACCATAAGATCATAAGAGACAGAAGCAGAATTAGGCCATCTGGCCCATCAAGCCTGCTCCACCATTCAATCATAGCTGATCCTTTTCTTTCTCTCCTCCTCCTCAGTTCTTGGTCTTCTCCCCATAACTTTTGATGCCACGTTCAATCAAGAATCTATCAATCTCTGCCTTAACTACACCTGACAACCTGGCCTCTACAGCTGCTCGTGGCAACAAATTCCACAAATTCACCACCCTTTGGCTAAAGAAATTTCACCGATTCTCTGTTTTGAAAGGACACCCCTCTATCCTGAGGCTGTGCCCTCTTGTTCTAGACTGTCCTACCATGGGAAATATCCTTTCCACATCTACTCAGTCTAGGCCTTTCAACATTCAAAAGGTTTCAATGAGATCCTTCTGAATTCCAGCGAGTACAGACCCAGAGCCATCAAATGTTCCTCATATGATAACCCTTTCATTCCTGGAATCATCCTTGTGAACCCCCTCTGGACCTTCTCCAATGTCAGCACCTTTTCTAAGATGAGGGGTCAAAAACTGTTCACAATACTCAAGGTGAGGCCTCACCAGTGCCTTATAAAGCCTCAGTATCAGATCCTTACTGTTGTATTCTAGACCTCTTGAAATGAATGATAACATGGCATTTGCCTTCCTCACCACCAACTCAACCTGCAAGTTAACCTTCAGGGTGTTCTGCAGAAGGACTACCAAGACACTCCAATTCCTGGATTTTCTCCCCATTTAGAAAATAGTCCGCACATTTATTTCTACTACTGAAGTGCATCTCCTTATAGCTAAATACACTCCAATCCAGATAACATCCCGGAGAACCTCTTCTACACGTGAGGGTTTTTTAACATTCTTCTTTGACCAGCTATTGCTTTTCACTGGAAGTGGATGAGCAAATAGCTGGCAGCATCATGTTGCCTGTAAGGAGCTTGTATGTTCTCCCCATGACCACATGGGTTTGTTCCAGGTCCTCCCACGTTCCAAAGGCATACTAGTGGGTAGGTTAATTGGGTGTTCTAAATTGTCCCATGATTAGGTTAGGAATAAATCAGTGGAGTGCTGGGAGGTGCAGCTGGAAGGGCCAGAAGGGCTTATTTGGCACTGTATGTCACAAAATGAAATTTAGAAAGCATATGAAGCCCAACAGGTAAAATATACAAACAACAGAAAATTTCAGATGCTGGAAATTGGAGGAACGCACACAAAATGCTGGAGGAACTCAGTAGACCAGGCAACATGTAGTAAAAGAGTACAGCTGATGTTTCAGGCCAAAACACTTCAGCAGGACTGGAGAAAAAGTAAAATACACTGCTTTTAAAATCTACTGCTGTGTACCCTGTGTGAGATTGCTATGCAGTTAAGCCAAAAATAAACATCAGCTCTTTGAACCTAGAAACTAAAGTCAACTAGTAAACTGATTTGATTATCTTTGCACAGTTTAAAAGAGTCTACTTAATCAGGAAGAAACACTGTAAACAATATAGTAAATTTATAGAATACAAAGTAGATATAAGTTGTGAAAATCAATAATTAAGGATGGCGTGATGTAGGGGCCCGTGATAATTCATAATATTTGTGTTTACTATCAATATCCAATGTAATCTTGAAGCTCTGTGATCAGCAACAACAGATTTTCCTCCATCAGCTGAGAAATATCTGTCTTCCATCTTTTCCCAGTTCCTGACCTTTTGCCGAAGTTGAGACCAGTTTCCTTTCTGGGTGAAAAATCACTTCCTCCAGCAGGTGGCCCACTGCAACCATTTTCACAAGGAAAGCCGTTTTTTTCCTGTGCACTGTAATGTGAATAGTGGCAGGATGTCGTTCCAAAGTTTCCTAGGGAAAAAACAATTACACTTTAGAAACTAAGAATTAACTCCATCCTGACCTTTTGATTAGTTGAGCTAAGTGATTTTCTGCCATTGAATTTATTTCTCCAGTATCTCAGTCTTCTATCTTGGTTGGCATTTGGAGATAATGTTTCCATTTATAAAATTTGCTTCACTTAACTAAAGATTTTCTTTGTATATTAGGGTGAATGTTATTGACAATGTTGTCATCGTTCAAGTGCTTTCCTAGGATAGGATGTTTTTCTTATGAGGAGAGATTCAGGAGACTGGTCCCTGTTGAGTTTAGAAGATTAATTAAAGTGTACAATATTTTTACTGGCTTGACTGGACAGATTGCCGCAGTAGCTTAGCCATTAGTGTGACGCTATTACAGTTTAGGGCGTCAGAGTTTAGAGTTTGGTTCCGATGTCACCTGTGAGGACTCTGTTTGTGCTTCCCATGGAATGCGTGGGTTTTCCTTCAGAACTCCAGTTTCCTCCCACAGTCCAAATCAGTAGGTTAATTGGCCATTGTAAACTGTCACGTGATTGGGCTAGGGCTAAATTGGGGGTTGCTGGAGTGGCCCTTTGAAGGGCCACAAGGCTGTATTCCATGCTGTATTTCTAAAGAAGTAAATTAAATATTGGAATAACTTTCCCTCTTTCTTGTTCCCTAGAACCAGGTATTCACAGTCTCACTGTAATGGGCCAGCTACTCCGGAATGAGAGAGGAAGGAATTTCTTCATTCAGAGAATAGAGAATCATTGAAACTTACTTCCCAAGCAAGCTGTGTCATTCAGTCACACAGTATATTCAAAATTAAATATCAGAAGATTACTGATATTGAGGAAATTAATGAATAAGGGTAAATGCAGGGTAGTTGTGCTGAGATAAAATATCAACCATTCTCATATCAAAGGATGGGGCAGATACAAAGGATCAAATGTTCTTTATGGCTTCTATTTCTCCTACAGTTATGCTCCTTCATTATCCATGTCTAGTGTCTACCTATTTTTTAGCAGATATAATAGCATAATGGTTAGTAAAATGGACTAGTAATTCAGAGGCATGGACTAATGCTCCTAAGGCAGTAAATCTGAACTACACTGAGAAAGCTGGGGAATTTAAATTTGCTTAATTAAATAAATCTGGAATTAGAAAGTTGGGACCTATCTGACCCATTAATTCTGTCTTTCTATTTTATGCAAGGTGATTTCCAGTCCTCGAATGGTCTGGGCTTATATGTGAACCCGGACACACTATAGTGTGATTGATCCTTAGCTCAGGTTCACATTTATTTCTCACATCTACACAGAAACATTTAGTGAAATGCATCATCTCATAGCAACCAGCAGACCCAAGGATGGACTGGGGGCAGTCTGCAAGTGTTGCCACACATTCTGGCGCTAACAGAGCATGCCCACAAGCCACAGCAACATCAACAGCAGTGAACCATGTTCTTCTCCCATAACTCCCATTCCCTCCACACACTCACGCTCCCAGATTAGCCTCCAGCTGCAGGACAGGCCACTTCTGGGATCCCGATCCTTGTTTCCAGATGATCAGACTGACAGACATCAGGTTTCCAACTTTGGACTTCGCTCCAGGACTCGCCGATCACGGTTCAACCTTTGCGGCCCGAACTGGCTCTTCAGTTGTATAAAACTATGAGAAAACAAAAACAGGAAGGGTGGATGGCATTTAGCAAAGGCGGAGACAATTTGAGTTAATCATTTAAAGTCTTGCATTTGAGCATAAGTTTGGAGAAATATCCTATGGATTAGACAAGTAATCATCTAATGTAGTCAAACTTCCATTTCAGTGAACATTTCGGAACCCTTCCTTGCCATCTCCTAAAATGGATCCATCAGAAATAACAACAGGAAAAAGAGTAGGTTCTGGGAGATCTCAGTTTTTGCACTGAGGTATTGTTCTATAAGCTTAAACATGAAGAGGAAACCTCTTGCTGATAACCATTGATGTGATCTCCCCCAGGTGACATATAACTACTCCACGATATCTGAGACTTCCATGGTGGTGCTGCAGTGGTCAACTCCAGAGGTCTGGAGTAAAACTGAAGGATAGGAGTTGAAATCTCACAGTGGCAGCAGCGGAAGGTAAATTCAGTTAATAATCTGGACTTTAAAAAAATTTACTCATTAGTAATGATATAAGAATAGCTATTGGATTGTTTTACATACTCAACTGGCTCAATAATGTGTTTCTGCTCTACCATATTATTACATTGTGAACATGTGCCATTAAATGTACTAATACGAATTTATCGGCAGATACGATAGCACTGCGCACTGAAGATCCCAAGGCATTAACTCCACATTATACCAAACAAACTGGTGAATGTGAATCTGCTGAATTCCAGAGGTTAGATAGCAGGGACTGTCTTTGATGTCAAATCAACATTTGATGAATAGTGGCATCAACAGTCACAGGAGAAGGTTTCAAGAACCTTAATGTTGGCAGAATCCAGCAGGTGTGTAGTACAAGTCTGTACTACTTGCAGCATTGTCAGTGAAAAATGAAAAATAAAAGAGACTCCTTTGCTTTCTTTTACATCCCTTACCATCTCAGAAGCTGGTCTTCAGCCAATTGGATTCACTATGAAAAGGATAAGAACAGTGAATATAGAAAAAGGCTATCGGGCTAAGCAACATGCTGGCTCCTGTATTGAAGGCTTGTACTCCAAAACTAGCCCCGATGGCAAAGTGGTGCAGATAGTGCAGCTGCTGCTTCTCAATTCCAGAGATCTCTGTTACTGTCTGTGTGGTGTCTGCATGTTCTCCTTGTGGGCACGTGGGTTTCCTCCGGGTATTCTGCATATTTCCATACAATTTGCTAAGTAGGTTGACAACTGTAAATTGCATCTACTGAATAGCTTCTGTAGTGAGTGGGAGAATCAGAATTACAATAAGATTTATTACCACTGATGTACTACTACATGTCATGACATTTGCGTTGTGGCAGCAATACACTACAAGGCAAAACATTACTATAGATTACAATAAAAATAAAACATATAAATTGTCCCAAAGATGAATGGTAAGGTAGTGTTCATGAGTTCATTCAGAAATCTGATAGTGGGAGGAGAAGAAGCTGTTTCTGAAACAGTGAGAGTGCATCTTTAGGCTCTTGTACCTCCTCCCAGTGAGCATTTTTAATGATGGATGCTACCACCTTGAGACATTGACTTTTAAAGATATTCTCAATGGTGGGGAGGCTTGTGCCTGTGATGGAGCTAGCTGAGTCTACAATCTCCTGCAGTCTCTTTAGGTTTTGTTCATTGGAGCACCCATACCAAGTGGAGATGCAACCAAACAGAATGCTCTCCACAGAACAATTGTAGAAATTTGCTAGAGTCTTTGATGACGTACCAAATCTCTTCAAATTGGGACTGGGCCGAGCCAGCATGGATTTACCAAGGGTAAATCGTGCTTGACTAATCTATTGGAGTTTTTCGAGAATGTAACCAGGAAGTTGGACAATGGAGATCTAGTGGATTTAGTGTACCTTGATTTTCAGAAGACATTTGATAAGGTCCCACATAGGAGATTGGTGGGTAAAATCAGAGCTCATGGCATTGGGGGGAAGATATTGACATGGATAGAAAACTGGTTGGCAGATAGAAAGCAAAGGGTAGCGGTGAATGGGTGTTTCTCGGAATGGCAGGTGGTGACTAGTGGGGTACCACAGGTATTGGGACCACAGCGGTTTACGATTTACGTCAATGATTTAGATGAAGGCATTGAGAATAACACTAAGCTGGGTGGCAGTGTGACATGTGATGAGGATGTTAGGAGAATTCAGGGTGACTTGGATAGGCTGGGTGAGTGGGCAGATACTTGGCAAATGACGTTTAATGTGAATAAGTGTGAGGTTATCCACTTTGGGAGTAAGAACAGGAACACAGATTATTATCTGAATGGTGTAGAGTTAGGTAAGGGAGAAATACAAAGAGATCTAGGAGTCCTTGTTCATCAGTCACTAAAGGTGAATGAGCAAGTGCAGCAGGCAGTGAAGAAGGCTAATGGAATGTTGGCCTTTATTACAAAGAGAATTGAGTACAAGAGCAAGGAAATCCTTTTGCATTTGTACAGGGCCCTGGTGAGACCACACCTGAAGTATTGTGTACAGTTTTGGTCTCTAGGGTTAAGTAAGGACATCCTAGCTGTAGAGGAAGTGCAGCGTAGATTCACAAGGTTAATTCCTGGGATGTCCGGACTGTCTTACGCAGAGAGGTAAGACTGGGCTTGTACATGCTGGAATTAAGGAGATTGAGAGGGGATCTAATTGCAACATATAAAATTATTAAGGGATTGGACAAGATAGAGGCAGGAAATATGTCCCAGATGCTGGGAGAATTCAGTACCAGAGGGCATGGTTTAAGAATAAGGGGTAGGTCATTTAGGACAGAGTTAAGGAAAAACTTCTTCTCCCAGAGAGTTGTGGGGGTGTGGAATGCACTGCCTCGGAAGGTAGTGGAGGCCAATTCTCTGGATGCTTTCAAGAAGGAGCTAGATAGGTATCTTATGGATAGGGGAATCAAGGGATATGGGGACAAGACAGGAACCGGGTATTGATAGTAGATGATCAACCATGATCTCAGAACGGTGGTGCAGGCTCGAAGGGCCGAATGGTCTACTTCTGCACCTATTGTCTATTGTCTATTGTCTAAATTCCCAGTGAAGTATAGCCTTTCTTGTGATTGTATCAGTATGTTGAGGCTAGGATAGATCCTCTGAGAAGCTGATGCACAGGAACTTCAATCTGTCGTGGACGTACTGGATCAATGGAAATGCGATGAGAATAAAATGGGTTTGCATTGGATTAGTATAAAAAATTGTGTGCTGCATCTTTATATCACTCATTGAAATCCAGACTCTGGCCAAACTGTTTCAGCTCAAATTTGACACTGCCAGGTATATCCTGGTCACAAAAAGCAAGGTACATCCAATCTGACTAGGTGCTGCCCAATCAGTCTTTATTCTACTCACATCATTCAACTCCAGATACTATCACAGCCTTCAACCAAATTTAAAACACTGACTTTCAGAATTGAAGTAAGTGACAGATCTTAACCTCAAGGCAGTATTTGATCTAGTGTGACATTAAAGAACTCTGGTGAAACTGCAGTCACTGGGCATCATGGGTCTGAGTCATACCTTGCAGAAATAAGGTTGCTACAGCTAAACCATCCCAATCCCAGGAGTTATTCAAGACTGTGTCCTCGGCTGAATTATCTTCATTCATCTACTAACTTTCCGTCATAAGATCAGAAGTGGAGATGTTTGCTATGATTACTCAAGATTCAATTCCATTTGTAAATCCTTAACAAATGATGTATTCCAAGCTTACACACAACAGGCAAAGGCATCATTCAAGATTGACACCACAAATTTACGAAACAGTGAGCGTTTCCAACCAACTATCCCTGCTACTCAGTACCATTTTTGTCATTAATTCGCCACCAACAATATCCTAATGGCTTCCAGAGATTCACCAGAATCAGTAGTATAATTGCTGTGGCTACAAGAGCAAATCAGAGGACAGATCTTGCATGAAGTGATGACTTCTTAATAACTGAAAGATTTTCCACTATCCATTAAACACGAGCGAGGAGTGTGATCAAACACTTTCCAATTCCATGGATGAAAACAATTTGAAAAACTGTCAAGAATTATGCAGGACAAAGGAGCTCACTTGAATGGTGTGCTATCCACCACTCTAAACATTCAAAATTGAAAGTACTTTTATAATCAAAGTATGTATACTATATATAACCTTGAGATTTCTCTCCTTCGAGGCAGCCACAAAACAAAGAAACTCCCATAGAACCCATTAAGAAGGGAGATTGTCAAACACCCACTGTGCAGAAAAATGCAAAAAATGAAAGAAAAAAAACCTTCATTTTCACTCACCATGTGTAGGTAGTGACTGCAGATACATAATCTACAAAGTAGATTGCAATTAGACATCTAATTACTCCAATTGAATTTCTCAAAACCACAGTTAACATTATCAAGAATTTAATAGGCAATAGTTGCATGCAACCTCCACCAGTGGAATCCTTTCCAAACCGCATGCCACTTTGACTTGGAAATACATTGCCATCATTACTGGGTCTAAATCATGGAACTCCCTTCCAGTAACAATAAACAGGTATCTTTACCAGGAGGACCATTTGAATATTAGACCATAAGATACAGGAGCAGAATAGGCCATTTGGCCCATTGAATCTGCTCTACCATTTCATCGTGACTGATTCATTTCCCTCTCAGGTCCAATCTCCTGTCTTCTCCCTGTAACCCTTCATGCCCTGACTATTCAAGAATTTATCAAACTGCCTAAAATATACCCAAGGACTTTGCCTTCATAGCGGTTTATGGCAACAAACTCCACAGATTCATCACTCTCTGGCTAAAGAAATTCCTCCTTACCTCCAATTCTAAATGGCCATCCTTCTATTCTGAGACAGTGACCTTTGGTTCTTGACTTTTCCTTCATAAGAAATATCCTCCTCACATCCACTCTATCAAGGCCTTTCAACATTTGATAGGTTTTAATGGGATTACCCTCCCCCACCCATTCTTCTGGATTCTAGTGAGTACAGACCCAGAGCCATCAAGCACTCTTCATATGATAAGCTTTTCAATCACAGAATCAATTTCATGAATCTCCTTTGAACCCTCTCCAATGGCAGCACATCCTTTCTTTGATAAGGGACCCAAAACTGCTCACAATACTCCAAGTGAGGCCTCACCAGTGCTTTATAAAACCCCAGCATTACATCCTTGCTTTTATTTTCTACTCCACTAGAAATGAATGCCAACATTGCATTTGCTTTCCTAAACTTCTTTTTAGAAAATAGTCTGCATTTTTATTTCTGCTACCAATGTGCATGACCATATTTCCCAACCATGTATTCCATCTGCCATTTATTTGCCCCTTCCTCTAATCCATCTAAGTCCTTCTGTAGTCTCCCTGATTCCTCAACACTACCTGCCCCTCCACCTATCTTCCTATTGTACACATTTTTGGTGACAAAGCAATTATTCTGCCAGTATCTTTCCAGTTATACAATGGGTGCTTCACTTGTTAAGCAGCTTCATGTGTGGCACCTTCTGGAAATCCAAATACACAACATCCCCCAATTCTCCTTTGTCTATTCTGCTTCATGTGTGGCCTTCTGAAAATCCAAATACACAACATCCACCGGTTCTCCTTTGTCTATTCTGCTTGCTATTTCTTCAAAGAATTTAAACATTTGTCAGACAAGATCTATCATTAATGAAACCATGCTGACTTCGGCCTGTTTTACCACGTGCCTCCAAAGTACCCTGAACCCACAACCTTAATAATTGACCACAACATCTTTCCAACCATTGAGGTCAGACTAACTGGCCTATAATCTGTTTTCTTCCTCTTGAAGAGTTGAGTGAAATTTGCAATTTTCCAGTCCTTTGGAAAGAATCCACATGCCAGAATCCACTGATTCCTAAAAGATAATTACTAATGCCTCCACAATCTCTTCGGGCACCGTTTTTCAGAAATCTGGCCCAGATGACTTAACTACCTTCAGACCTTTATGTTTCTAAGCACCTTCTCTCTAGTATGGCAAATTCATTTAATTTTGTCCCTGACACTCTCGAACCTCTGGCATATTGCTAGTGTCTTCCACACTGAAGACTGATGCAAATTATTTATTCAATTCGTGCAACATTTCCTTGTCCCCTATTCTACCTCTGCAGCATAATTTTCCAATATTTACTCTTGCATCTCTTTTACTGTTTTTTTATTTGTCAAGTCAAACTTGAGTTTCTAGAAAGTATTGGGACCTAGAGGCAAAAGAAAATAAAATTTAAAAAGTAATAGCAAGAATCCACTGATAGACCGGATGGAACCCACTGCCCATTGCTGCTTCTGCCCGGAACATTGGGGGGGGGGGGGACCACGCAGCATCACAGCAGTAGTCCGGGAGCAGTGTTGGAATCTGCGGTAAGATGCTGAACTTTAAATAACTTGAGAGACTGTTTCATGGAAAAGAGCACTGCTGTCACTGCATTTGGGTTAGTGCTATCTTCATCACAGGGATCATCGCATGCAGGCGCTCTCGGAAACGGCACGAGGTTTGAAGAAAAGCTCACGAACCTACGGGAAGAACCGCCCGGTTTAAAAACATAATGGTCCATTAGATAAACGAAGACTGTGCAGGTTGGAATTTATCTACAAAATCTGAGAGGCAGCCAGTTTTTTCACCTTATGACTAACCTTATCCCTTATGACTTATGAATAATGACTAATGACTGATGGAACTAACAGAACTATCAAACTGTCGTACTTGTGAAAAATAAAAGGAGGAAAAAAAGGAAAAATTGTTAGTTCATTGAGTGGAATCCGGTTAAAAAACCTCCAAGTAAGCACATTCAATCTCTTTCAAGTGGGGAAGCTGCGCATGTTCAAAGAAGAGCAAGAACTCCGACTTGACAATATCTGAAGAAAGTTTTGGTATCCCCTTTAATATTTTTGGCTAGCTTACTTTGGTATTGCATCTTTTCCCTCTTTATAGCTTTTTTAGTTGCCTTCTATTGGTTTTTAAAACCTTCCCAATCCTTTAATTTTTGTCTCTATTATATCCTCTTTTTTTTGATTTTTCTGTTAGCTTTGTCTTGTCAGCCACAGTTGCATCATCCTGCCTTTAGAATAGTTATTTTTCTTTGGGATCTATCTATCTGAATTGTCTCCAGAAATTCCAGCAGTTGCTGCTTTGCTATCATCCCTGCTTGTGTCCCTTTCAATCAACTTTGGCCAGCTACTCTTTTTCATGCCTCTGTAATTCACTTTACACCGCCGTAGTACTGATACATCTGATTTTAGATTCTCCTTCTCGAATTGCAGGGTGAATTTGATCATATTATGGTCACAGGCTCCAAAGGGTTCCTTTACCCTAAGCTCTCTGATTAATTCCAGTTCATTGCTCGACACCTAATCAAGATAGTTGATCCCCAGTGGGCTCAACTATGAGCTGCTCTAAGAAGCCATCTTGTAGCCATTCTATAAATAGCCCTCTTGGGATCCAGCACCAACCTGATTTCCTCATTGTACCTGCATTTTGAAATCCCCCATGACTTTCGTAACAATGCCCTTTTGACATGAATTTTCTATCTCCCATTGTAATTTGTAGCCCAAATCTTTGATACTGTAGCAGTTCTAGAAGGTGGCCCATCACCACTTTCTCAAAGGCAGTTGGGAATAGGCAATAAAGGCTGGCCTTGCCAGCAAAGCCTTTTTCCTGAAAAATGAAATTAAAACAGAAAAACAGTAAAAGTAAGATTGACTTGCATTTTATATAGAAATTTCCAATGTCTTTAATCGTCCTAATGTTTTGTTATAGTCAATGCAATAAGGTAGAAAGGACAGCAAGTTCCTCACACAGTAGGATAATAACGACCAGATTATCTTTTGCTGAGGGAGCAAGGATAATACTCTCTACTTCTTTGAAATCCTGCCTTGGGATCTTTTATGTCCAACCTAAAGGGGTAATTGTGCCTCAGATTGGCACTTAATCTATTTTTGGTCGCTATCATCAGAATATTGAGCTAACTATCCATCTAGGTTTTATTAATAGTGTCTCTAGAGTGAAACAGATTCAGGACTACTGGTGAGACACTCAATTGGAGTTAAGGATGGGTCAGAATTTTCAGACATCGAAGGCTCAACGTCAGGCTGTAGGGGAAGGATTCGACACCGAGGGTCAATCAAAGTGATATCTAATGGGAGCCCAATTAGTGTCAGAAAGGTGATAGATGGACCATTTTGGAGACTGACAAAGTTCAGTGCCACAGGATGGTTGTGGGTAACAGACTGAAGGTGAATATTGTGACTTACCTTAGTAGGAATCCAGTTCTTTGTTAGTAAACTATTGTGGATACTTCTCAAAGCAATGTGGTCTAATTTCTCTGGCAATGCTCCCAAAACTCAGATGTTAATTTTCTTTACATTTTGTTATGGTTCTGGTCTATCAAGGAGCTCTCCAGAAAAGTATCATACAATGATAGATTGATGGTGTATCTCTTATTCATATTGGCTGTTTCTTAAGCTTTTCAAAGGTTCAAAGGTCAATTTAATGTCAGAGAAATGTATACAATATACATCCTGAAATGCTTTTTCTTCACAAAACATCAGCAAAAACAGAGAAATGCCCCAAAGAATGAACAACGGTTAAACATGTGAACCCCAAAGTCCCCCCAGCTCTTCCTCCCGTATGTAAGCAGCAGTGAGCAACGATCCTCCCTCCCCCCACCAGCCAAAATAAACTTATATCGGTACCATCACCGAGCCTAAGTGTGTGCTAAGCAATAGCAAAGACACAGACCACAGTTACCCCAAAAGTTTTGCATTTCATCCGAATTCAACAGTTCACAGGTTCTCTCTCTCCCTGGCAAGGGAAGGGGAGGTGTCACCCATTTTCACAGCGAGCGGGAGACATAACAACAACCCATTGCTTTACGATGTTAAAAGTCCGTTTCGTCGTTTTTTTCGAGTTCTGTGTCTGAAGATCGCAAAGACCTCGGGTCTTTGGGCCCTCAGTGAAAGATTTTCTGGCTTCCCTGATGACACACGAGTCTCTGGCCATGACACTGACCCTCGATCCACCCGTCTCCAGAACCCCGAGATCTTAGGCTTCCAAACACGATTGAGGTTCTCAGGCCAAACCCTTGGCATGTCGAATAGCAGCCGGTCATGGAACCCCGAGAATGGGTCCCATACCCGCAAAGAACCTAAGCCTGTGTATTACTCCTGGTCAGGGTCTTCAAAAGAACCCTGAAAGGAAAAAAAATAATGATATTAAAGGTGGAAATAGAGCTGGGGCGTTTGTTATTGTTGCTGGCACCACTGTCCCTTGAACTTTGATATAACTGTTCCTGTGTCCTCAATACCATCAGCTTGAATACATATTTTTAATGTCTTTCAAAAGTTGAATCAATGTGGGATTCTGTAGTTTGGTGTGGAGATTTACAAGCAAGATAATGAGCCCATACATGTCAGACATACAGCTAACCAAAATTATATAATCATATTTCTTCCAGTCAAAGAAATAAATGTTCCATTGAAATGTTTCTTATCTGTTTTGGGAATCTCACAGAAGATTTCTTTTGTGTACTGCATTATTTTGCAATTCAAAATGAATACGAAAAAGAAATAAAAATTTCGCGCTCACTATGTTAAAAATGCCGGCTTTGGGAATCTTTATGCATGCGTAGAATCAACATGAGGTAGAACATTTAATCTCACTGAATTCTCAGGTTAGTCACTAGACTACATTAAGGCTGGTCTCTGAAGTTGGTAGGAATGATTTATTTGATGCTCTGCTGTGGCTTATCATTTGAGGCAGAAGCACAGGCATTGTGTCTGTCTGCTTATAGGAGACAAAATGTCAACCTGCTCTGGCTCTGATAAGGATAATTGCCTCAGGATAACCTTGGTAGATGGGACATTCCACCTGCTCCAGAAGGCAATTCAGATTATTTCCACAGACTTTATGGAAAATACCATGTAATTCTGTGGCTTGGATATTTGCCTGCTTCTGATTTCCAAGGATCTGTAAGGAGGTGTGAGGAAAGATTATGTGAGAGTGCATATGTGTGTGTGTATGTATTGAGGTGTGGGGTGATGAGGATGAGGGGAAGGATCAGAGGTTCAGTAAGCTCACAAGAGCAGAATTAGGCCATTCAATACATCATCTGCTCTTCCAAGCAATCATGGCTGGTTTATTTTCCCTCTCAACCCCATTTCTCCATCCTGTAACTTTTGATTTCCTGACTAATCAAGAACCTATCAATGTCCACTTTAAATATACCCAATGATTTTTACCTCCATAGTCATCTGTAGCAATAAATTCCACAGATTTATCATCCTCTGGCTAAAAAAATTCCTTCTCATCTCTGTTCTAAAGGGATTATTCTGAGGCTGCCACCACTTGCCCTAGACTCTCACGTTACTTGATATTCTCTTGTCTCATCTTACCAATGAAGGGGTAAGTGCAGGGTATATGTTGGTGGGTGGGGTATTAGCTATGTGGAGCTGTTCTCTGGGTTCCAGGGTCCTAGATGAACAGCTTAGAGGTTCTGCATCTACAAGCAATCTGACTAGGAACCCAAATGCCTTCACAGGGAGAGCTTGCTTCTGGAAGTATAAACTTATAAGAGTAGGAAGGTATAGGGAGAGGTATGAATGATAGCCAGAGCAAATGGGCATTGGACATTGCTCAGAATGAGGAACTGTTGACAGCTATTTATCAGTGTGTTGGCCCCAGAGAAAACAACTAATTCCTGAGCTACAAACTGTACTATAATTGATCATACCCCATGACTTTAGTCAATTTATACCTCAGCAGACTCATTATTACAATGACCTATCCAGTTATTGGGAGGAGATTGGCTACTAAATTCTTATCTCACCTTTGTGGAAGCCAGTAGATTATTTTTATTCATTTTTAGAATCTTGGCATTGTTGGTAAGAATTTATACCCATTTACCTCAAG
The DNA here is from genome assembly GCF_030144855.1 of Hypanus sabinus. Classification (NCBI taxonomy): domain Eukaryota; kingdom Metazoa; phylum Chordata; class Chondrichthyes; order Myliobatiformes; family Dasyatidae; genus Hypanus; species Hypanus sabinus. The sequence goes on from NC_082714.1 coordinate 137,999,214, forward strand.
GCAAATTAATGCTGTCTGCTCATTTGCATGTTTGCAATTTTCAGTAACTACAGTGAGATACTATATTGTGAGTAGACCTACTTAAAGCTAGCTTGTACTTCATTATTTATTCATTCAGTATATAAGGAAACCTCAGTAAGGCCAGCCCAAATTATCTCTTGAATCAATTGGCTATCCGGGGCCATCTCAAAGGGCAGTATACATTTCAAAGATTAAAATAAACTTATTATCAAATTTTATATATGTCACTATACATATAATATTATATATGTCTCCCTCTGACTCTCAATACAGGAGTCCCTCAGGGCTGAGTACTGAGTGCCCTCCTTTACTTCCTGTATACCCATCACTGACTGTATCGCCACCCGCTGCTCCAATCTGCTAATTAACTTTGCCGATGACACGACATTGATTGGTCTTATCTCAAACAATAATGAGGTGGCCTACCGGGAAGAAGTCATCTCTCTGACACAGTGGTGTCAAGGAAACAACCTCTCCCTCAATGTCGCAAAAACAAAGGAGCTGGTTGTGGATTACAGGAGGAATGGAATTGGACTAATCCATATTGACATCAATGGATCTGGGGGTGAGAGAGTAAACAACTTCAAGTTCTTCGGCATCCACATCACTGAGGACCTCACATGATCTGTACACACCACAGACGGTTGAGGAAGTTTGGTAAGCGCATCTGTAGTTGTGAATCTCCCATGATTCAGGACATTTACAAGGACAGGTGTGTAAAAAGGGCCCGTAGGATCACTGGGGAGCCAAGTCATCCCAACCACAATCTATTCCAGCTGCTACCATCTGGAAAATGGTACCGCAGCATAAAAGCCAGGACCAACAGGCTCTGGGACAGCTTCTTCCACCAGACTATCAGACTGATGAACTCACGTTGATTTGAGTGTACTCCATATTATATTGACTGTTCTATCTATTATAAATTATTATAAATTGCCATGATTGCACATTGCACATTTAGACGGAGATGTAACGTGAAGGTTTTTACTCCTCATGTATGTGAAGGATGTAAGAAATAAAGTCAATTCAATTCAATCCAATTCAGTTCATACACTATCCTGACTGAGGTTCAATTTCTTGCTGGCATTCACATTAAATGTAAAGAAACACAATAGAATCAATGACAAACTACATACAAAGACAGGCAACAACCAATATGCAAAAGACAACAACTTGTATAAATACAAAAAGAAAAACAAAATAATAATAATAGATAAATAAATAATAACGTAATATTGAGAATATCAGTTGCAGAATCCTTGAAAGTGAGTCCATAGGTTATGGAATTCTGCTCACTGTTGAGGTAAGGGAAGTTCTCCACTCTGATTCAGGAGCTTGACGATTGAGGAGTAAATAACTGTTCCTGAGCCTAGTGGTGCATGGTCTAAAGCTCCTGTCTCTCCTTCCTGATGATAGCAGCAAGAAGAGAGCACGGCCAGAATGGCAGAGGCCCTCAATGATGGATGCTGCTTTCTTACGACAGCAATCCTTATTGATATGCTCAATGGTGGGGAGGTCTTTACCTGTGATAGACTGGGCTGTATCCATTACTCTGTGTAGGCTTTTCTGTTCAAGAGCATTTACATCTGCATACTGAATCACATACAAAGCATGTTGCTAAATAGAGTTGCTTTAAGTTTCCCTAAATGTTGACCTACAGCATTGTCTCTGCATCACTGCTGTGCTGTGCACCACCTACAAAACGCATTGCAATTGCTTGCTTATGCCATTCCGAAAGGCTGACTGAATCTTTTCTGCCAATGTCAACTATGGCTTCAGGAACGTAACCTGCAGCTACCTCCAAGTCAGACATGGAAACCTGGTTACCAAACTAAAATAAGTGACTGAAAGTGATTTTATACACATAATTAGTCAGTAACTATCCTCTACTCACTATAATTTTCTGGAGAGATTGCTTTCCTTTTGTTGGACAAAGTTGCAATAATTTATTGAATATCATATATCCTCCATGTATTAAATAGTTATCTGATTAAATCTTCTTTGTTTCATGTACAATATTGTTTGCTGTGAACTAAGTCAAACTCATCACTTCATGTTTAATACATTAACCAACAGAGTCATTAATAGTTGCTTAGAAAAAATAAAGTTCGCATTAATGATCAGATGTTCTAGATTGGAATGTGCTTTTCAGAATTTGATCAGAGGGGAATATTTAGGCACTGAGGATAATTGCCTCTGACATTAGTAAATCTGAAATATAAACATCCGATTTTGTCCATTTTTTGTGGTTTGGACAAGTTAACTATCAAACAAAATTATTGCTAAATGAATTAAGAATGAACAGATTATTGCTGTAATGTCTATGTCCAAAATGTTGAGTTTGTCAAAAGACAATTTTATCCCAAAGAAAGATGATTGCTGTCAACTTCCCTGTGTAAGAGTCTTTGAAATTAAGCCCACATTGATACGTAAGATAGGGGGGTGAATGAACATCTAGGTATTTTGTTCATAATTTGGTCTTCACATGTAGAGAGGTTCAAAATCAGTGAAGAGTTGGGAATGAAGTAAAGTAGAGGCAAACCAAGTAAATGGAGATTCACAGAAACTGTTGCCATCTAACTGGGTAATGAAGTTACTCTATATGAGGATAACACTTGTAGAATGATTGCCATACTGATGATCAATAGTAGAAGGCTTTAGTGGGGAGAGCTAGAGCAAGAGAGATTTGATGGTTCTGCTGAGGCTATAGTTAGAGGGATGGGAGCATGTTTTGAAAGCAGAGTTGAGAACCCATGTGGTACGTTGCTTACCTCTTTCTAAAGCAAGAAACACATCAATCTGAGTTTTAAAAAGACATTGTAGATGCAGAGCAATTTTTTTATGATCAAGGCCAAGGGTTCACAATGAGGCATCAAGGTTGCACATGCTGGAATCTTGCACAAAAATATAATCTGCTTGAAGATCTCAGTTGGTCAAGCAGTATCTGTGGAGGCAAAGTGATAGCTGAAGCTTTAGGTTTGCCAGAACCCTGTGAGTCTGGTTTGGATGGTAGCAGGACCAATGGCAAAATTCAAGAATAGGATCTGAAAGACTACTTCATTAATCCATCATGTTCAGAACTTTGGAGGTGCTGAAACAGCAGTTGCTTTAAACCATTGATGCTCTGACATATACAGTACAAATTCTTTTTTTTTTGAAGATGTTAACAGTGAAATAATAACATTTCCTGTGAACCTTATAAATTTAAAGGGATTTCAGAAAAGAAGACCCAAGGATGTTTCAAGGCAGTATGTCTTAAGGAGGCTCAGGAACCAAAGCCATAGTGACTTTAAAGGAAGCATGTGACTTTGGATCTCAGTCAATGTAGGAGTCACAGGAATGGGAAAGAACAGGATAGGTTCAACTTGAGTCAGCTGGGGAATAGGTCACAGCAAAAAGGAATGAACAGACAGATTGAAGGGATGTTAAATTTGTCAACAAACTAGGGTGGATTCAGGAAATACAGGAATTATCAATAATAAGTTACCAAACAAAAACAACCGAGAGGAAAATTATACACAGGGCTCTTCAGGTAAGGAAAACATCAAAAGATATAAAATAATTTAATCCTGAATTTATAGCATGTGAGTAAACATTGGATATTAAAAACAAAGGTTTGTCAAAATAAGGCAATTTACATAAATGTATGAAGCATGAAGAAAACTGAGTAGATTTTAAGAGTACATTTAGCTTAGTAGGTAATGTGAGGTGGTTATTATTGAACTGTTGAGGATTTTCAAGGTGTTCATGAATAAGAGATAAAAATACCATGTTGTAAAATAAAAGGAGAGGAGTATCCCAGGAACTAAGCATTGAATGATATCATCCAGGAGAGAATAATTAACAAGAGCTAAACCTGCAAGTGGAATTGAAGAGTGCAATGGATAATCTTTGGGGCTCCTGGTAGCTTCTGCAAAGTGTAACATGTATAAATGCAGAAATTTGGTAAGCATGTATCACATGTCTTTCAGAAACTCTGGGAAAGATGGACTAATTTGCATCTAAAAGGTAATACAGTCTGTCCAGGATAATTTCCCACACAATGTGTTTCAGATCCATCATGAATTATATTAAATTTCATATTGATTAATGAACTAAATTTAGTTAACAGCCTAGTGGGGCATAAATATTTATCAGATTTTGTTGAAATTATGACTAACATAGTGATTGAAAGAGAAAAATGTTCCAGATATGTATGAATAAACCTGAATTCCTTGTGATGAAAAAGAATAATTTTAGAAAAAGGGAAAATTCTCTTTACAAGCTAAAAAGAGATAGTACAGTGGAAGGTGTTCAAAAATAACTTACAAGTAGACACATTTAGTTTATATCCGTAAGGTGCGCTAATTCAAAAATTCAGTCATAGATTATTCAAGAAGAAAGGGACAACATAAGGCTTCAAGAAAAACATACAAAATGCCAAAAACTTCAGAGATTCAGATTTTTGAGGTAATTGGACAAAATGCTAACAACAACAAAAGCAGAAACCAGAGTACAGAGTACAAATTACAGAAAAGGGATATGAGAAGAAATGTGCAAGTGATATTCAAATTAATATATTTTTTCATGAAAATATCAGGTAAAAAAAGTGTCTGACCGGGGCAATGTGTTTCTTTTAAAAATAAACTATGGTGATATTTGAAAGAACATAAGAAAATAGCAGGCATGTTGAAGATGATAGTGAATCAATATTTACAGTGGAAGAAGAGAATAGCATACCGGATATCCCAAGAAATGTCAGTCTGAATTAGGAATAGGTATTTGACAAAATTATAGTAAACAAAATAACGGAGAGGAAGAATCTAGCATCACAAAGAAAAACATGTTCATATGACATTATCTGGTCTGATACCTGGGAATAAGGGACACCTCTCATCTTCATTAAATGTGCCCGTTCAGTGTTCACTCCTATTCTTGGCTCCTATTCATGCTCACCTTCCAGTCTTGTTCTCAATGCTTTTGGGGACTCTGATCACATCTCTGTCCAACCTCAGACATAACCTCCAATTTTTTTTGCACCAATCCTGCCCCTGTGCTCATTTTGGCCAACTCCTCTACCATTCTCTCTTTCCCAATCATCTCCTTATCACCAACAAACTCTTATCTAGGCTACCCATGTCGGAACTTCATAATGTAGAGTCAGACTGATGATGTTCTATTTTCTGTATAACAGAAGCCAGTAGGAATCAGTATTCATGCACACAAAATGTGAAAGGTCAATTTTATAAGGAACATTGCAATGACTATCACATAACTTCTGGTAAGATTCATGATAGCACGCTTTAATTTTAGTAATTGTGTAAAATTATTTTAAGAGTTATCAAATGATCAATATATTATTACTTATGAAAAGATTGCAGCATTTCCCAATCTTTTCAGTTTGTCTTTACACAGTTTTCATCACCTACCTCTTTCTTCTGGAGTATATTTTGGTGGTGTTGCTTGCAAAAATATTTTGATAAAACCAATAGTAATTTGCTCATCATCCCCCTTTTATAAAAAAGCTCATGTTTATACAGTTTTTGTTGATAACCCAGGGCTATAATTAACTGGGAGGTATACACTCCATAGCTGATCTGTAAAATATAACCTGCGTAATACATTCGATGAAGGATATATTGTATAAACAGAAATCTTGACTGGAACAGCCATTAAGATTATCATGCTGCCACCAAGTGGCAACAGAACTCATTCACTCAATGACTCATCCTGATTCTTTGACACTATTGATATCCATGAACACCATCTCAATTAAAATAAAACTGAACCGTGTACTTTTCTTATTAAATGCACTTCCTGCATTTTTCATGGAACTTGCAGATTCTTGCAATTCCATTTGATGAAGTTGCATTATGTAATTAAAAGTAGAAATTAGACTTGTGTGCATTAATGATTACATATCAAATCAAGAGATATATAGGCAGTACGAACACTTCAATTTTACTTTATAAGAAATAGGATTCTGCAGATGCTGACCAACACTAATAGGATCTTTAAAATGGCTGTGCTGTGCTCACACATCACAGGCTTTAATGGCTTGGATTATGAAAGTAGATTGCTTTTTAATACAACCAGTTTATTAATTCCTTTTATGTGTACTAAAATGGAACCATTGTTTCTATGTACATCTAGATTTTATAATAACACTACTTTGTCACAGCTAAGAGGACTCCAATTTATTGAACAAATGAAGTGAAAAATGTCAATAGCCAGTATTTGTTTTTGATATCTGAGCAAGGTTTCATGGAGATGACGCAGAGATGCAAAAAAGGGATTGCTAACGATTTTGCAAAAGAAAAAAGAGTTTTGTAATTTTAACACCCCCCCCCCAAGAACTACATATCCATTATTCATAACTTTGTATCCTTCACTTAACGCCAAAATTCAGAATAACACATTGAAAAGAATTAAAACAAAATTTGGAGGAGAGAAGTAGAGCTAATTAATTTCATGATGGGGTTTTCTGACCTAGGACTCAATTTTATAAGCAGCTACAATTTGTAGGATAGGCCACAGGACTGCTGGACCAGTGGCTCAAAGTCTGGTTTCAAAATATCACAAATTCTTCTTCCAAAATATCAGAAATTCTACTTCCAAAATATCAGAATTTCTACAGGAGGAGCACCACCAAAGAACATATAATTCATAGAAATTTTGTGAAAGCTTTTCATAGTTTGCAGAAAAATTATAAATTTCACTCAGAATAACTGCCTCACCACATGATAGAGATTTCCTCACTTCAGGACAAAAAAGAAAACAGATTCAGCCATTATTAATAAAACTCGTGCATTGCTTGTGTGGGACTTTAGACAGCAAAAACAAATCACTCAGCTCCACAGATCCATTTGCTCTCCCATTTTATATCACATTCTATCAATGTAATCTTCCATTCATTTCTCCCATAGACTGCGTACTTATTTGCCTCTCAAGGTAAGTAGTTTTAAGTAAGTTGTACTTTTTAAACATGGTGTAGGTAAATTAGATTCGCTTATTTGTTTTCAAGCTTGTATTGAATTTTTTATTGTGTTGATTTCTTAAATAAGAACTGTATCTCATTTCTAATAGTTTTAAGTCATTAAAATATTCATGACATTTACAAAAATTCAAACTCTCTGATAGCTTTGAGTACTGATTCACCCTTAGGTGGGACTTAACCAGCTCTCAAAGAGTTTCAGTTAGGGTCCACAATTGAAATGCTCTGTGCTGCTTTAGGCTTTGTCAACCATGTTCAACCAGGTTTCAGCCATCTTAGCTGAGTAAGTTAGAATATTCAAGGCAAAGGCATGTTTAGTGGAGAAGCACCAGCAAGCATGGGAAATTGGCTGCTTTAAGGAAATTTTCCAAGTACCTACCATGATATCTACCTTCATACATTAAGCATTCAATGTGTTAATTTTGTCTATATTACACAAATAAGTTATGGTACATAGAGGTTCGTGGATATTATACTGTAGATAAGAGGGTAGCTACAGTTGTATTGGATTAGCTTTAGTGGGTAGAAAAGTCACAACATTACAACTGCAGGGAGCAGGAACAGAAAATGACTGCTGTGAATGAGTAATAAGATTAAGGGCATACTGTCTCCAGTTTGAAACTACCAACTATATATGCAGACAAAACAATCTTGAGGCTCAGATTTAGTAAAGCAGTTAGAGCTGAGCTATTTGTTTAATTTTTCTACTGCTAAGTACTCTTATAATGTGCTGTTTGATCTTTGGACAACTGACTTCCATCAGTCAGTTGATAGGTGAATCACTAATTCAAAAGCCTCTCTATTAAATTCCTCAACAAACCGAACGCAGAAAATAAATCATAGATTTTAATCTACATCCTTCATTAACACTGGATAACAATTTTTTTTGAAAGGCTTACTTCCTCAGAATTTTTTTTGTTTAGGATAGACCGCTTGAAGCTGAACACAAATATAATGTTGGACTACTTGTATCATGTAGGAATTTGGAGAAACAAGAAATTAACTTTCCTTGAATACAATTTGTTTAATTGCATAACAGTGCTGACACTCTGCAATAGTTCAACTAAGCTAAAAATGTTTTGTTGAAGATTTTCATTTGTACTTAGTGTCTGAGACTCCTGGCTTAAGTGTCCAACAATAGTCAACCAGCATTGATGGATTTCAGTTGCCCTGAAAGTGTTTTTTCCTGGTGAAACCATACACCATGCTCATCACTGACCATGTCAATATTTCTGGGGAAGAAGTCTAAATGGGAATGCAGAGAATTAATCTTTAGTGACATGTGGAACTTCATGATTTTGTGTGTTTGAAGCATGTTGTCAACCAGCTGGATGTCATCTAGTGCTCTGTAGTTGCCGAGAAAATTTCAACAACATCCTTAAATGCCTTCCATGCAGTTTTCTCTGGTCCCAATAGAAGTTCTTTGAACAGTCTATTATTGATGAACTGTTTGATTTGCGGATCAACAAAAATGCCTTCATTAATCTTGGTTATTCTGAATTGAATTTTGAAATGAAATAACACATATAGGCATTTTTAATGTGTGAGATAGGGAAAGTTCATAGTAATTTTCATGATTAGCAGCTCAAAATCCATAAGATACACCCTAAGGTATTCAGGAAGCAATGTCTTTGGTGTCCAGTATAATGGCACTGTAAGCATTCACAGGCAGCTTTGTTCCACTGATGGTGTCATTGAAAATAGCCCACCACAATCGCTAATATAGGCATTTATGTGTGAGTAAAATTAAGCAGGTTTACATTGACAGTGTGACCAAAAGGTTGGGAATTGTTGATATTTGCCACATTGGAAATGGTAAGATGGGGAACCATGAGAGATTAAAGACGTACGATTAGAACAGCAAACAAAAATGGAATGGACAATTTTGAGAATAAGGACAAAAGGGAGAGTGTCCCACAGATTTAATCATAGTAATTTATGTAAATGGATTCTCACATTCTTGATCTCGTAAAAAATTTTCTCAAGAGGATGTTGAAATCATGGGTCCCTGAGATGAGAAAGGAACTTGGGGCTGATGCTCAGTGACAGGAAGGTGACATAGAGGAAAGGAGGGGAACTAGGAAAAGGGATGAAATTACAGACCAGATAGCTGGATCTGGGAAAAAATATAAACCATATCCATAAGGAAAATAGGATTAAGCCTATGAACTTCATTTTCCCGTACATATATAGGAACTTAAATGCATCCATGAACCAGTGATCACCAAAATAGAGTTCCAACATAGTTGATCACACCACTGCAAATATTCTCATTCACAGTGTAGTAGCTGCAGCAAAGCTGCAATATAAAATAAAAGTTAATAAGGACAGAATACTTACTGCAACCTTTGGTTTGCTTCCCAATAGACATTTCTTGATTTATTCCTTTGAAATCTCGCTATGATTCATTTAATACAAGTATTGGCTGGAATGTTTCTATCCTCTAACATTGTTTCAAATTACAAACATGAGAAAACCTGCAGATGCTGGAAGTCCAAAGCAACTCATACAAAATGCTGGAGGAGCTCAGCAGGCAAGGCAGCATCATATGAAAATGAGTAAACAGGACTGGCATTGATGCTGCCTGAGTTCCTCCAGCATTTTGCCTGTGATTGTTTCAAAATAATCAGATTTGTACAGTACTGTGGAATGAGATGTAAAAATGAAAGTGCAAATAAACTCTGAATTAGTTTCTGATTTCTAAATCTACAGTGTTACAAATTGTGTCCTTTTTCCCCATTCAAGCATGAAACTTCACTGAAAAACATATTCTTGAATTAATTTCTGAAAGGCATATATTGGTAAAGTTCTTCCAATCTGTCACGGTAACATTATTCCTGTTATATGACGATGATGAACAAAGTACTCTATGTAGACTTAAAGATGAATGTCACAATTAACATCACAACAATTTTATTTCAAGTACAATTTGGAATTCAATTGTATGTGATAATCAGAAATATCTTTTGAAACTCATTTTAACAGAAAGAGCTCTTTTAGTCCCATTCAAACCCAGGTTTATTTGCGAGGGGGAAGTCATTTGCATTGAACCAAGGTTGAAACTGCAGTTTTGACATAGCTTGAAGTAGAATGGCAATTGCAACTGGATTGAAATATAAGTGGATGTCTGATGATCAGATCATTCACTCCACACCTGAATTTGATACTTAAAGAGTGGGGAAAATTAAAGGAATGTAAATGTAAGGAATGCAAAAATTCTGGAAATGTTTTGAGAATCTCAACATGTGCCTGTATATACTGTATCTGCCAAAGTTGAACATCTAGGAAACTTCAAATAAGGTGAATAACAATGAGATGAAGGAAATCCAAACTGTATACATGATTTTGGAAAGGTGATATAGTTTTGATGGCTGCTGAAGTGAAACTGATTCTCATAGGTTTCTCATGAGAAAGGAGTAGTAATGTGACTTTACAACTTTACAGCACATACTCACAATTCAGTACAGGTGAGGAGATGAGGTGGTTGTGATTTGGTCAGAGATCCAAAGACCGGAAATGGTGTGGGAGAAGGGTTAGCCATCAAACTTCGGCCTAGTGTAAATGCTGGCCATAATGTCTGGGTTGGAGTGAATATAGGCCAGGGATTGGGACCAGGTTATGGTGAAGAGAGTGTTATTGATTTTTGTCTCACCAGATATCCAGGACTGAGAGAGATTGATGTCAATTTTCAGTAGGTTTTAATCAACTGTTGATGGTTGTGATTAGGGCCTAATTTGGGCATTGAAGATGTGCAATCAGGTTAGAGACTGCGAACCCTGAGAACTGATGACCAGGGGTTCGGTGTTTAGGAACCTAGGGTTCAAATCAATGAATTGACAGTTATATCGTAGGATTTTGAGGGAAGCAAGAAGTGTCCAATTGAATTTCCCGAATGATGTAAAATGGTCTGGAAGTTGTTGTTAATGTGCATCAAATTTTCATAAAATTCATTTTGGTGTGATCAGGTTTTAGAACAGTATGGAATCTGATCTTCCTGGTATTTTTCTTAGGGTACATTTATTTTTTCTAAACATGTCAAATAAAGAGATTACGTATGGCACCTCTAACTGATCCCTGCAACAACACTCAGAGTAAAAAGAGACAATTTACAATAATAAGGAGAAAAGATACACAATGGTTAAGCAGGCTCTTTTTTTTATTTTTTGTGCCTTTTTTTACCTTCAACTTATGTACTATTGTGTATAGTTATAAACAGAATGAGGCATGTGTGAGGTTCTGAAAGCCAAAATGCTATAAGACATCATGCAAGACATAAAGCCCTGTGTATATTGACAGATGTTCTTGTGCCTCGACTTTCTTAGATATTTATGCAGATTCGATACATCATCTCAAACCTTGATGACCTTCTGGGGAGTATGCTGACGGCTGTATCACAGCCTGGTATGGAGCACCAATGGCCAAGAACAGAAAAACTTATGGAAAATATGAAATGGACATAGCCCACGCCATCACAGGAAAATCTATCCCAACCATTAAGCCCATCTACAAGGAGCATCTTCATCAAAGAACCTGCCATGCTCTCTTCTCACTGCTGCTATCAAGAAAAAGGTACAGAACCCTTCCATTCCACACCACTGGGTTCTTGAATAGTTATTACCCTACAACCATCAGGCTCCTGAACCAGCATTGATAACTTCACGCGCTAAACTTATGGACTCACTTTCAAGGACTCTGCAGCTCATGCATTATTACTTTTTTTTATTGAGATACAGCATGGACTAGGCCCTTCAAGCCAATTTCATCCTATCCTAAAAATGGGACAATTTACAATTAACCAACCAACCGGTACATCTTTTGACTATGGGAGGAAACCAGAGCGTTTGGAGGAAACCCACATGGTCACAGGGAAAATGTACAAACTTCTGACAGGCAGGAGCAGGAATTAAACCCGGGTCACCTGCACTGTAAAGCATTGTGCTAATCTCTACACTACCGTGCTGCTCCTCTATTCGGTTCTCAGTATTTATTTCTATTTGAATTGAATTTATTGAAGTGAATTCATTTAAATCTTACATCTGTCCCACAATGTGAAAAAGTAAAACTCTTTGCATTATGACTCTGATACAATATACAGATATGGGAAATTTATAAGTCTAATGGTGTTATGGTCCAGTCCGGAGCCCACATTCCAGGTCTTGATCCAGTCCGCAGACTCCGGACTCCGGGTCTTACAGCAGTACCTCCTTTCGCCCTTGAGACCAATTAGTCACACCTGTGGATCATCGTGGCTTGTTGGGGCTCAAGGAGACACACTTGATGCCCATCGGCTGGCGGTGTATATAGGGGGCTCTGGGACTGAGTGGAGTTTTTGGGGGTTGTCCTATTTATCCTGTTCCTCCGGTTCACCTTGGCTTTGAGTACAAATCGTTAAAGATGAGTTCTTCGAATAAGTCTGGCAGTCGCCCTGGACTAAGTTCCCTTCCTATCCCTTGCATCTGTCGGGCAAGCCTGGCTGGACTGCTGTTGCCCAGTTGGGGACTCTGCCCCTTTCCATCCCTTGCTGCGACCTGCTCAGGCCCCCGTGTTCCTGCCTGGGAGGTCTGGGCCCTGCCTAGGAGTTACGCGGCCCGCCCAGTGAACTCTAGACCCTGCCTGAACTCCGGGATCCTGCCTTGCCTGAACTCCAAGACTCTCCTGGAACACCAGAATCACCTTGAACGTCACATCCCTCATGCACACCATGGTCACCACATCTTCTCTATCGTTTAGTTGTTCCCATCCTACCCCTAGTACTTCAGTGCCTGCTTCCTGCTCTTGGGTCCAGCCTCCTGTCCCCTTATGACAAATGGTTTGTAGAAAGAAGCTGTGCCATAGCCTGTTAGTCCTGGCTTTAATGCTGTGGCACCATTTGCCAATCGGAAGCAGCTGAAGCAGTTTGTGGCTGGGGTGACTGGCATTCCAGATGAATCTCCAGGCCTTCTTTACACACCTGCTGCTGTAAACGTCCTCAATAGAGGAAAGTTCACATCCATGGGTGCACTGGGCTTATCTATCTATCTATCTATCTATCTTTATTTATTTATGTATGTATGTATGTTCATAATTGCAGTTTGTCATCTTTTTGCACATTGCTTGTTTGTCCATCTTTGTGTGTTGCTTTTCATTGATTCTATTGTACTTCTTTATTCTGCTGTGAATGCCTGCAAGGAAATGAATCTCAGGGTAGTATATCGAGACAAATAAATACTTTAATAATAAATGTACTTTGAACAACTTTTATCTGGAATAGGCACAATAAATGCATACACTTGAATAATAGAATAATCAAGGAACTTCTAACTAATTAATTGGATGAACAGACAAATTCATCCTCATTTTGGTACAGCATCTTTTGTATTGTTCATTTTATCTTGACTGGATATTTGTCCCTTAATGTGTAAGCATGCCTCTAAATTAAGTGAGGATTCAGGATTTATGAACATTTGGAGAGGCATAATATGATTAGGAATAGTCAGCATGGCTTTGTCAAAGGCAGGTCATGCCTTACGAGCCTGATTGAAATTTTTGAGGATGTGACTAAGCAGATTGATGAAGGTAGAGCAGTAGATGTAGTGTATGTGGATTTCAGCGAGGCATTCGATAAGGTACCCCATGCAAGGCTTATTGAGAAAGTAAGGAGGCATGGGATCCAAGGGGACATTGCTTTATGGATCCAGAATAGGCTTGCCCACAGAAGGCAAAGAGCGGTAGTATTCGGGTCATATTCTGCATGGAGGCCGGTGACCAGTGGTGTGGCTCAGGGATCATTTATGAGACCCCTACTCTTTGTGACTTTTATAAATGACCCGGATGAGGAAGTGGAGGGATGGGTTAGTAAATTTGCTGATGACACAAAGTTGGGGGTGTTGTGGATAGTGTGGAGGGCTGTCAGAGGTTACAGTGGGACATTGATAGGATGCAAAACTGGACTGAGAGTGGCAGATGGAGTTCAACCCAGATAAGTGTGCAGTGGTTAATTTTGGTAGGTCAAATATGATGGCAGGATATAGTATTAATGTTAAGAGTCTTGGCAGTGTGAAGGAACAGAAGCATCTTGGGGTCCGAGTCCATAGGACACTCAAAGCTGCTACGCAGGTTGACTTTGTGGTTAAAGGCATACGGTGCATTGGTCTTCATCAATCATGGGACTGAGCTTATGAGCCGAGGGGTAATGTTGCAGCTATATAGGACCCTTGTCAGACCCCACTTGGAGTACTGTGCTCAGTTCTGGGTGCCTCAGGAAGAACGTGGAAACCAGAGAATAGGTACCGAGGAGATTTACAAGGATGTTGCCTGGATTGAGGAGCATGCCTTATGAGAATAGGTTGAGTGAACTCGGCCTTTTCTCCTTAGAGCGACGGAAGATCAGAGGTGATCTGATAGAGGTGTACAAGATAATGAGAGGCATTGATTGTGTGGATAGTCAAAGGCTTTTCCCCAGGGCTGAAATAGCTAGCACGAGAGGGCTTAGTTTTAAGGTGCTTGGAAGCAGGTACAGAGGAGTTGTCAGGGGTAAGTTTTTCTTACACAGAGAGTGGTGAGTGCATGAAATGGGCTGCTGGCGGTGGTGGTAGAAGCGGAAACAATAGGGTCTTTTAAGAGACTCCTAGATGGCTAGATGGAGCTTAGAAAAATAGAGGGCTATGGGTAAAGCCTAGGTTGTTCTAAGGTAGGCACATGTTTGGCACAGCTTTGTGGGCCGAAGGGCCTGTATTGTGCTGTATGTTTTCTATGTCTATTGTTACGAACCCCGTAACTGGGTCACTTACCAGCAAAGATAGAGAGGTCCTTTGAAGTCCGATGGTACTATTTTTAACAGTATTTATTAGTAAAAATACACAAAAATAATATCAAAGCAAACATACAGATAATATACGTCGTCAATACTAAATCTAAAAGTGCGGGTATAATAATAATCAATAAGAAATAATCTCTATCGTTGTCTAGGGGATAAATGTATTGTCCGATGGAAATATAAAAGTCACTCAGTTCATGCAGGCTGCAGCCTTTGATTGGAGAGAGAGAGAGAGATTTGGAGAAACTTGCCAATTCCTTTTATGATTTTGACCCGTCAGAGTCTTGTTAGTGTGGCCGTTCACTTGCGGCCTCTCCTTTAGCTAAGCCATTCATCCGTGGTAAGGCCGCCAATCCCAGGCAAGGGAAAGGACGCATGCAAGCCCCACTGGCTGTCGCTACTAAACGCTGTCACGGGATTTCTAGTATTTCTCCTGGTGCGTCTAAAGGGGTTGTTCCCCAGACCCTCTTTTATCCTTACTCACGGGGTCTCAGATGTCAATCAGGTTGGGATGATGCAATCCCTCAACCAGCCCACTCTGGTCATCCCCTGAGGGCTTCAATGAATAGTACAGTACTCAACACACAATTCCGGCTCCAAGAGACAATAGCCGTTATCAGTGGCTTTGTTTCGCTGAGGCCAGGACACATTCCAAAACCTTGTGGATTCTCTCTCATTTCCTGGGATCCAGACCCGAATTAATAGCGATCTTGCGATTCTCAAAAAGGAGGGGGCGACTTTGTACCCTTTGGCCCCTCAGAGTTGCTGCACATTCGTAACACTATTATAATCGAATATATGACCTCCTTTGATCACAGGCAGCCTGGCTACAATCTAAAGGTGAAGAGGCCAAAGAATATGGTAGAATGGTCACCTAATAGCATTTCACGCAGATGTTCACACACATTTCAATTAACCTCATCCAAAATTCAATCCAACACTTCAAACTTGTTTTACATTTAGTATTATGCCACATTTAGTTTAATGTTAAATGAGCCAGAAATGTTATCCTTACATTTACTTCAAACTGTTTTATAAGATTTAGTGCTAATAGCATTAAGAGAAGCCATGTACTCAGCTATGCGAAGAGGAGTCAGGACATGTGGATTTCTATATTCCATCTGACTACTGATCTGATGTTATCAAGTTAATTGAGCCAGTCCATTGAAGAATTTTCACAAACAAGATACCCAGGAAAAAATAAAAACATAATCTTTAATTCACTCTTTACATATTTCACGTTATAGTAAATAAATACTAGAGCAAACACATAAAATTTTAATAGCTGAATTTTAATAAGAAATTTCCATGTTTTGATTTAAAATATATATGTAAAGGAATTACAATCCAGATTGATAATTAATTTTAGGATGTCAGAGAGTTTAGTTTTGAGTAATTATATTTAAAAATTTAATTGCAAGTTAACTTAGAATTAATGTAAAAAATTCAATGTTCAAAATAAATTTATTATCTAAACATATATATGTCACCATATACTAGCCTGAGATTCATTTTTACAGGAATTCACAGCAGAACAAAGGAATACAATAAAATCAATTAAAAACTACACACAAAGACTGATAAACAAGCTATGTGCAAAATAAGTCAAACTGTGTAGATCCAAAAAAATCCACAAATAATTAATAACACTGAGAACATACGTTGTAGCATTCTTGAAAGTGACTATAGATTGTGGAATCAGTTCAGTGATGAGGTAGTTAAGGTATCCATACAGGTTCTGGAATATGATGGTTGAAGGGTAGTAACTGTTCCTGAACCAGGTGGTGTGGGGCTTGAGGTTCCTGTACCTTCTTCCCAATGACAGCAGTGGGAAGAGAGCATGGCCTGAATAGTGGGGATACTTGATGATGGATGCTGCTTTCTTGTGGCAGCGCTCCTTATAGATGTGTTCAGTGGTGCGGAGAGCTTTTCCTGTCATGGACTGAGCTGTACTCATTAATTTTTTTAGGCCATAATATTTTCAATGGACATAACAAAACATAATATTTTCAATGTACTTACAGTAAGAATAGTTCCAAAATCCTACAAGCTAATTCCAAGCCATGTTATCATCTTGTTGGAAAAGCATAGAAAAACCTAGTGTGTGTGTGTGTGTGTGTGGGGGGGGGGGGGCTGGAATGCTGAATTACTGACAACTTAGGAATTATGCATGAAACATGAGTGCACAGAAATCATTGTTATTGTTTCACAATGCAAGGTCAGGGATGTACAGATAGTTTTACCATCAATAACACTGCAACTTGCAGGTATTTTTTCTTTCTTTGAAGAACTTCCTGTGTTGCTTGTCCTAGCTATTAGACAGAGCACTGAGACATGATGTGCTGCTGACTGCTTGTTTAAGATAATTTTAGGGAGACCAAAATTGGCATTCCGCATTTTTTTTCTTGTTGTTGCATGTTCTATTTCCTTAATCTGACTTCATGTAAGTATAATTATTTCAATCCAATATCTTCTTCAATCAATATAAATTGCATGATGGATAATTTACTATAGGCTTGGGATACAGGACAAGCACTTCAGGTTTTTATGACATTAATCATTCTCCAGTGAATTAATATATTTAAAAGCTGTTTAAGTTATTGCAGGAAGTATAAACTATACAGTGAAAAGTGATCATTCTTCAAAAATGTACTGATCGATAACAGGGTACCATAGCATTCATACAAAAATCATAAATGGATTGTTTTTCTTAATTCAATCAATTTTTCTTCTGTACATTTATGTCATATGGTAATTATCCATCATTTTTCTGAATGCTCTGAAAGATATTTTGCCTGTCGCAATTTGTTAACAAAATGTAGGTTTGTCATCAGTCAGCATGCCAGCTTTAAAGTTTATTTTGATTGCAACTATTTGTGCTGATTCTGCTGATTGAATTGTCGGTACATTAAATGATCCATCACATAGTGAAGGCTCCATGCCTCTATACACTCGGCACTTAACTCTTTGCTGCTTGACTGTTACATCTATTTTCCAGATGTAGAAAATACTTTGAGTAAATAGTGAAGTCACTCCAGTAGTTAATTTTGTGCGAACAATGTTCATGGAAGCTTGGGCCATTTAAGAGGCACATCAAACTTCTAGGGACTATTGAGCAGTGCAAACAAAATTAAAAACAAAATTATGAGCCAAATGAGTAATGGCATTAATAGTCCATGATATATAGAATTAAGAAAGAGAAATCATTTGTCATATAGTATGCATATTAAAACTGTGGAGATGTATCAGTCTACAGTCAGTGGCCACTTTATTAGGAATACCCAGACGTATATCTGTTCATTAAAGCAAGTCATGTGGTAGCAATTCAATGCATAAAGGCATCCACACATTGTTGAGAGGTTCAGTTGCTGCTCACACAAAGCATCAGAATGGGGAAGAAATGTGATTTAAGTGACTTTGACCGTGGAATGATTGTTGGTGCCAGATGTGGTGGCTTGAGTATCTCAGAAACTGCTGATCTCCTGGGATTTTCATGCACAACAGTCTCTGGAGTTTCCAGAGAATGGTTTAAAAAAAACAACAAAAAAAATTCAGTGAGTGGCAGTTTTGTGGGAGAAAATGCCCTGTTAGTGAAAGAGGTCAGTTGAGAATGACAAGTCTGGTTCTAGCTAACAGTAAAATGACAGTAACTGAAATACCCATACATTACAACAGTGGTGAGCAGAAGAGCATCTTTATACACACAATATGTCAAAACCTGGCATGGCTACAGCAGCAGAAACCTACGGACATTCACCCAGTGGCCATTTTATTTGGTACAGGAAGTGCCTAATAAAATGGCCACAGAGTGGACTGCTAATAAAAACATATCATAATTAAAATCAGCTAGGTGTTTCTTCACAACATAGCAGAAGGCTCTTCAACCTGTATAGTCTATGTTGGTTCCTGGGAACCATAATTCCTCCCCATTGGATCTCCCTGTAATCTATTCTGCCTCACGTGGCCATCAAATCTATCCTGACAGGGACAATTTAAAGGAAACAATTAGACTAGAGCACACATGAAATGCTGAAGACACTCAACAGGTTAGGCATCATCTATGAAAAAGAATAAAGAGTCGAGGTTTTGGGCCGAGACTCCTCATTGGGAGTGGTGAATTAGCCTATAAACCAGCACAGGTTTGACAAGTGGGAAAAAACTGAAGCACCCTAAGGAAATCCACTTGGTCATGAGCAGAAAGTAAAAATCCCGCAGAGACAGCATCAGAGCTTATGATTGAATCAGAGCAATTTGAGTTGGAAGGCAATTTTGTTACCTCCTCTGCCACTAGGCCAGCATTTAAATGCTAAAAGAGAATTTCAAATATTTTTGAGAAATCAATTTGAACACTCTTTTCATCTTCCTGTAGAGTAGGATTTTCTAAGATGACAGGTAAAATGCTGTTCGCATTCCAATGGCGTCATTGGACCAAAGTCATGCATACTAATGAGTTACTCCTTAAATTAAGTGCACTTCAACATTCGGTAATAAAAAAAGAGTTGTCTTGTATTGGCAGTCAAAAGTTGAGGAGGATTGGCAGAAAATGCCTACAGAGGTTATTTTAGCTACAGAGCAGTCTTGATCCTGGCAGCCAAATGGGTTAAAATATTGCCTGTATTATATACAGCATCATCCCAATGCAGGACAATGAATATATTGGCAGTATATGTGGTGATATATTTGAATTCTAAAGAGATATAATTAAGGTGCAGTTGCGTTACTCTTTAGCTTCTACATTTAAAAATAAATTAAACGAAAATATATGGTACATGAATTGTTAAAGCTGTTAATGAATGAGACTGTATAATCATGGAGGAAAATGCTTGAGCACTGTTCTCATTTCTTAGTAAATGTTTTCCTGCTCCTATGTTCCCTCACTTCCTTTAATCTCATTCATTTTACTTCTCAATATAATTTTCATAAATATATTTCATAACTTTGCTTTCTGAGTTTTATGTAAATTCATATTGATTCAAGTGGTCAAATCAAAGAGGAATATTTCTTGCTTTGTTTAAAGCAAAAGAAAAATCAAATTAATGTGCTATGTCAATAAATTTTCCATTTCCAAGTTATCAAGTTCAAGTTTATTGTCACCACCAAATGAAGCAACGTTCCTCTGGATGAAGGGACACAATATAGTATATATAATTCACATAAAGTAATATTACCGCAAAATAATTAACAAATACTAAAATTAGTTCCAAAAGATTGACTTTAGCATGAGGTACATTGACAATGCATGTTAAAAAGTTAACAGTATAATGCTACTGGTGCTTCAGAGGTGATGAGACCTGGGTGTGGGCAGGACATTCAGTAGTTTCAGAGCCTTGGGGGAGAAAAGCTGATTCCCATCCTAGTCTTGTCCTAATGCTCCTGCTTGATGGTAGAGGGTCAAAAAGACTATGGGATGGGTCGGAGGGCTCCTTGATAATGTTAACCAGCCTGCGTACACAGCACTCATGATAAATATCACTTATGGGTGGAAGAGAGACACTGGTGATATTCTCAGCTGTCCTTGCAATCATTTTAGGGTCAGATGCCTTACAATTCTAGTAGCAGACACTAATGCTGCTGGTCAGGATGTTCTTCATGGTACTTCTGTAAAAATCAGAAGTGCTTATTTATGTTCAAACAAGATTTTACACCATAACCTCAAATCCATTCGTCTGGAGCTTCCAGTAGATGTTCAGAAATATTCAAAGAATAATTTTCCTGAATAACATTTTTAGCAAAGCAAACACTCCATTAAAATAGGAAAAATGGTCACATAACTGACTTCCATTTGTGAGAAACATGTAAAAAAAAGTTGGATTACTTGCTTGTGTAACAAGTAGTTATTTTTATAAGGCTTCCAAGAGAATTGAAGTACATCTATTTACTGCAAGTTTATTTTCAGCATATAATTTGCTAGTTATTGTCAACTAGTATTTACCAAGTTTCTGTTTACCAAATGTATTCTGTCAAGGAATACATTTACCTTGACATTATTCCTTCCAAAATTTGTTGAAGTAAAATTTGAACAGATTTATTTCAAAACAATACGTATTATTTTAAAATATCACTATAGACCATATTTACGGTACAGAAAAGTTACATAGAGATAAAACGGTAGGCAAAATTAAGTGTCAATATGGTGAATGCATTTTCCATTCAAGGGCATTGGTGTTTTCATACCAGGCCGAGGTGCAACCAGTCAATATACTCCACTGCACATCCATAGGAGTTTGTCAAAGTCATAGATGACATGCTGAATCTTTGCAGATTTCTAAGAAAAAAGAGGGGTTGCCATGATTTCTTCATAATTAGAATCACTGCATTTTCTTGTAGGAACCAGGACAGATCCTCTGAAAAGATAATGTTAAGGAAATTAAAGTTGCTGATTCTCTTCACCTCTGATCTCCCAAAGAGAATTGACTCATGGACAAACACGAGGAAATCTGCAGATGCTGGAAAAAAAAGCTCTTCAGTTTTTTTGGATTCCAGACCTAACCAATTCCCCTCTACCACCACTCTCCTCTGTATAGCAGAATTAGTTCTTACTTTCAATAATTTCTCCTTTGGCTCCTCCCACTTCCTCCAAACCAAGGGTGTAGCCATGGGCACCCGTATGGGTCCCAGTTATGCCTGTCTTTTTGTTGGCTTTGTGGAACAGTCCATGTTCCAAGGCTATACTGGTATCCATCCCCTCTTTTCCTTTGCTACATCGACGACTGCATGGGTGCTGCCTCTTGCACGCGTGCTGAGCTCGTTGACTTCATTAACTTTGCCTCCAACTTTCACCCTGCCCTCAAATTTACCTGGTCCATTTCCACACCTCCCTCCCCTTTCTTGATCTTTCTGTCTCCATCTATGGAGAAGGCCTATCTACTGATATCTACTATAAGCCTACAGACTCTCACAGCTACCTGGACTATTCCTCTTCCCACCCTGTCTCTTGCAAAAAGGCTATCCCCTTCTCACAATTCCTCTGTCTCCGCCACATCTGCTCTCAGGATGAGGCTTTTCATTCCAGGACGAAGGAGATGTCTTCCTTTTTTAAACAAAGGGGCTTCCCTTCGTCCACCATCAACTCTGCTCTCAAACGCATCGCTCCCATTTTCCGCACATCTGCCCTCACCCCATTCACCCGCCACCCCACTCGGGATAGGGTTCCCATTGTCCTTACCTACCACCCCACCAGCCTCCAGGTCCAACGTATAATTCTCCGTAACTTCCGCCACCTCCAAGGAGATCCCACTACCAAACACATTTTTCCCTCCCCCCTCTTTCTGCTTTTCACAGGGATCGCTCCCTACGCGACTCCCTTGTCCACTCATCCCCCCACTTCCCTTCCCACTGATCTCCCTTCTGGCACTTATCCTTGTAAATGAAACAAGTGCTACACCTGCCCTTACACTTCCTCCCTCACCACCATTCAGGGCCCCAGACAGTCCTTCCAGGTGAGGCGACACTTCACCTGTGAGTCGGCTGGTGTGGTATACTGCGTCCGGTGCTCCCGGTGTGGCCTTTTATATATTGGTGAGACCCGACACAGACTGGGAGACCGTTTCACTGAACACCTACGCTCGGACTGCCAGAAAAAGCAGGATCTCCCAGTGGCCACACATTTTAATTCCACATCCCATTCCCATTCTGATATGTCTATCTATGGCCTCCTCTATTGTCAAAATGAATCCAAACTCAGGTTGGAGGAACAACACCTTATATCGTGGCTGGATAGACTCCAACCTGATGGCATGAACATTGACTTCTCTAACTTCCGTTAATGCCCCTCCTCCTCTTCTTACCCCATTCCTGACATATTTAGTTGTTTGCCTGTTCTCCATCTCCCTCTGGTGCTCCCCTCCCCCTCCTTTCTTTCTCCCGAGGCCTCCCGTCCCATGATCTTTTCCCTTCTCCAGCTCTGTATCACTTTTGCCAATCACCTTTCCAGCTCTTAGCTTCATCCCACCCCCTCCGGTCTTCTTCTATCATTTCACATTTCCCCCTCCCCCCACTACTTTCAAATCTCTTACTATCTTTCCTTTCAGTTAGTCCTGATGAAGGGTCTCGGCCCGAAACGTCGACAGCGCTTCTCCCTATAGATGCTGCCTGGCTTGCTGTGTTCTACCAGCATTTTGTGTGTGTTGACTCATGCACCTTCAGTTTCCTCCTCCTGAAGTCAATAATCAGTTCCTTTGTCTTGCTGACATTGAATGAGAGGTTATTGTGGTGGCACCACTCAGCCCTATTTTCAATCTCCCTCATAATGAAGGGAGATTTGTCACCGCCTTTGACTCAGTCAATGACAGTGGTGTCATTGGCAAACTTAAATATAGTATTGGAGCTGTGCTTAGCTTAACAACCTTAAGTATAAAGTGAGTAGTATAGGGGACTTAGCACACAGCCTTTTGGTGCACCTGTGCTAAAAGTGATTGTGGAGGAGATGTTGTTGCCAATCCAAATGATTTGGGTCTGCAAATAAGGACATCTAAAGATCCACTGGCAAAAGGAGGTATTAAGGTGTAGGTCTTGAAGCTTATTGATTGGTTTTGAGGGGATATTAGTATTGAACACCAAGCTGTAGTCAATGAAGAACATCCTGATGTATATATCCTCACCATCCAGATGCTCCAGGGTTGAGCTAGAGTAATGAAAAGGCATCTGCAGTTGACCTATTGTGGCAGTAGGCAAATTGGAGCAGATACAGTCACTTCTCCGGCAGCAGTTGATATGTTTCATCAACAATCTTTCAAAGCACTTCATCGCGGAGGATGTAAATGCTACTGGGTGGTAGTCACTGAGGCAGCTTACCACATTCTTCTTAGGCACCAGTGTAACTGAAGCCTGCTTGAAACAGGTGGGTATCTCAGACTGCCAAGCAGTAAACACTCCAACTAGCTGACCAGCACAGGCCTACAGTACCCCATTTGTGCTGGATTCGTTCACCTTCCTGGATGCTGCTCTCATGTCGGCCTCAGAGGCCGAAATCACAGGCTCAGGAGGGTTGTGAGAGTTTGTGATGCTTTGATGATCGAAGTGAACATAAAAGGCTTTGATATCATCTGGAAGTGAAACCTTGTTGTCACCTACATCACTTTTTTTCACTTTGTGATAGCCACTCGAGCCCTGCCATAGCTGTCGAGTGTCCTTCAGTGATTCAAGTTTGGTCCAGTATTGCCATGTGAGATGGCTTTCTGGAGCCCGTACTCTTGTATTTTACTTGGTTGCCAGACCTGAAAGCCACTGCTTTAGCCCACAACAAATTACAGATCTTCTGATTCATCCATTGGCTTCTGGTTGGTGAAGACTCTGAATGATCTTGTGGGGACACACTCATCTACCACTGTTTTATAAAGTCTGTGACAAGCGTGGCATATTCATTCATATTCTCTCATGAGTGCTTGAACATGGACAAGTCCACTGACTCGAAGCAATCCTGTAGCCATTCTTCTGCCTCCTGCAACCATTTCCTCATTATCCTTGCTTCTGGAGCCATATTCTTTATTTTTTCTGCCTGTATGTGAGTAGGAGGAGGATAGACAAATGATCAGATTTCACAAAATTTTGTCTATGGATTGAACAGTAGGCAATTCCTTAAGGTAGCATAATGGAAGTCAAGTGTCTTGGGACCACTAGTACTGCTGATGATAAATGGGCAGAAATTTCTTCCAACAAGCCTGATTGAAGTCTTCAACAATGATTTGAAAGGCGTCGGGGTAGGCTGTTTCTTGTCTGCTGATGGCCGTACTCAGTACTTTGACTGCCTGTTTAACAGCAGCTTTTGCCAGTGTGTAATCTCCGGTCAGAATCATGGAGGAGAATAGTCTTGGTAAGTAGAATGGTTGCCACCTAATCATTAGATGTTCCACGTCAGGGGAACAAGAGTGTGATAAGACCACCACAACTGAGCACCACAAGAGTTTATCATGAAACACAGTCCCCCAACTTTTGACTTTTCTGAATCAGCAGTCTGGTCCATCTGGAGTATTGAGAACCCATCACGTCTCGCTGATATATCTGCTGTGGCTTGAGTTAGCCATGTTCCTTGAAACACAGAACAAGCAATCTCTCATTTTCCTCTGTTACAATAATCTTGCCCTTATATGTTCACTCTTGTTCTCCAGAGGCTGTACATTTGTTAACAAGATACTGAGTAGAAGAAGTTTCATACCCCAATGTTACAGTTTGGCTCGGAGTCATCGCCTCATCCCGGCTGTGGTGATGAGTCTTTGTCCGCTCAAAGGTGCCATACCCGCATTCCTGAGAGTTAGATCTGATAGACTTTCAGAAGATTGTGAAATCACTAGTTCGTTAAAACTGGTTTAAAAGTGCATTACTTAATGGAGAAATACAGGCTGCATAATGTAGCAATGGTAGTTCAGAAGAAGTACTATATCCAGAAGTTTTGTGTGCAGCCAGAAAAACATCACCATGTATGTCACCAGTGCCACCTGAGTGACATTATCGTTACATAGTGGATTCCACCCAGTTCATCACGGGTAAAGCCTTCCCAGCACTGAGCACATCTACATGAAGTGCTGTCACAGAGAGCAGCATCTATCATAAAGGACCCCCACCATCCAGGACATGCTCTCTACTCACTGCTGCCATCAGGAAGAAGGTCCAGGAGTCTCAAGTCCCACACCACCAGGTTTAGGAATAATCATTACCTTTCAACCAGCAGGCTCTTGAACCAAAGGGGATAACTTCACTCACCTCTCTCTGAGCTGTCCCCACAGTCAATGGACTTACTTTCAATGACGCTTCATCTCATGTTCTCAGTATTTATTGCATATTTATTTGCTATTATTATTTTTCTTTCTTTTTGTATTTGCACAGTTTGTTGTCTTTTGTACACTGGTTGTCTGCCTGTCCTGTTGAGTGCAGTCTTTCATTGATTCAATTGTGTTTCTTGTATTTACTGCTTCTTGAATGCCTGCAAGAAAATGAATCTCACTGTTGTATATTGTAGCATATATGTACTTTCATAATACTGTAAATTTACTCTGAATTTCGAACTTTGAATGCAGATATCAACAGCAAATGTTAATATAAATTACCCTTTGTAAGGGAACTAAAAATCAACACCAATAAATATCTACCTGCTGAGTGGTGTAGTCTAGTAGTTTGAGAGTCAAATAATAAACTGAAGATCCTCTGAGAACCAAACTAAATTAAACTGGTCTAATTAACATTGGGCTGTGCAATGCAAAAACTATGAGACCATGGTAGTATACTGTACCTATCCACCAATCCAATAAGCAATTATTCCTATATATCATAGCTTCCTTTAGAGCCTTAGATTAAAATTTTCTAGTTTCCAATGACCTCCATTGCCTTTGTAATAAATATTAAATGGTATGATGGCATGCTTCTACATTTTGGAGCAGACACTTCAGGCTAAAGCTTTGAAATTTCTGGGCTAATACATCAACCTTTTCAAAAAAGAATATGAAGTTTCATTGGTTACTTTTTAAATCATAGTTTCTGCAGTCATGTCTTTGAACAGCAGAAATGTTCACTTTATTTTAGCTAAGCTTAGATCTCAGCTGAAACTTTATGAGCCATAGATATAAACTTCAGCACCGTTTAACTCTTCTTTTTGTACTATAGAGGAAGATTTACAGCAACATGAGAACTTACAGACTTGTCTGCAAATAATGGGATAACATTTTTTATATATTTGCTTTTATACCATGATTATTTTTTTAGTCAAACACATGGAATATAATAATAAAGGTCAAAATATTATTACTGCTATTGTTTACAAGATTCATATTTTTTTCAGATTCAACACCACTATATATGTTACAAACTATTGGGGGCACAGTTTTAAGGTGCCTGGAAGAAGTAAGTACAGAGGGGATGTCAGGTGTAAGTTTTTCACACAGAGTGTAGTGGGTGCGTGGAATGCACTGCCAGCAATGGAGACAGATAAAATAGGGTCTTTTAAGAGACTCTCAGGTAGGTACACTGAGCTTAGAAAAAATAGAGGACTACGTGGTTGGGATAGTTTCTCAAGTAGGTTACATGATCAGCACAACATTGAGGGTCAAAGGACCTGTAATGTGCTGTAGATTTCTATGTTCTCTGTTCATCTAAATACTCATTTTTCATTTTCTATTTCTTAAGTTTTAATTTAGACTTTTAATCACATTTAAAAGAAATTTCATCCAGCACTAAACACATTTTCCAAATACAAAACCTTAATTGTCTTCCTCATTACCATCAGCAGAATCAATAGCTTATAGAGAAAGGAAGAAGATAATCAATTGCTAAAGTGCAATATAAACTAAAATTGTAGAGAATGTCAAATCACTGGGGCAATTTTAGTGAATTAAACCTTCTCATTCCTTTTTCATATCAGAACCTATTACACCAAAAACTACTAGTTCTTTACAATGCTTCCATCCCTCACTTGAACACAGCAGGCCAGGCAGCATCTATAAGGAGAAGCGCTGTCGACGTTTTGGGCCGAGACCCTTCGTCAGGACTAACCAAAAGGAAAGATAGTAAGAGATTTGAAAGTAGTGGGGGGAGGGGGAAATGTGAAATGATAGGAGAAGACGGAGGGGGTGGGATGAAGCTAAGAGCTGGAAAGGTGATTGGCGAAAGTGATACAGAGCTGGAGAAGGGAAAAGATCATGGGACGGGAGGCCCCAGGAGAAAGAAAGGAGGGGGGGAACACCAGAAGGAGATGGAGAACAGGCAAACAACTAAATATGTCAGGGATGGAGTAAGAAGAGGAGGAGGGGCATTAATGAAAGTTAGAGAAGTCAATGTTCATGCCATCAGGTTGGAGGCTACCCAGCCGGTATATAAGGTGTTGTTCCTCCAACCTGAGTTTGAATTCATTTTGACAGTAGAGGAGGCCATGGATAGACATATCAGAATGGGAATGAGACGTGGAATTAAAATGTGTGGCCACTGGGAGATCCTGCTTTTTCTGGCGGACCGAGCGTAGGTGTTTAGCAAAACAGTCTCCCAGTCTGCGTCGGGTCTCACAAATATATAAAAGGCCACACCGAGAGCACCAGACGCAGTATACCACACCAGCCGACTCACAGGTGAAGTGTTGCCTCACCTGGAAGGACTGTCTGGGGCCCTGAATGGTGGTGAGGGAGGAAGTGTAAGGGCAGGTGTAGCACTTGTTCTGTTTACAAGGATAAGTGCCAGGAGGGAGATCGGTGGGAAGGGATGGGGGGGATGAGTGGACAAGGGAGTCATGTAGGGAGCGATCCCTGCGAAAAGCAGAAAGAAGGGGGGAGGGAAAAACGTGTTTGGTAGTGGGATCCCGTTGGAGGTGGCGGAAGTTACGGAGAATTATACATTGGACCAGGAGGCTGATGGGGTGGTAGGTAAGGACAAGGGGAACCATATCCCGAATGGGGTGGTGGGTGGATGGGGTGAGGGCAGATGTGCGGGAAATGAGAGAGATGTGTTTGAGAGCAGAGTTGTTGGTGGATGAAGGGAAGCCCCTTTGTTTAAAAAAGGAAGACATCTCCTTTGTCCTGGAATGAAAAGCCTCATCCTGAGAACAGATGCAATGGAGATGGAGGAATTGTGAGAAGGGGATAGCCTTTTTGCAAGAGACAGGGTGGGAAGAGGAATAGTCCAGGTACCTGTGAGAGTCTGTAGGCTTATAGTAGATATCAGTGATGCACCATCAATAACTCACACTGAGACGTAGGCGAGATATCGGCTTTTATTGACTGGAAGAAGGAACCAGGAGTGAGTGTCTATCATACAAGGTCCTGGAGACTGAGGCCGATCTTCAGGCCGCAGGTCTCCTTTATACAGGGGGCCTGTGGGAGGAGCCACAGGAGCAGTCAGCAGGGGCGTGTCCCGACAGGCACATAGTTCACCACATTCACCCCCCCTTCGTTTGAAAAAGTCCTCATGTAGCGAAGGTTCTTACAAGTCAAGCCGATCAGGCGGTCGAATCTGTCGCTGCGATATACGTAGCACCGGCTGTGACCGCATAGGTGCCGGCAACATTGGCGATTGCACAGGGGACGGGGGTTGCGCGTGTTCTTGCCCACTAGGCGCCGGTGATCCCTCATGCATGTGCGAGGCGCCTGGTATAAATGCGTACGAAACGCCCGGTATACAAGTGTCGTGAGGAGTCTGTGTAGGGCCTGGTGAGTACGGTGTCACCTCTGGTGCAGGGTTCACAGTTACCGGAGAGCCTTCAGGGTAGTGGTCTGCTGCACCTGCGGGTGCCAGGTCGCGGATGGAGACCGTGTCCTCCCGCCCATCAGGTAAGACCACGTAAGCATACTGGGGGTTCGCATGGAGAAGGTGAACCCTCTCCACCAGCGGGGAGTATTTATTGCTCCTCACATGTTTCCGGAGCAGCACTGGCCCCGGGGACGTCAGCCAAACTGGTAGGGTGGTCCCAGTGACAGACTTCCTGGGAAAAGAGAATAGGCGTTCGTGAGGGGTGGCATTGGTGGACGTACATAACAGAGAGCGGATAGAGTGCAGTGCCTCAGGGAGGACCTCCTGCCATCGAGAGACCGGCAACCCTTTGGACTTAAGGGCTAAAAGTGTGGCCTTCCACACTGTGGCATTCTCCCGCTCTACCTGGCCATTACCCCGGGGATTATAACTCGTGGTCCGACTGGTAGCAATGCCCCTAGCTAGCAAGTACTGGCGCAGCTCCTCACTCATAAAGGAGGACCCTCTATCACTGTGGATATAGCAGGGATACCCGAACAGAGTGAAGAGCTGGCGCAGGGCTTTTATGACAGACGTGGCAGTGGTGTCGGGGCAGGGGATGGCAAAGGGGAACCGTGAGAACTCGTCAATAACACTGAGAAAATAGACATTGCGGTCAGTGGAGGGAAGGGGGCCCTTAAAGTCAACACTCAGGCGTTCAAAAGGGCGGGTGGCCTTGACAAGTTGTGCCGTGTCAGGACAGTAGAAGTGCGGTTTGCACTCGGCACAAATTTGGCAGTCCCTGGTCATCGTCCTGATGTCCTCCAGGGAGTACGGCAGGTTCCGAGCTTTCACAAAATGGTAAAATCGGGTGACCCCCGGATGGCAAAGTTGTGCATGAAGGGCGTACAGCTGGTCGAGCTGTGTGCTAGCACATGTTCCCCGGGATAGGGCATCAGGGGGCTCATTGAGTCTGCCAGGCCGGTACAGGATATCATAGGTGTAGGTGGAGAGTTCTATCCTCCACCGCAAAATCTTATCATTTTTGATCTTGCCCCGCTGTTGGTTGCTGAACAGGATCGCAACCGAGCGCTGGTCGGTCAGCACAGTGAATCTTTTGCCAGCAAGATAGTGCCTCCAGTGCCTAACAGCCTCCACTATGGCCTGGGCTTCTTTCTCCACCGCGGAGTGCTGAATTTCAGAGCCTTGGAGGGTGCGAGAAAAGAATGCTACTGGTCTGCCTTCCTGATTAAGGGTAGCAGCCAGAGCGAAATCGGAGGCATCACACTCCACTTGGAAGGGAGCGGTCTCGTCCACTGCATGCATCGTAGCTTTGGCAATGTCCGCTTTAATGCAGTTGAAGGCCGCGCAGGCCTCAGCAGAGAGGGGAAACGAGGTAGACTTGACCAGGGGGCGAGCCTTGTCTGCGTAATGGGGGACCCATTGGGCGTAATAGGAAAAAAACCCCAGGCACCGTCTGAGGGCCTTGAGAGTGGTGGGAAGAGGGAGCTCTAACAGGGGGCGCATACGTTCGGGATCAGGCCCAATAACCCCGTTTTCCACGACATACCCAAGTATAGCAAGGCGGGTGGTACCAAAAACACACTTGTCCCTGTTATAAGTAAGGTTCAGAGCTGCGGCCACTTGGAGAAACCGTTGGAGGTTGGCGTCGTGATCTGGCCTGTCATGACCACAGATGGTGATGTTATCCAGATAGGGAAATGTGGCCCGCAGTTGGTACTGGTCCACCATCCGGTCCATTTCCCTCTGGAAGACAGAGACACCATTCGTGACACCGAAAGGGACGCGCAGGAAGTGATAGAGCCGGCCGCCCGCCTCGAAGGCGGTGTAGGGGCGGTCCTCTGGGCAGATGGGGAGCTGGTGATAAGCGGATTTCAGATCTATTGTCGAGTACACCTTATACTGAGCAATCTGGTTGACCATATCCGCGATGCGGGGTAGGGGGTATGCGTCAAGCTGCGTAAACCTATTGATGGTTTGACTATAGTCCACCACCATCCTATTTTTCTGCCCAGTCCGAACAACAACCACCTGGGCCCTCCAAGGGCTTGTGCTCGGCTCAATGATCCCCTCCCTGAGCAGCCGCTGCACCTCCGACCGAATGAAGGCCCGGTCCCCCGCGCTGTACCTCCTGCTTTTGGTTGCCACAGGTTTACAGTCGGGGGTCAGGTTGGCGAACAGCGGTGGGGGAGGGATCTTGAGAGTGGAGAGGCTGCAAGTGTCGGTAGCGCAGCTGTTGGCCTGGTTCTGGATGGGATGTGTGTGTCCGTGTGTGTGTGTGGTCAGTAGCGGGGTATGTGAAGAAGTCCCACAAAACTGAGGATTCTTGACAGTGAGTGGTGGGAGGGGCCCGTCGTATACCATAGTCACACTTTCGAGATGGCTCTGGAAGTCCAGCCCCAATAGCACAGGTGCACACAGATTAGGCATGACCAGCAGTTCAAAGTCCCGATATTCTGTGCCTTGCACCACCAAAGTCGCTACACAACCCGCCCGGATGTCTGCGGACTGCGACCCAGAGGCCAAATGGAACCTCCGACTGACCGGCCGCGTTGCAAGTCCGCAGCGTTGCACTGTGTCCGGGTGAATAAAACTCCCAGTGCTGCCCGTGTCAAACAGGCATCCAGTCCAATGCCCCTCCACCTGGATGTCCATCATGGATCTTGCAAGCTGGTGTGGGGCGCTTTGGTCGAGGGTCACAGTGGCCAGAGTTGGATCGCCGTCGGGGTACCCGGTCAGCATCGGAGGGTCGGGGGCGGGGCATGCTGACGTCGACAAAGATGGCCGCTCACATCCGGGGTACCCGGTCAGCATCCGAGGATCGGGGGCGGGGCGTGCTGACGTCGACAAAGATGGCCGCCCACATCCCGGCATGCAAGATGGCGGCCCCCACGTTTCACCCGCAGCGCTGCACTCCGCTCGAGGTTGAGACTTACAGACCTTGGCGAAGTGGCCCCGCTTTCCGCAGCTGGAGCAGGTCGCTTCTCGCGCTGGACAGCGTCGTCGAGGATGTTTCTTTTGGCCACAGAAATAACAAAGCACGAGTTTCTTACGGGCCACAGCCGTGGTCTGGGTCGGGGAGCTCGTGGAATGGCGACTGGCGGCGGCGTTGGCGAATTCGCTCCCGGGAGCCGGCGGTGGCGGGGTCTGAGGCGTCCACGAAACCGGCGGGGAATCGCGCGACTGGACAGCGTCGGCGTTATGCCGCGCAGCTTCTAGAGCGTTGGCCTTCTCTATCGCCGAGCTTAAGGTAAGATCCGAGTTCTCCAGCAGCCGCTGGCGCATGTACACTGACCTCAGTCCCGTCACAAAGGCGTCTCGCACCAGCAGCTCCGCATGCTGTTCTGCCGTGAGCGTCTTGCAGTCACAAGCTCGGACGAGTGTCTGTAGTGCTCGGAGAAACTCAGCGCACGATTCGCCAGGCCGCTGTTGCCGGGTAGCTAAACGATGTCTTGCGTAGACGGTGTTCACCGGCCGCAGGTACTGTCGTTTGAGGGCATCCAGTGCCCCTTCGTAGGTCGGCAGGTCCCGGATAAAGGAGTAAACTTTGGAGGAGACCCTCGAGAGTAGGATTCTGTGCATAACGGCGGGTTCAGTCGCACGAAGCTCCACCAAGTACGATTGGAAGCATGCAAGCCAGTGCTCAAAAGCGAGAGCTGCGTCAGGGTCTTGAGGGTCCAAATCCAACCGGTCCGGACGCAAAACGGGTTCCATGTTTTAAAACTTCCAGTCAATAAAATTGATGCACCATCAATAACTCACACTGAGACGTAGGCGAGATATCGGCTTTTATTGACTGGAAGAAGGAACCAGGAGTGAGTGTCTATCATACAAGGTCCTGGAGACTGAGGCCGATCTTCAGGCCGCAGGTCTCCTTTATACAGGGGGCCTGTGGGAGGAGCCACAGGAGCAGTCAGCAGGGGCGTGTCCCGACAGGCACATAGTTCACCACAATCAGAAGATAGGCCTTCTCCAGAGATGGAGACAGAAAGATCAAGAAAGGGGAGGGAGGTGTCGGAAATGGACCAGGTAAATTTGAGGGCAGGGTGAGAGTTGGAGGCAAAGTTAATGAAGTCAACGAGCTCAGCATGCGTGCAGGAGGCAGCACCAATGCAGTCGTCAATGTAGCGAAGGAAAAGAGGGGGATGGATACCCTTGTCGATTAGTTCTGACAAAGGGTCTCGGCCCAAAATGTTGACAGCGCTT
This sequence comes from Hypanus sabinus, assembly GCF_030144855.1. NCBI lineage: Eukaryota > Metazoa > Chordata > Chondrichthyes > Myliobatiformes > Dasyatidae > Hypanus > Hypanus sabinus. Next base: position 138,032,372 of record NC_082714.1, read on the forward strand.
CTCCCTATAGATGCTGCCTGACCTGCTGTGTTCCACCAGCATTTTGTGTGCGTTGTTGTTTGAATTTCCAGCATCTGCAGATTTCCTCGTGTTTGTCATTTCTTTCGTACTTTTGTCTGTTTTTTATGAGACCAAGTTGCTAGTTCAACACTCAACCCAACAAGGATAGAGAGGGTGCAAGGAGCTGGCTGGATTCGAACCCAGAACCACTTGCTTTGACGTCCAGTGCAGATGCCACTACACCACTGGCCGACACCTTTGCCACATTAACTGCCTCCTATTCTACAAATGCAAACTAGACCTTCTCATTCCTCTGCTGTTCTTTGCTCTTCAACTTAACAGACAAATGCATCCTAACTTTCAGAAAATTCATCAATCAGTCTATTACTAATGATAGAGAGTAAAGCACACAAAATGCTGGAGGAACTCAGCAGGTCAGGCAGTATCTAGAGAAAGGAATAAAGAGTTGACATTTTGGGCCAAGACGTTCCATGATACTTAAAAGGAGAGGTTGCAAGAATGTTTCTAGAAAATCAAGTGCTCTTCAGATAGGCTCTTTTGAGCAGCACCCAAAGATAACAATAATTCAGATCAATATGATAGTTGGCTACTTAGTTTAATTGGAATCAGTTGAAATTCAAAGAAGACCCTATAACTGTTTGGGAAGCATTCACTCATCTTGTGCTAGCTGGTTTTGTCTGTTTTCTGGAATATCTATGTGCTAGCTGTGATTTATTATTGAAGTACAGCAATTTTTTAACTTGTCTGCTTATACATCTATTGCTGGTAAACTTCTTACTGCCCTTTGATCTACAGACAACAGGCCTCTGAGTACCACAAAATTATGTGATCTATTGCTTCAGAACACTCCCCACTAAATTGCATGATGTGATAGACATAGACAAAATATCTGCATCCAGAATGATGTCTAGCAGAAATGTGACAACACATTGCAACCGTTCTTCAACTGAACTTTTGATATTCCATAAAATCCATTATTGAAAAGTATTTGATAATGACATGTTGAGTTGAGGACAGAGAGACATGAACTATTTATGGCAGTGATGAAGAAGTTGCTTGCAATTGTGTCTTGTGTGGTATGATTCATAAAAGTGAAATTACTGATAGGTGAGAGATGGAGATTTGCTGAGGAGGGCATGTTGGTTTTGCTGATGATGGGAAAGAGCAGATAGATACGGTTTCTGAAGATGCTTTTGCTGATCTTGAGAACGTCAGCAGTCCGTGGCCCTTCACCTGGGTCACATTGGAAATCTTTTCCTGGCATTGACCTCCACAGTTATCCACCAGAGCTGCCTTATGGTCATGTTCTCACAGTGTCTTACTTTTCAATAGATCAAGAGGGATAGATAGAGTGGACAGCCAGTACCTCTTCCCCAGGGCACCACTGTTCAATACAAGAGGACATGGCTTTAAGGAAAGGGGTGGAAAGTTCAAGGGGGATATTAGAGGAAGGATTTTCATTCTGAGAGTTTGTGGAATGCACTGCCTGAGTCAGTGGTGGAGGCAGATACACTAGTAAAATTTAAGAGACTACTGGACAGGTATATGGAGGAATTTAAGGTGAGGGGTTATATGGGATGCAGGGTAAGGGTGAGCACAACATTGTGGGCTGAAGGGCCTGTACTGTGCTGTACTGTTCTATGTTTCTATGTAGATCCTGTGCAGCCTCCAAAACCACAGAGCTTGCATTTTCCAATATGCCATGCTTCACTGTTCCCAGGTCATATTATTTTTTTGGCTTCCCGCTAATACCTGATCCAATGACAATGCCCCCATCCCTATATAAAAAAAATCATGCTGGATGGTTCTAGTTAGTAGAAATGGCTTTAAAAGAAGCAAAAATCGGGAAAGTTCTAATGAAGGATCTCTAACCTGATACATTAACCTTGTTTCTCTTTCTGCAGATGCTGCCTGGATTGTTGAATGTTTCCTGAATTTTCTCTTTTTATTACTGTGATAATTTATTTATTATTCTGTGATTCCGAAGTCAATAAAATTGTACTCTAATGGCACTTACTTCGATTAAACAAATACACTATTTTCTGAGAAAAGGCAATGAGGTACTTCACAAAGTAAATGAGCTGTTTATTTCTTGCTATGTATGGAGCCTATGACAGTTGACATTAACTGTAAATATATAGATACACTCATATACACACATACACTCTAATATTAGTCTTTCTTGGTTCACAATGCTCATTAGTAAATGCGCTTGACATTTCAAGAGTTACTCTACTTTGATAAGCAAAAATTAGCCGATGTTTTAAGTTTGTGATTTGCTAATCATGTATTCTGGAGGATGAGTGAAGAAATGAGAATACTTTCTGATATATAGTGAACTGCTGATTACTTATAGAAGTGATCTGTAACATTATTAACAAAACCCATGGAGTTACAAACAATGGTAACAGCCCCCACAGAAACAGAGAAAGATTTTAATTGAGGCTAACTCACTGGAGGCTGACATTGACATTGGCTGATAGTCAGGTCCAGAGATAGCAAGGCATGGTTTAATGTTCAGCTGAGGTGAGGTGGAGAGTTTTGAAGATACGGAGTTGGACTTAAGTGGTAATGATGCTGCAGTTCTGTAATCAGAAGCTCTTTTATAAGTAAGTTATAACAACAAGAGAACAGTGGGTGGGTCTCCTGCAGGATCACATGAAAAGTGAAAGAAGAGGAACTAGAGGAAGATGCAAGTTTAGGAGTTTAACTGAGAGTAAACTTGGCTCAGTTGACTAGAAGAAGGAATGACTCAGTAGAGGTAGCAGAAAAGATGGACTCAATCCTTATGATAAGATATCTACTCTCTTCTTAAAGTTGATGGTGAACAATATAAAGTTAAAAATGTAAGGTAGCCAAAGGAAAAGGAAAATGTTTATATTTATATTGCATTACTATTTTGGAATGTTCTAAAGCAATATACGAGTATGTCAGAGGTGAGTATGGTCACTATTGCAACATAAGGATCATGCTACAAATTCATACATAGCAAAGTCACATTAACAGCACTCAGACACCTCACATCTGAGAAGTGAGACCACATCATCTGCATTTCATTATTATTAGCATTGTTAAGCTCTCACAAAGGCATCAAAAATTTATTTCTCAGGGATAAGAGTTGACCTGGATACCAAGAAAACTTCCTTACATGTACCTAAGAGTGCAGACAGTCTGATAGCTCTTCAAATATTTTCACCAATTACATCTCAGATTTGGGGATCAAATCTCAGTAGTGGCGTTGCTGAGGTTGCTTTTGCTAAACCATGTCTGGCATCCATCATGTCTTGCTGTGACTCAAGAGAAAGGATAAAAAAATATTTATAGTAACAAAATAAGGCTTGATAATTAATGTTTACCAGAAATCTTGGAGCTGAAAAATTCTCACTAGTATTCACAGTAAAAGAAATGCTATGGAGTAAGATTAACACTTTTGACAGGTGTTCGCTGCATAATTTTAATAGTACTGTTCATTTTTGTTTTCGCTCTCTCTGGAGTGCTCCACTTTTGCATTGTAAGCTGAGGCCCATTGCTTCAAGTCATCGATGCATTCAGTACAATACATTATACAGAGGAGAGCTTCAGGTTTGGAGCATATCTAGATCATGGGTCTTGTGATATATATTAATGTTTGGACTTGGATGGACAGGGCATCATTTTAAAGTCTGCAGATAATGTGAAATTTAGAAATATGCTAGACAATGAGAAGGAGAGCAAGAGACTTCAGAAAAGATATGAGAAGTAGGTACATGGCAGATGAAATTATAATGTAGAAAGGTCTGAAGTCTTACAGTTTAATATGTAGAATGGATAAAAGTGGAAGCAAATAGTGGGTTGTACTAGTCAGCATCTGGAGGAATGTTATTTAACAACCTTTCACAGAGGGAAATAACCACCCATTCTGTTTGTTTGAAATTCAGTGAGACAAGCACAAAATATAATGCTTTCTTGCTTTGGGTCAAGTCATTTCTATAATGTTATCATGATTTACGGAAATAGTAATTGAGCTCTGAGGAGACTATTCTCCAGACAGACACTGCTTTTTTTAATTTCGGGACCACATCATCTGCATTTCATTAGTATTGTAGCATTGTTAAGTTCTCACAAAGGCATCAAAAACTTATTTTTGACAAAAATCGTTGCAGCACTAGAGAGTTCATTCAGTTCATCAAGGCAGGATTGTGAGCTCCCAAATTGTACTGATGCTATAATCTTACATGCACCTGCCTGTCCATTAAATTGTAAAAAAATAAGCTTTAGACTAAAGATGAGAATGCTAAAGGAAAGAATAGAATCTTCTGGGGAAAAAAAAGATTGATTTCTATTGAAGTAAACATTTGTAATGATAATAAAGTTTTTTTAAAGTCATCACTATCACTAGACTCTAGCAACACTGCATGAAAATTTACTTTTTTTTGTTCAAATTATATGTTACTTCTGGTAACAATCATGCTTTTGTTTATGTTTGTTTTTGAGAATGCCGTTTCTATCATTCAATGCTGCAGGTAAGTTTTTCAATACACCTGTGCATATCCTCGGTACTAAGTAAAGTTCCAAAGTCTGGGCATCAGTACATTCCTCTTCACAGGATCCTTAACTTCTTCATCGGAAGACCACAGTCAGTGAAGATCAGAAATAACATCTCCTCCATGCTGACAATCAACACTAGCACACCTCAAAATCGCATGCTTTATTCTCTCTACATTCACAACCGTGTGGCTGCGCAGAACTCAAATACCATCTATAAATATGTCAATGACACAACTAATGTTAGCAGAATTTCATATGGTGATGAGCAGGCATACAGCAGTGAGATAGATCAGCTGGTTAAATGGTGTTGAAACAATAGCCTTGCACTTGATGTCAGTAACACCAAGGACTTGCTTATGGACTTTAGGAAGGCAAAGTCAGGGGAACACACACCAGTCCTCACTGAGGGATCAGCAGTGGAAGGGGATGTGCAGTTTCCAAATCCTGGGAGTCAACATCTCTGAAGGTCTATCCTGGGCCCAACATTTTGATGCAATTACAAAGAAGTCACAGAAGCAGATATATTTCATTAGGAGTTTGCGGAGACTTGGTATGTCATGAAAGGTTCCAGCAAGTTTCTACAGATTTACTATGGAGCACATTCTAACAGTTGCATCACTGTCTACTATGGAGGGGCCACTGCACAGGATTGGAAAAATAAACAGCAGAAAGTTATACATTTAGCCAGATCCATCATGGGCACCAGCCTCCCCTGCATCGAAGACATTTTCAAAAAGTGATGCCTCAAAATGTCGGCATCCATCATTAGAGACCCCATCGCCTAAGGCATCACCCAGAGCATGCCTTTTTCTCATTGCTACCATGAAGGAGGAGATACAGGAGCCTGAAGACAGACACTACATTTTAGGACCAGCTTCTTCCCCACAACCATCAGATTTCTGAATGGATAATGAACCTTTACACATGTGTGTGTGTGTGTGTGTGTATATATATATATTTACACACACACACACACACACATATATATATACACAATATTTCTTATTGCAATTTATAGATTTTTGATGTATTGCAATGTACTACTGCTGCAATATAGGCCAATGATTCTGATTCTGATGTGCATTTGAAACTAAACTCAACTTTGACCATTTCAGAGATTACCTTTCTCATGACATAGGTGACATTGTGGATAATGAAGTAGGTTTTCAAAGCTTGCAGAGAGATTTAGGCCAGTTAGAAGAGTGGGCTGAAAGATGGCTGATGGAGTTTAATGCTGATAAGTGTGAGGTGCTACCTTTTGGTAGGACTAATCAAGATAGGGCATACATGGTAAATGAATACGTACGCGACGCTGGAAGAACTCAGCAGGTCAGGCAGCATCTGTGAGAAAAGAGAAGCTGTTTACAAGAGTACCATTTACATGGTAAATGGTAGGGCATTGAGGAATGCAGTAGAACAGAGTGATCTAGGAATAATGGTGCATAGTTCCTCGAAGGTGGAATCTTATGTGGATAGGGTGGTGAAGAAAGCTTTTGATATGCTGGCCTTTATAAATCAGAGTATTGACTTTAGGAGTTGGGATGTAATGTTAAAATTGTACGAGGCATTGGTGGGGCCAAATTTGGAGTATTGTGTACAGTTCTGGTCACTAAATTATAGGAAAGATGTCAACAAAATAGAGAGAGTACAGAGGAGATTTACTAGAATGTTACCTGGGTTTCAGCACTGAAGTTACAGATAAAGGTTGAACAAGTTAGGTCTTTATTCTTTGGAGCGCAGAGGGGGTACTTGATAGAGGTATTTAAAATTATGAGGGGGATAGATAGAGTTGATGTGAATAGGCTTTTTCCATTGAGAGTAAGGAAGATTCAAACAAGAGGACATGAGTTGAGAGTTAAGGGGCAAAAGTTTAGGGTAACACAAGAGGGAACTTCATTACTCAGAGAGTGGTAGCTGTGTGGAACGAGCTTCCAGTAGAAGTGGTAGAGGCAGGTTCAATCTTGTCATTAAAAAAAAAAATTGGATAGGTATATGGACAGGAAAGGAATGGAGGGTTATGGGCTGAGTGTAGGTAGGTGGGACTAGGTGAGAGTAAGCTTTCGGCACGGACTAGAAAGAGCCGAGGTAGCCTGTTTCCGTGCTGTAATTATTATATGGTTATATGACCATAAAAATCAAACGTTTTTCTTGTGGGTTCCTGGTGTCCAAATAGTTGAAGTATTATTTTGTTCAGATAGTTTTTAAGACTTAATAATTCTCAATAAAATTATTCAAAATCTTTTTGTAAAATAGTTATGTCTTGTTCATCTTTTTACTCATATTATATTTCAAATAAACTATTCAACTCTAAATATGTTGAATGTAGTTTACTTTAGTAAAATAAAGAACTGTTTGTTTAAGCTGTATGCTTGGTTTTATACATACTGACTTTGGTAATGTGGTATTTAAATGCCAATGCCCATTGTCCCTCCAAGGTCACTGTTCAAGTATTACCTGCGGATATGCATTCTAAATAGGACCAATGTTCAATTAGGCCTAATTAGTGTTCATGGAAGTTTCTATTTATTAGCAGATGCTTGGTTCTTGTCACTATTTCAGTGACCTTTCCAGCTTATCCCACAGTCAGAGAAAATAAAAACTATGTCCTTTTATAATTATATATATTTTAAGTTTGCTCACATGTGATTAGCTGATTTGTTTTCTAAAGTATGTCATTGGAAATTGATTGGCAGGTTCAATATGTCTTAATCCAAATGTGGATAGGATGGTAGAGAAATTTATCTTTGCTGTTTAGTCACTAACAGTCTGCATCATATCTTTTTCAGTGAAGTTCTTTAAAAAACACAAAAGGTAGTATGGGTGCTTGTGGAATCCCTCAAGTAATATTATTCTGTTTAAGGAACAGCAGGTGTTCGGGATTACATTTCCATTGTTAGTAACATTTTTCCTAATAACTCCAGCTGAGGAAGCAGCCCTTAAGATTCAGACCACAATAGAAACAGCAGCTTTTCGGTGGCTGAAGAGAGTTGAGAACAAATCACTGCACAAAATAATGCTGCTGGGAAGCAGGGAGGCAGAGCTACTCATACCATCCTCTGCCCACAAAGCAGTTCATGTCCAACTTATTCTAAGGGCACTTCAGACAGGAAGCTGTTAGGAAGTTATCCTAAAGGGTAAGTGCTCTCTATGAATAGTTGGAATTTTAGTGGCTCTGCAATGCACCTAAATATGTAAATGCAAAAATCAACCGGCTAGTAGTTAAAGATACACTACTTCACAGGTAGAGTTTTTGATGTTACAGTTTGAGTACCCCTTATTTGAAATACTTGGGGCTGAAGTGTGTCAGATTTTGGAACATATAATGAGATAGCTTGGATCACCGTCATTTCTGACTCTGAATTTATGTGCTACTGGTACACAGTCTTAGTATTACACTTGCCCATCACACATATGGACTGATGCAACTGTTCAGTGTGTTTTATTTGCATCAGTGACAATCTTGGCAAACTCGCCAATGAATTTCTCTGCTACTTTGTGATCAGCAGACAGTTTTTGACCACAAATCTTGGGAAATTTAATGCTGTTAAATTTTAAAAATTCTGCAACCAACCTGCTGAATATTCATGATTACTTTCAATTTTTAGTTTGCCATGATAGATCTTTGCTTATTTCATGAACTGCATATTGTTAAACAGCATATATTCACTAACACTGATGCATCCACTCTTTCAACACATAATCGAGATCTTCCTTTTTTAATTTTATGTTGTGTTTTTCTAATTTTTGCATTAACTTCTGTTCATCACATATGTAAGATCACTTCACAGAACAGTCAGTGGTTCACAGAGACCTGTGCATTGCCAGGGAACCTTCCAGCACCTTGTGGAATTTTCCATTTGTGATATCATATTATGCTCAAAAATATTTTGGATTTTGGTGGCTTTCGTATTTTGGATAAGGGGTATTCAACCTGAATCTGAAATAGAAATATAGAAAACCTAAAGCACAATACAGAACCTTCGGCCCACATTTACCAATAGCTCTCTATTTTCTAAGCTCCATATACCTATCCAACGTAATAGAGAACTGCAAATTGTCAATTGAGGCATACATCAGTAGAGACACTGGTCAAGATTTTATAAATTCTGCTTGGAGGCAGCATTTATAAAAGCAGTGGAAGGAGTTTGCCCTTATTTTGACTTTGAGAGCATAGCAAGGTGAAGAAACTTGGCGAGGTGCTTGACAGCAGCCTGAAAGACACACTAACAATCCAGGTCACCTGTCAGGAGCTGAACAGCTGGATGAAACCAGTCATGACTACCTGGCAAGTTTAAGGCACGGATATACCAACATGGCATCCTACTGAGGATTCTTTGGCACTGATGGTATATGAAGTTTCAATTCCCTCAGTCGAGAACCTAGAGAGAGAAAGGTCAGCAGCTTTCTCCGGAGGTGGCTGGGACTCTCAGCAGCATCACCCTCTGTGGAAAGAACACCAAGCTGAGGCTGCCCTTGGAGGAAGAGTTCAAGGTGACGAGAGCTGGAGAGGTGATGCAGTATAGGGAGTCCAGTGACCCAGAGGCAGCCCAGGCAGGGACATTGTGAAGACCTGGAGGAAGTAGAGAGTGGAAGAGGCCGTGCAGCAGGGTGAATCTTGGCTGTGCCACAATATGCTGGAGAGCGTAGTGACTCAGGGAGGGGCTGGCCTGGGGAGCGTCCTAGACTTCAGGCTAAGGGGAGGGAGAAGTGTAAGCACATCCAGGAGGAAGTGAGAACAGCCGTGGATGAAGAGACATCCACCAAAGCAGTGAGCAGCAGTCAGCTTGGGCCAGGTGAGTGCCGGCCATGGAAAGGAGAGTGACATGGACTGATCTCTGGCGAGCAGGACCACACCAAATCAAATTTCTTGTCCAGGCAGTGCATGCTATCTTGCCCAGCCCATCCAACCTGCATAGCTGGGGGAAGGTTGACGCCCCAGACTGTCTGTTGTGTTCGTGGAGAGGAACCCTGGAGCACATCCTGAACAGCTGCCCAAAAGCTCTCGGAGAGGACTGATACCATTGGAGACATGACCAGGTATTGAAAACCCTTGCAGAAGCAATCTTCTGAACAGTCAGTAACAACAAACGAACTCAACCCTGCATTTGAACCATCACCTTTGTAAGAGCAGAAGGGCAACCAGAAGCAAGAGTAAAGCCACACACAGGGTTTCTAGTACCCGCTCGCCCTGGAGAAACAACTAAATTTCCCAGGCATATTGGCAAGACCTCCTTGAGACCAGACATGAAAATGCATCACCCTGTTGGAGTTGACAGTGCTGTGGGAGAAGGGTCTGGAGAAGGCTCATGAGAGGAAGCTTGCCAGATCCGAGGAACTGGTCAGCAACTGTCGGAAGCAGGGATGGAAAGCAAAGTACACGCCCGTTGAAGTGGGTTGCCAGGCTTTACTGGACAGTTGGACAGTCTCTTCACGGAGCCCTCAGTGCATTGGGCATCACTGGTACAAGGAAGCACAGAGCCATCAACAATCTCATTAAGGCAGCAGAGAAAGTCTCAAGATGACTGTGAATGAAGAGAGCAAGTCCATGGGTACCTGCAGCACATGCTTTCCGAACACTAGTTATGGCTTGGTCACCTGGGTGAGGGTATCTGGTGTTGAAAGACCTAAAATACCAAATGACCCCAGGTTACATCACCCATGATGTGTTCAGAGCATTATGAGATGTACTATTCAAATCATTCCTTGTTTTGTTAGGTTATAAGTGAGGACTATGTTGTCGAAGGTAGCCAAAATAGACATTGCTCCTTCAATAGGGGTTGTCCCCTTCTGAAGTTCACCTAGAGAAGGTTTCTGTTTCCATCACTTTTGTCAAATGTGTACCTTTAATTCTTTTTTTACTCGTTTCTGATCTGATGAATAGAGAACCAGTTCATTTTATGCAGGATTTATTTTTGAGTTTAGGGACACTTCATTTCGAAGAGGAATCTGGTGCAACCTTGAGGCAATGTAGTGACTGGAATCACAGTTAGGGTTAGTTCCTTTGAAGTCTGTTTAGCCGACATGTGTGTTGAATTCTGCCTTTGAGTTTGGGAGAAATGTGTTTATGGATTTAAATAGCAGTGTATTTGAACTTTTCAGCATTATTAAAACTATTCCTCTAAGAGTAATATGCAACATCTCCCTGGAAACAAAATATGAGCTTTACTTTATTATTGACCATACTGGATGTCGAAAACCATCACAAAGTCACATACAAATCTTGCATCTATATGAACATATTCTTTTAAAGACAGTTGTTGAATCCAATATAAAAAAGCGTAACCTTTGCTTGTGTTCCATTGATTTTGCACAATTGAAAGTCCAGGGCTGGCAAAAGTGCCCAACATGGCATGCACAAAAATTTTGTTGGCACACAGCATGCAGGGCTACCCCTTGATTCTTTAAAACCTGTCCGCGCCATAAAAAGATACATAATGATTAGCTTTTCTGTCAAATGAAGCAGCGAATGCTTTTTTGATAACCCAAGCAGAGTGAGAAAATTTCACTGGATCAAACATTTTGAAATCCTCCCAGGGCTGGTGTACTCCTCAATATTTAGGTAGTAAACGGTTTATAGTAACAACCCTATTTTGATGTGCTGTTATTTATCAACTGTCCTTTAAAATGATTAATATTAATAATTTTGTAACAGGTTTTCTAAAATGCTTCATTTATTTCAAATTGTTCAGTTATAGATTTATTAATAGTAAAACAATTAACATATAAATAGCAACAAGACTCATCCTTTTACTTAAAAAGAGTCCATAATTATTGTTACTATTTCATTAATCAATGATAATCTCTGCTCAAAATTACCATGACATGTGAGCTAATTTTTTAGATTATCACCAATTTGGGTACACATTCTAAATCAGGTTCACCTTCACTGGTCTAAGCAATCGTTCGTTGCTACTTAAGAAATATAGGGAAGAGACAGTCAAAGATGGTTTTCCTTGTTTTTATTTTACTTTTTTTTATTTAGAGATACAGTGCAGAGCGGGTCCAATGAGCTGAACTGCCCAGCAACCCACTTACTAGCGTACTCACAGGACAGTTACAGTGACCAAACAACCTACTAATTTTTACATCAGAATCAAATCAGAATGTTTACTTTTGAAAGCATTCTGACATCTTGCACAAATTTTCTGTAATCTCATTGAATGTAGTCAGAAGAAATGTAATAACACAATGTGCAAGGCATTTGTTTTCCTTCAGAACAGATCACTGTTGCACTTAGCAGTGTTGAATAACCGTGATCATTAACCTGAAAAATGGTTTCATTCTTCAGTAGAGTTTACATTTGTATAATGCTTACCACAGAAAAAGACCCCAGGATGCCTTTCTGTGTAGGATGAAATGAAGGGTTACTCAAGCAGATGATAAAGGATCTAAAATAAAATAATTTGTTAAATCATATGCTGAGGGGTGACATTAGAGTTCTATTGAAAGCAGTTAGCAAGTTAACAAGATTGGGAAAGGAATTCCAGAGGGCATGCCAACAGAGGTAAGAGAATCGATGAATATATCAGCATGAAGTACTTGAAAAATGAGGCAAGCTAACTTCGGACACGTAGAAGATAAGAAGAAATGAAAGGATGTGAAAATACTTTGCACTGTCTGGAACTTGGTGAATTAATTATTCTTACATAGAAGCAGAACCACATAGACCAGCAAAAAAAACATTAGAATTAAACAGCATATGAGTAAAATTCTCACAAAATTTCAAATCCCTTTCAAGTCAAGCAAAACAATGTATGGAAGCCATCTGACTCCACCCCTTTGACTCTCAACACGGGAGCCCCTCAGGGCTGTGTACTAAGTCCCCTCCTTTACTCCCTGTATACCCATGACTGTGTCACCTCCCACAGCTCTAATCTGCTAATTAAATTTGCCGACGACACTACATTGACTGGCCTAATCTCAAACAGCAACAAGGTAGCCTACAGGGAAGAAGTCATCTCTGTGACACAGTGGTGTCAAGAAAACAACCTCTCCCTCAACGTCGCAAAAGCAAAGGAGCTGGTTGAGGATTACAGGAGGAATGGAGACAGGCTAACCCCTATTGACATCAATGGATCTGGGGGTGAGAGAGTAAGCAGCTTCAAATTCCTCGGCATCCACATCACCGAGGACCTCACGTGGTCTGTACACACCAGCTGTGTGGTGAAAAAGGCACAACAGTGTCTCTTTTACCTCAGATGGTTGAGGAAGTTTGGTATGGGCCCCAAATCCTAAGAACTTTCTACAAGGGTACAATTGAGAGCATCTTGATTGGCTGCATCACTGCCTGGTATGGGAACTGTACCTCCCTTAATCACAGGACTCTGCAGAGAGTGGTGCAGACAGGCCAGCACATTTGTAGTTGTGAACTTCCCAAGATACAGGACGTTTACAAAGGACCCGAAGGTGTATAAAAAGAGCATGAAAGATCTCTGGGGATGCGAATCACTCCAATCACAATCTACTATAGCTGCTACCATCCAGGAAATGGTACCGCAGCATAAAATCCAGGACAGCTGGGACAGCTTCTTCCACCAGGCCATCAGACTGATTAACTCACACTGATTTGAGAGTATTTCTATGTTACATTGACTGTTCTATCTATTATAAATTACTATGATAGCACATTGCACATTTAGACAGAAATGTGATGTAAAGATTTTTACTCCTCTTGTATGTGAAGGATGTAAGAAACAAAGTCAACTTAATTCAATCTACACTGTCTATATAAAGATCAATGTACCATATTGATATTTCTTCTGCATAATAGTTTTCTGAGATTAGGATTCTTAGACTCCATTGTGAGAGAGAAATGATTTTAAATCCACAAGACATAGACCTGAATAAAATAAGTTAGAACATAGGAGATCAAGCAGTACACACAGAAACAGATCCTTCAGCCCACAATGTTGTGCCAAACCAATTAAATTAGTAATTGAATGGCCAAGTAACCTCCTCTGTCTAAACAAGGTCCATAATCTTCCATTTTCCTCTCATCCATACGAGTACGTCTCTTAAAAATCCGTAATTGAGAGAGGCAAGAGACGAGTTTGCTGTGGCATTGATCAACATCTTTGTGTCTTCTCTAGCCACAGTTGAGGCCCCGGAGGACTGGAGAGTAGCTAATGCTGTTCCATTATTCAAGAAGGGAACCAGAGATAATCCAGGAAACTATAGGGCTGTGAGTCTGATGTCACTTGTAGGGAAGTTACTGGAGAGAATTCTTAGGGGTAGGATTTGTGAGCATTTGTAACACCATGGCCTAATTAAAGAGGGTCAGCATGGCTTTATGTGGGGCAAGTCATGTCTTACTAACTTGATTGAGTTTTTTAGATGAGTGCTGACGATGATTGATGTAACTAGAGCTGTGGATGTTACCTACATGGATTTTAGTAAGGCGTTTGACAGGGTCCCTCATGGGAATCTCATCCAGAAGGTTAAGATGCATGGGATCTCTGGTAAATTGGCCATTTCAATTCAGAACTGACTTACCCATAGAGCATAGAGGATAGTGATTGGAGGTACTTACTCTGGCTGGAGGTCTGTGATTAGTGGTGTTCCATAGGGATCTGTACTGGGACCTCTGCTGTTTGTGATGCATTTAAAGACCTGGATGGAAATATAGATGGGTGGGTTAGTTAGCTATCGATTGCATAGAAGACTGACAAAGTATACAATGGATAGAGATCCGTTGCAGATATGGGTGGAGAAATGGCAGATGGAGATTAACCCAGCCAGATGTGAGGTATGGCACCGTAGCAGGCCAAACGTTAAGAAATAGTACACTGTTAGGGCCAAGACCAGAGGGATCCTGGAGTACAAGTTCATAGCTCCCCAAAAGTAGCTATACAGGTTGATAGGTTGGTTAAGAAGGCGTATGACATGCTTGGCTTTATTAGTCGATGCATGGAGTTCAAAAGTCAGGATGTTATATTCCAGTTTTACAAAACCCTAGTTAGGCATCATCTGGAATATTGCATAAAGTTCTGGTTGTCCCATTATAGGAAGGATCTGAATCAGAATCAAAGTCAGGTTTAATATCTCTGGCATATGTCATGAAATGTGTTGCTATGCAACAGTACATTGCAATGCATAACAATAAAAACATTAAATTATAGTAAATTATATATATAGTTAAAAGAAGTAAATTTTGCAAAAAGAGACAAAGAAGTAAAAGTAGTGAGGTAGTGTTCATGCATTCAATATCCATTCAGAAATCTAATGGCAGATAGGGAAGAAGCTATTCCCTAAATCATTGGATCCTAGTCCCCGATGGTAACAATGAGAAGTGGGCATGTCTTGGGTGATGAAGGCCCTTAATGAACAATGTCATCTTTTTAAGAAAGCAAACTAAACTAATCTCTTTTTCCTACACAATGGCCATATCCTTCCATTTTCCTCACATTCATACACTTATTTAAACGTCTCTTAAAAGTCTCTAATGTTTCTCTCTCAACTTCGACCCCCGGCAGTGCATTTCATGCACCCACCATCTCTGTGTAAAAAATATTACCCCTAGACCCTCCCCATACGTTCAACACAATATTGTGGGCCAAAGGGCCTGTTTCTCTGTTGTACTGTTGTATATTCGAATGTATCTGCCTCTACCACCACTCGAGGCAGCGCATTCCAGATACCCACCACTCTATATGTGTAAAATAAATTGAACCTCACAGCTCCTTTGAAATTACCCCCACTCACCTGAAATGCATGCCCTCTTCGATCAGGCATTTCAATGCTGAGGAAGAGATACTATCTGTCTTCTCTATCTATGTTTCTCATAATCTTATAAACCTCTATCAGATCTCCTCTCAGCCTCTCCCACTCCAGAGGAAACAATCCAAGTTTGTCCAGCTCTCATTATAGCACATGCTCCCTAATCCAGGCAGTATCCTGGTAAATTTCTTTGCACCCTCTCCAAAGCCTCAATATCCTTCATACAATGGAGTGACCTGAACTGTATCAACACTCCAAATGTGGCATAACTAGAGTTTTATAAAGCTGCAACGTAACTTCCCGACTCAATTCCTCAACTAATAAAGGCAAACATGCCATCTACCCCTTTAACCACCCTATCAACCTGTTCAGTTTTCTCAACAAGTTTTCTCAGTATTTCCTATGAATCAGTAATTGAAAAACATCCTATTAATTCACAATGTGTATTCACAATACACACTACAGTCCTGTGCAAGTCTTAGGCACATATGTGACACACCCACCCCTGAGGCACCAGGCAAGGTCATTTGATTCCAAGCAATTACTTTAGAGATAATTACAGAAAGTCTCTCTGCTTCCTGTCTCCCTTCCCTTTTCCCAACCATGATTTCCATCTCCCTGCCCCATTCAAACTTTCAGTCTACAATAGAGACCCATATCAGCATCAGGTTTATCATCACTCATATATATCATGAAATTTGTTTTTCTTTTGTGGCAGCAATACAGTGCAATACCTAAAATTACTACAGTTGTGGCTATCCCTTGAGGTCGAGGATGGTTGTCTTCGTTCCGTTTCCACAGAGCAAAGATGCCTATGCATGTATTTGTTTAACACGTACTAGATGTTGCACTCCAAGAAGCACACAATACTTCACAAATCAACCAACTGATTCCAATAGCATGGAAACTATGACAATTGGAGCCGATGGATTTGTTGCAGCCTTCATCCGCCTTCACAGCCGTTGAGTTCGAAGTAACTTCGTCCGCCTGTTGCACCATTGAGGTCCTGGTTGGGTTGTTCTTTGTCAGGGACCTCACCCTTGACCTTACTGCCATAGGTGACCCTACCAGGAGCATAGCTCCAGACGGCATCGCTCTCGGGATCTCAGGACCACACAAGCTCCTCCACCACGACAAGGTGACAATCCATGGAGAAGACTACAGTACTGTGAAAAAGTCTTAAGCATCCTAGCTATACATATGTGCCTAAGACTTTTGCATAGTATTGTAGATTTGTAGTTTTATAAACAAGGTAATATTCATTGCTGGTGCCTTTGAAAATTAATTAAATCCTTCATTTCAAAAGTTGTTTTATTGCTTGTTAATTATTCATGTAAGAAGTTTAGTCATAATGAAATGCTCCTTTATAAGCAATAATTAATTTATTGCAACAGTGAGATTTTATAAACACCTAGCAGGCTATTAGAAAAATAATATTATACATGTAGATCAATGTGAAGTTCGAATAAAGGCATAACAATGATAAACAAAGACTAAAATATGAACTACTCATTGTTCTTCAAACTTTCAATAGTAAGATTCAAGATGTAATTCTAACTCAATGGAGGTTGTGATTATAGTTGATGCTGATGTAGGCTTTGTACTAATACACTGTAGGCATTTCACCAAGTTGACATATTTAATAATCAAATAATAACCTGCAATGTTGACCATGTATGGGAAATAATTGATGTAAACAAAGGTGACATCTCAGGCATCGTGTAATCTGTTTCTTCTTAAACCGCTAACCACCATTTTACCCAATTAAAGCTAAAACAACACTGTAAAAGCAAGATCAACTGACTGTTTATGTCAGGTTGAAGCTAGTACTACAAGATAAAGAGTACTGATAAAAAAGCAATAACATCACAGCCATGATTTTCCAACCCACGCTGCAGACTACTGACAATGTGGGATCAAGCAATTCACCTCATAACTTCTTTTACATAAAGCTGACTTAAGCACATGGATTTTCAGCCAACTGTATCATGAGCAAGTATCTCTCCCAGTTTGTTCTACTTGCACAGTACTATTTGTCCTGCGATGCCTAGGGCCAAATCTAGTACTTTCCCAAAATCTAAAGTGCATGTTGTATTATATTCTTCAGAAAATGATGGCCAATGTTGAACTTCAACTTTTCCCTACAAGAAAAAGGTTTGAATGGCAACAAGGGACTTCTGAAGAAATAATAAACTGCTAAACCATTACTAATTGCATTTCATCCCAAATGATTTAGGATACATAGATTCTCAAATCCCACTAATATGGTTAAATATTTAGTTTAACATTCTCTTTCTTTTTTCTGATCTAGAGTGTTTTGACTTGTTGATCACAGGAGTTGGAGGTTGCAACTCTCTTATATCTTACCATGCACTCTCCACGATGTTAAAGATGCCCTCAACGGATACTTACAGGTGGAATTGGTGTCAGCTGCTCTGAGTTTTCTTACTTTATGACCCAGATAAAAGAGTTTTTTTTCTTTGTATTCCTACTTTAATTGTCAGGGTATGCAAATAAGCTCATCCTCTGCACTTCCAATTGGACAACTAAACACTCAGCACTACAATAAGTATTCTAGGTCAGTGCAGTTCCCATTTATTCTATTCATGTCCACATGGAATCATCTAAGCTTTATTCTGTTTTCTCCAAATAACTTTTTAGTTTAGCGAAAAACAATGAAAAGACAATGCACGAAATCCAATATCCTGCCATACTATAATGAAAGATACTTGTAGTTGGGTATTTGGTGACAGCATATCTTCATCAGTTTTAGCTTAAATGTAATTATCTAACCATCATTTGACCATCTCAAAACCTAGATTTTCAATCACCTAAATCCTTGTGCTTTACTTATCAGATTAACCACAATAGAATTTATAACTTTTTTTTCCAGTTAAATGTGACTTTTACAACAGAGAATACTAATTAATGCTACATGTTCAACTAAAGAATACCAAGATATTGACAACACTTGCTTTGAAATTTACTCCATTTACATTTCAAAAAGGCCTTTGTCTTGTATGTTGTGCTGTTAGCTTGAGAGCTGAACATTGATATGAATGTTGAAGTTCCAGCTGTCTTCAACAGGGTCTTCAGTTACTTTTCAAAGGAAGCTTACAATTGACAATTTTTTTGAGAAAATGCATTAACTTCATTAGTTCTGTTGGAGATAGAAATTTCCTATTGATTATCAGTCAACATGATCTAAACTTCAGTAATTATATTTTGTAGGTAAAATATTTGATGATAAACTCAGCACCACTTAATGTAGCAATGTGATCAATGCTGATCATTAAGTAATTTTATGAGGCCAGAAGTTATGGTCCTGTCTTATTATACCACTTTACAGGCACAAGTATACCAAGTCTTGGATAGGATTGAGAGGGTGAGGCTAACATTGGCTATATATTTGTGATCCCATCTGCGTTTTGGATATTTGGATCCTCTGGTGGTTCTGAGCGGATATTGATCAGAGGTGCTACTACCCCTGGGGACTGGGATGCTTTGGATGCCTGTAGATTTCTTCTTTCAAGTCCAGAGAACCATCCTGCAGGACAATATTATATGGTGGAGAGCAACACTTATTAAAGAAGTATTATAAGAGTCAGACTACGAAAGTAGAATTGCAGGGCCCTGCAGTCCTCTCAACTAACTGTGGTGTCTTTCCAAGTGTTTTATGCTCGGTGTTATAGAATGTTCTTTGGGATTAAGGCCCTGATCTTGTCATCTTCTTATTCCTCCCTGTAAATTTTTAATAATGGTAAAAGAGCAGAGGCAAAAATGTGATACTAGCTTCACCAGTGTGTAGTGTTTACTAGTAAAGATTTGCATGGAAATATCCAATAATGAGTTCCCGACTCATAAATCCACTTCAAAGACGATGTTGTCATTATCTGCTGTATTTGGCATGCAATTAATTTGACTATCTACTCTGTTGATAGCCAATTCTGTTGATAAATTTAACCAGTTTCTCAATGGGGCCATCTGCCCCACAAGGACACCAAGAATTGTTCCTCCAGTTTTGTGAAGGAAGAGCATTTGTGGAAGATTATAGCCCTGTATTTTGCCCTACCAGAATCATCTTGTGGACAATGAAATTAGCTCTCTTATGGAAGAGGACATCTATCATGTTGATTGCAAGTTAATGTGGCTTGTGAACTGTTGAAAAGATTTCCAGTGGGGACTGAAAAGTCCCAGAGGCAAAGATAATAAAGGCAAAAGTAATTTTAACTGATAAGGTTTTAATTCATATATAGAGAGTAATTCAAGATTACTGAAACATATCAGATGCTTGGATAATCCTAACAATGGTGATAAATTTCTTACACTCATATAGGTCCTCTGGAGTGGGTAATGGATGTCATGAGCTTGGTATGGACTCCAGTAATATTGTCTTACATAAAATGCACCCTGCAGCAATAACATTCTGGGATGATTGACAGTCCAGAGAGGACCTGGGGTATTTGAAAATAATGGCAAAGATATTAAAAATAAGAAGTTGCATATGGGGAGGTAATACATATTGGGATAGCTCGTGAATGGGGCTCAGTGAGAATCAGGACACAAGAACAAAACCCTAAGAAATAGAAGCAGGAGTGGGCCTTACTACCCCTTTGTCTGCACTGCTATTCTATATACCCATGATTGATCCTTCACCTTCCTCCACTTTCTGGCATTGAAGACATATCTCTTGATCCCCTTAATATCTAAGATACCAAGGATAGAATGATAAAAGGAAGCTACAATGAAAACCTGGGGAGCTGGATCCCTCAGAATTGCCATTTTCCGATAACTACTGCACTTTAATTGGCAAAATGGGCAAATCTAGCAAAAGCAATTATTCCAATAGTTAAAAAAAAGAGAACATATTCTGAAAAATCAATTCGAGGCTGCATTAATGCAACTCGATTGCTTTAATAACCATTTCATGGTCCCTCAGGCTGAGAATCATGTGAACAGCATAAATAATAATTGTGTTGGTGACAGAAGGATCCACCCACACCATTATTTATTAGTTTAGTTGGCTGCAATCAGAAAATAACTGTTCTAAATGCAGGAAAATCACTATTGACATTGATCTGAATAAAAGAACAGAGCTTTCATAATCAACTTTGAACATTGTCATCAGAAGGGAGTTGTAAATTCTCAGGAAAATTTGGCAATGTGATGAACAATACAACCCATTCTCATCATAATTTACTTTGACTGTTATGATGAAAATATAACCTGAAAAATAGATGCTATGGCACAAGTCCACTGGTAACTCTGCCAACAAATTGCTATTATGTAAACACAAGTATTGATATTAATTCAAAACCAATCATATTCCTGAGTTATGATGAGTGACAAATTTTAAACAGCGCAGTAAACTGCAATATGAGAGCAGCATGCACTAATCTAGTACTGAATCATTGCGTTGTTTTACATAAGCATACAAGAAAATATTTCCCCACCTCTTCCACATTCTAGCTTTATAAAATGTTACTACCAAAATAATAGGAAATGGTTGTGTATCCAACAGTGAAAGGCAAAGAGTTGAAATTCTCACCTCCATGATCAGGTCATTGATGGTAGAGGAAAATAGTTATTAAATTCATCTATTGGCTTCCCTTGAGCAAATTCAGTATGAGGTGTACTACTGTGTCCAGGAATATAAGTGTAAATAAGGCCAAATTTTCATGTGGGCCCAAAAGACAACAATCCCTTCCTTTCCCATCTCCTTCTTGCTTATATTCCATAAGGCTCATTACCAATAACTCAGTTATCAAAAATTCCAGTGATCTCCAACAACATGACGAATGCAAATGTCCAACTGATTAGTGAATAACCTTCTGACATAATGATTCTAGTGCAAGGATTAATCCCCTGAGCCCATTGTATATCTATAGATTGGCTCCAACTCAATTTCTAGATTATTAGTTTTCTGCCATTACAAACGTGAAAAAAAAAGCTTTGCACATTCAGGTAATATATTGTGCTATTTTTAACTCCATTAAACTGTTGAGTGCAAAGCTACACTCTGAGTTCTAAGCTAACTCTGAATGACTCATGCTCAGCTTACCAAAGCAGTCAATGAAATTCAGAAGATGTTGAAGAAAACAATTTAATATAATTTATTTTTAGCAAAAACATGCCCATTACATTACAAGTGGAGCAGTTAGGAGTTTTAATCCAAATTCTTTTTACTTCAATATAGTGACAGACCGTATGGTGAATTTGCTTTATTCAATAAACCACTTCAAATCTCTTTGGTATGAACACTATCCTGAATCTTTTTTTCCAATAGTATTGTTCTCAACAGTGAGTAAAATATTGTCTCATTTAATAGAAAGTAATATCACTATATGGTGACTTTGTTCATAAGACCATAAAATAGAGGAGCAGAAATAGGCCATTCAGCCCATTGAGTCTGCTCCGCTATTCAATCATGGACTGATCCAATTCTTCTAGTCATCCTCACTCACTTTGCTTCACCCCATACCTTTTGATGCCCTGGCTAATCAAGAATTTATCTATCTCTGCCTTAAATGTACCCAATGACTTGGCCTCCACAGCTGTTCGTTGTAACAAATTCCACAGATTTACCACTCTCTGACTAAAGTAATTTCTCTGCATCTCAGCTCTAAATGGACGTCCTTCAATCCTGAAGTTGTGCTCTCTTGTCCTAGAATCTCGTACCATGGAAAATAACTTTGCCATATCTAATCTGTTCAGACCTTTTAACACTTGGAATGTTTCTATGAGAACTCCTCTCATTCTCCTGAACTCCAGGGAAGACAGTCCAAGAGCTGCCAGACATTCCTCATGCGGTAACCCTTTCATTCCTGGAATAATGCTTGTGAATCTTCCCTGAACCTTCTCCAATGTCAATATATCCTCTCTGAAATAAAGAGCCCAAAACTGCACACAATACTCCAAGAGTGGTCTCACGAGTGCCCTATAGAGCCTCAATATCACATCCCTGCTCTTATATTCTGTACCTCTTCAAAACTGGCTCAACCTGGAGGTTAACCTTTAGAGTATCTTGCACAAGGACTCCCAAGTCCCTTTGCATCTCTGCATTTTGAATTCTCTCCCAATCTAAATAATAGTCTGCCCATTTATTTCTTCTATCAAAGTGCATGACCATATACATTCCAACATTGTATTTCATTTGCCACTTCTTTGTCCATTCCCCTAAACTATTTAAGTCTCTCTGCAGGCTCTCTGTTTCCTCAACACTACCCGCTCCTCCACCTATCTTTGTACCCTCAGCAAATTTAGCCACAAATCCATTAATACCATAGTCCAAATCATTGACATACATCGTAAAAATCAGTGGTCCCAACACCGACCTGTGTGGAACTCCAATAGTAACCAGCAGTCAGCCAGAATGGGATCCCTTTATTCCCACTCTCTGTTTTCTGCCAACCAGCCAATGCTCCACCCATGCTAGTATCTTCCCTGTAATTCCATGGGCTCTTATCTTGCTAAGCTGCCTCATGTGTGGCAACTTGTCAAACCCTTCGTAAAATCCAAGTACACCATGTCTACTGCATCTCCTTTGTCTACCCTGCTTGTAATTTCCTCAAAGAATTGCAGTAGGTTTGTCAGGCAGGATTTTCCTTTCAGGAAACCATGCTGGCTTTGGCCTATCTTGTCATGTGCCTCAAAGTACTGCGTAATCTCAGCCTTAACAATCAATTCCAACAACTTCCCAAACACTGATGTCAGGCTAACAGGTCTACAGCTTCCTTTCTGCTGACTCCCACCCTTCTTAAATAGCGGAGTAACATTTGCAATTTTCCAGTCATCCGGTACAATGCCAGAATCTATTGATTCTTGAAAGATCATCATTAATGCCTCCACAATCTCTCCAGCTACTTCCTTCAGAACCTGAGAGTGCATTCCATCAGGTCCAAGAGATTTATCCACCCTCAGACCATTAAGCTTCCTGAGCACCTTTTCAGTCATAATTTTCACTCCACAAACTTCATTCTTGAATGTCTGGTGTACTGCAGATGTCTTCGACTGTGAAGACTGATGCAAGATACACATTCAGTTCCTCTGCCATCTCTGCATCTTTCATTACAATATCTCCAGCATCATTTTCTATTGGTCTTTTATATACTTAAAAAAGCTTTTAGTATCTTCTTTGGTATTAGTCACCAGCTTCCTTTCATAATTCATCTTTTCCTTCCTAATGACCTTCTTAGCTTCCTTCTGTAAGTTTTTAAAAGCAACCCAATCCTCTATCTTCCCACTAGCTCTGGCTTCCTTATATGTCTTCTTTTGCTTTTACTTTGGCTCTGACTTCACTTGTCAGCCATGGTAGTGTCCTTCTTTCCTTTGAAAATTTCTTATTATTTGGAAAATATCTGTCTTGCACCTCCCTCATTTTTCACAGAAACTCCCGCTATTGCAGCTCTGCTGTCTTTTCTGCAAATGTCCCTTTTCAGTCAATCTCAGCCAGTTCCCCTCTCACGCCATTGTAATTTCCTTTATTCTATTGAAATACCAACACATTGGATTTCATTTTTTTCCCTCTCAAATTTCAATGTGAACTCAATCATATCATTATCATTGTTCCCTAGGGGTTCCTTAACCTTCAGCTCTCTTATCACCTCCGGATCGTTACACAACACCCAATCCAGCACAGCCAATCCTTAGAGGGCTCAACAAGCTGATCTAAAAAGCCATCCCTCAGTCATTCTACATTCTTTAGTAATTCTTGAGGTCCAGTATTGACTTGGTTTTCCCAATCCACCTTCATGTTAAAATCCCCAATGATTGACATGACATTGCATCTCTGACATGCCTTTTCTTTGCCCTGCTGTCCTGAAACAATTCTGAAACTACTCTTAAAAGTGCAGACTGAGGCATAAAAGCAGAGAGAAATAAAGAGGTAATTAAGAGCTGAATAGCTAAAGGTCAAGTGAAAGGAGTGGGAGATGCATAGAAATGTTATACACTATTATTCTATAAAAAGGGAAATTCAAAGGTTTCTGAGGGATCAGTCTTTATTTAGGGCAAATCAATAATGAAGACTGCCTTACTTGTATTTCTTCTCCAATGTTTTGTTCATATTGTCTTCATTCCTGTTCCTAGTTTGATTCTTCAGTTGTGCTCTCTTCATTTCATTTGTTTTGAAATGCTTAATAATATTTCCTTTCACTTCTGACTCCCTTCTCTCTCACCTCATCTTAGGTTCTTTCAACCTATTTTATCATTTTTACCAAGAATTTAACTCAAGCTCAACTTGGGTGATGCATATTCCAATGGCACACTTCCATCCTCTCCTATAATTGAATTCCTCATTCTCAAACAACACTTCCAACTATTTTCCAATGTCAATTTTACACAAAACCCAGGTAATAATCTAGAAACTATAGCAATTAAAATTCTGTTCTTTATTTTAGCTCCGAGCACAACCTCTTTTTGACAACACCTTTTGTAATTGGTCCAAATTCAAGACAACCTTCACTTAGCAACAGGAATAGTTCTTATGGGTACTCAATTATTTTTTCACTAAGGTTGCTATCTGGTCCTTAGTTAAATAATTGTCCACAACTGCCTAATTCCTAATTTGAATAGCTCGTTGTTCAAAGGGAGCTTCTTCAACAAGATGTCTTTTTCATAAAAATGTAAGAAGCGGATGAAAAGCTGGCCTATTAACTCTTCTGCAATGTTCATACATACCCTGAGATCGATTATAAATTCAACCAAGTAGTATAGTTTGTTGAACTACTGCCTCGCAGTGCTAGCAACTTTGGGCTTGGAGGGTACCTATGTGGGCTTTTATGTTCTTCCTGTGACTGCATTGGTTTTCCCTCGGTATTCTGGATTGTTCTCACATCCTAAAGAATTGCAAGGTTATTAGGCTAACTGGTCACCATAAATTGCCATTAGTCTGTAGGGTAGAATTAAGAGAAGTAGATACGAATGTGAGTTGATAGGTTAAATAGAAAACTAATGGGAGGTTTAGATTGCTATGAGAGTAGATATTATTTCAATGGGCCACAGGGTTTCTTTCTATAAGAAGAATATATTGGTGGAATTAATCTTGACAACACCAACTTCCTGCTCTCCATGCTCCTTATTTCCCTTGAGCTGGAGTGTCTGATGTTTCTCTGCCTTGAAAATATTCTCAGAGGAGTCCAAGGTGGAGAATTTCAAATCCTCACACTCTTTAAGAGAAGATAAGACTCCTCATTTGCATCTTAAATGTTTAACTTGTTATTCTAAAACTATTCCATCAGATATAGGTAATCCAACTGGGAGAAGCATCCTCTCAGAATCCACCCTGTCAGTCCTCAAAATCTTATATCTTTCAATATGATTACTTCTGGGCCAAATCTGTTCATCCATTTTGCATACACTTGTCCCTTCATCCCAGGAATCAGCCCAGTGGATTTTCTCTGCAAAACCTCTAATGCAAGAAAGCAAAATACAGAGACCAAAATTGTATTTTGAAGTTAAGGTGTGGTCTCATTAGTATCCTGTAAAATTGTCTCAAAATATCCTACCTTTTATACTGGATAACCTTTACAACAAAAGCCAAGACTCAATTTGCCTTCCTACCTATTTGTTCTACCTGGACATTAACATCTTGTGTTTCAAATGGTATGCACTGGGCAACTTACAATGTGGGAACCCTGCACATTTGAAAGCCCACACTAGAAGACGGTGCCTCTCACAAATAATCCCTATATCTCTTTGTAATGCAAAATTTAATCATATTGTTCTATTTAAATACTAATTTGCTTTTGTTTTTTCTCTTTCATAGTGGATAATCTCACATTTTCCCACATCATTCAGTGTCTGCCACCTTCTTACTCACTCACTCAATCTATCTATGAACTGTATCAGATATATTGTGAGAGTGTGGATTGTGGTCAATTGATCTTATGTGTGAGAGGCACTGTCTTCTAGTGTGGGCTTTCAAATGTGCAGGGTTTCTGTCAGTGGGCCCAGTTTATTGTTCCCACATTGTAAGGTGCCCAGTGCATACCATGGCTAACGTGAGTCAGTAAAAGCATTCAATCCTACTATTCAATAGACAATAGACAATAGACAGTAGGTGCAGGAGTAGGCCATTCGGCCCTTCTAGCCAGCACCGCCATTCACTGTGATGATGGCTGATCATACAC
Organism: Hypanus sabinus; assembly: GCF_030144855.1. Classification (NCBI taxonomy): domain Eukaryota; kingdom Metazoa; phylum Chordata; class Chondrichthyes; order Myliobatiformes; family Dasyatidae; genus Hypanus; species Hypanus sabinus. The sequence goes on from NC_082714.1 coordinate 138,058,765, forward strand.
AATTAGTACCCCATTCCTGCCCTCTCCCCATATCCCTTGAGCCCGCTCTCTATAAGAGCTCCATCTAACTCACTCTTGAATGCATCCAGAGACTTGGCCTCCACTGCCTTCTGGGGCAGAGCATTCCACATATCCACCACTCTCTGGGTGAAAAAGTTTTTCCACATCTCTGTTCTAAATGGCCTACCCCTTATTCTTAAACTGCAGCCTCTAGTTCTGGACTCACCCATCAGCAGGAACATGCTTCCTGCCTCCAGCGTGTCCAATCCCTTAATAATCTTATATGTTTCAAGCAGATCCCCTCTCATCCTTCTAAATTCCAGTGTATACAAGCCCAATCGCCCCAATCTTTTAACATATGACAGTCCCGTCATTCTGGGAATTAACCTTGTGAACCTACACAGCACTCCCTCAATAGCAAGAATGTCTTTCCTCAAATTTGGAGACCAAAACTGTACATAATACTCCAGGTGGGGTCTCACCAGCGCCCTGTGCAGCTGCAGAAGGACCTCTTTACTCCTATACTCAATTCCTCTTGTTATAAAGGCCAGCATGCCATTAGCTTTCTTCACTGCCTGCTTGCTTGCTTTCATTGACTGATGTACAAGAACACCTAGGTCTCGTTGTACTTCCCCTTTTCCTAACGACTCCATTTAGATAGTAATCTGCCTTTTTTCTGCTAATCTGCTAATTCCGTTGTCGTTCTTGGTTTGTGCATGCATAGCAAGCTATATCTTTTGAACGTCCTTTGTGTCCTCCTCACTGTTTCCTGATCCACCTTCCTCTTGAATCATAAGCATTTTAGCTACAGTACCCACCTTCATCAAAATCATCATACATCGTTAATAGCCCAGGCCCCAGCACTGATTCCAATGGCACCCCACAAGTTACTGATTGTCTAATAGTCTAACATGTGCAAAGATGTAGGAGAATCTACACAAAATTGCTCAATACTACATTAATCCAATTTTCAAGAGCAGTACACAAATTGTTTTCTGGGGGGTTTGTCAAATGACTCGTCAAGCCTACAGCACAAGTGGCCCACAGTGGATGCCATCTCGTTGGCTCTTCACTCAGCCCTGGAATATTTGGACAGCATAAAGCAGACATGAGGATGCTCCTTATCGACTGCAGCTCGGCATTCAATACCATTAACCCATCAAAACTTATCAATAAGCTTTAACACCTTGGCCTCAATAACTCCTTGTGAAATTGGATAATCAATTTACTCACTTGCAGACCCCAGTTGGTTTGGACTGGCAACAACGTCTCCTCCAAGATCTTGATCAGCACAGGTGCTCCACAAGGCTGTGTGGCTAACCATATCTCCAATTCCATCTTCAAGTTTTCTGAGGACACCACTGTCATAGACCGAATCAAAAGTGGCAGCAAATCAGCATATAGGAGGGAGATTGAAAATCTGGTTGAGTGGTCCCATAACAAGAACCTCTTATTCAATGTCAGCAAAACCAAGAAGATGGTTATTGATTTCAGAAGGAGGGAACAGGAGGTTCATGAGGAAGTGAGGAAGTCCATCCTCATCAGTGGATCAGAGGAAGCGAGACAGCAAATTTAAATGCCTCCCCACTAACTGAGCACATCTACATGAAACATTGTCACAGGAAAACAACGTTCATCATCAGGGGCCCCCACCATCCGCGATAGGCTCTCGTCTTGCTGCTACCATCAGTAAGAAGGCACAGGAGCCTCGAGACTCACAGCACCAGGTTCAGGAACAGTTATTATGACTCGACCATTAAACTCTTCACCCAAAAGGGATCATTTGACTCAACTCAGCAGTACAAACAAAATGCTGGAGGAACTCAGCAGGCCAAACAGCATCTCGGAAAAGAGTACAGTCACCATTTTAGGCCAAGACCCCTTCGTACACTTTTCTTGGATGCTGCCTGGTCTGTTGCGTTCCTCCAGCATTTTGTGCATGCTTGCTCGGATTTCCAGTATCTGCAAGTTTTCTCTTCTTTGTGATTTGACTCCACTCACTTGTCCCATCATTGAGGTGGTCCTACAATTTATGGACTCACTTTTAGGAACTTATTATTTCATGTCCTTGATACTTATTGCTTATTTATTTATTATTATTATTTTTCTTTCTTTTTGTATTTGCACAGTTTGTTGTCTTTTGCACACTGTTTAGAGGCGCAATTGGTGAAGCCTTTCATTGAACCTATAATTGTTGTTATTCTATTATGGATTTATTGAGTACATCCACAGAAATTTTGTATATGTTGACACATATGTACTTTGATAACTTTACTTTGAACTTAAACCTAACTGTTTTTCTGGTTTAAATAGTTAATTATAATGAAATAGAGATTAAACTCACAACCAAATTGTGGTAAATGAAGTACATTTTCCCACTTCAGACCTAAAATGAAAACAGATTACTTTCTAAATGACAAAATGTTAGAAACAAACAAAGTCCAAATGGACTTGAAGCCTATATTGGGTTTGCTACTGTGTTGAATACTGAATATGTTCATTAATAATTTGTTGATCTTTCTCAATCTATAAACTAGCGGAGTTCTTGGTGATGTTTGCAACATATTTATCTTTGCTAGAAACATATCAAAGCTTTGTTTCTTCTGCAAAGTCTACTTGGCTGTAAGATGTTCTGTGATATAACTATTGGACGTAATTTTGTTTCAATTGATTTACTTTTGAAGATGCTGCTGCAGAAATACTGTACTGCAAATATGCCCTGTGGTTAAAGAGTAAAAATTAAAATCTGAAAAATACTGCATTATCCTTGTCTTAGAAACATGAACAAAGGACCAAAAAAAAACACACCATGGTCTTGAATTTCTGTAATTGCTAGTTAACCACTGAAAAAGTTGGTATTATGCATAATTATTAAAAACAGCATTTTATGTAGCTTCTAAGATTTATTAGGTGTGTGGGGACAGGAATAGAGTATTTACCTCACTGAGCATACACTGCAAATTTATTCTGAGCACAGTTCATGTGCAACGTAATTCCATTTACCTCCCTTTCCTCTACCTGTTTTAACTAATTGAAAACAGTGATTGAACAAGGATTTAAAGTTAACAAATGAGTTCAATCAATTGCCATTTAGAAAATCTCAATTCTATCAATTTCTACCAGTAAACAAATATGCGACAGTTGCTGCTGACTTTATTAAGACTTGTGTGGATGAACGCGCATCTTTGAGAATATACTAGACATACCCAAACCAGAATCTCTGGATGAACCGTGAGATAAACAAGTTGCAGAGGGCTAAACCTGTATTGCTTAAGACAAGTGTTCCTGCATTCCACAAGAAGTTCAGGTGCAAACTACAGCTGAAGTCAGAAGTTTACATACACTTAGGTTGAAGTCATTAAAACTCATTGTTTATCCACTCCACAGATTTCATATTAGCAAACTATAGTTTTGGCAAATTGTTGAGGACATCTACTTTGTGCATGACATGAGTAATTTTTCCAACAATTGTTTACAGATTATTTCACTTTTAATTGACTATATCACAATTCCAGTGTGTCAGAAGTTTACAAACAAAATCAAAAGAAATCAGCCAAGACCTCAGAAAAAAAAAAATTGATGACCTCCACAAGTTTGGTTCATCCTTGGGAGCAATTTCCAAACGCCTGAAGGTACCACGTTCGTCTGTACAAACAATAGAACACAAGTATAAACACCATGGGACCACACAGCCATCATACCGCTCAAGAAGGAGACACATTCTGTCTCCTAGAGATGAACGTATGCATGAAAAGTGCAAATCAATCCCAGAGCAACAGCAAAGGACATTGTGAAGATGCTGGAGGAAACAGGCAGACAAGTATCTATATCCACAGTAAAATGAGTCCTTTATCAACATAATCTGAAAGGTTGCTCAGCAAGGAAGAAGCCACTGCTCCAAAACTGCCATAAAAAAGCCAGACTACAGTTTGCAAGTGCACGTGAGGACAGAGGTCTTACTTTTTGGAGAAATGTCATCTGTTCTGATGAAGCAAAAATGGAACTGTTTGGCCATAATGACCATCATTGTATTTGGAGGAAAAAGGGTGAGGCTTGCAAGCCGAAGAACACCATCCCAAGCATTGAAGCATGGGGGTGGCAGCATCATGTTGTGGGGGTACTTTGCTGCAGGAGGGACTGGTGCATTTCACAAAATAGATGGGATCATGAGGAAGGAAAGTTATGTGGATATATTGAAGCAACATCTCAAGACATCAGCCAGGAAGTTAAAGCTCCGTCGCAAATGGGTCTTCCAAATGGAGAATGACCCCAAGCATACCTCCAAAGTTGTGGCAAAATTGCTTAAGGACAACAAAGTCAAGGTATTGGAGTGGCTATCACAAAGCCCTGACCTCAATCTGATAGCAAATTTGTGGGCAGAACTGAAAAAGCATGTGTGAGCAAGGAGGCCTACAAACCTGACTCAGTTACACCAGTTCTGTCTGGAGGAATGGAACAAAATTCCAGCAGCTTTTTGTGAGAGGCTTGTGGAAGGCTACCCAAAACATTTGACCAAGTTAAACAATTTAAAGGCAATGCTACCAAATACTAACAAAGTGTATGTAAACTTCTAACCCACTGGGAATGTGATGAAATAAATAAATGTTGAAATAAATCATTCTCTCTACTATTTTTCTGTCATTTCACATTCTTAAAATAAAGTAGTGATCCTAACTGACCTAAGACAGGGAATGTTTTCTAGGACTAAATGTCGAGAATTGTGGAAAAACTGAGTTTAAACGTATTTGGCTAAGGTGTATGTAAACATTCTTACTTCAACTGTATGTGAGGCTATCGTAAGAGTGGAGAAGCAATTCCAGTTGAAGTTAGAGATACAATTATATGCATGTCAACTATGACAAGGTTTGTAGGCCATTACTTCCCACACAGCAAAACTTAACATCATAAATGTCTGTTATGTTTCACTCGCTGATGTGCTGAGTGTCTTTCTTTCCGCACACTTTGAAAAGGATGAATGCCTGTGGCATCTGCTGACACTGTGATATCTGTCTCAGAGGCTGATGTCAGAACATCTTTCAAGAGGATGAACCTTCACAATTCATCAAGCCCCAATGATGGCACCCAGTAAGGCACTGAAAACCTGAACCAACCAACAGTCTGGGGTGTTTAATGACATCTTCAGTCTCTCACTGCTACAGTCAGGGTTTCCCAATTAATTCAAAAAGTCATCAATCATGTGGGTGCCCAAGAAGAGAAAGCGAGTCCCTCCCCTCTCCTTCAATATTCCCCATTCCCATTTCCCTCTGTCACCTGATCTCCTTACTTGCCCATTACCTCCCTCTGGTGTTCCTCCCCCTTCCCTTTCTTCCATGGCATTCTGTACTCTCTTATCAGATTCCCCCTTCTCCAGCCCTTTATCTCCTTCACCAATCAACTTCCCAGCTCTTTACTTCACCCCTTCCCTCTTGTGGTTTCACCCATCACCTACTATCTTCTACTTCTTCCTCTCCTCCCTCCACCTTTTTACTCTGACCTCATCTCTTTCTTCTAATGAGGGGTCATGGCCCAAAATGTTGTCTGCTTATTCTTTTCCATAGATGCTGCCTGGCCTGCTGAGCTCCTCCAGTAATTTGCATATGTTAATTCAAATTCCAGCATCTGCTGATGTTCTCTTGCAGGTGAGTCAGTGCTTCACTATTGCCTGGTGGCGCTCACATCTAACCGTAATGAAGCGGTCTGAGAGGTTGGTTATGGCTAGAATTAACTCCTGCCTAAGCAAGGACCTGGACCTGATACAGGTTGCCTCCTGCCCCAACAGATCCACAATGGACGCTGGCTCTCCACCCAGCCCTAGACCACCTGGACAACAACAATACATATGTCAGGCTGTCACTTATGAATTACATCTATGCTTTCAACACCAGCATTCCCCCACCCCCAGTACTAATCAAAATCTGGGACGCGGTACATCCCTCTGCAACTGGATCTTTGACTTCCTCACCGGGAGACTACAGTCACTGTAGATCAGTAATAGTATCTCCGCCTCGCTGACACAGCTCGAGGATGCATGCTAACTCCACTACTCCATTCTCTCTATACCTATTACTGTGTGGCTTGTTGCAGCTCCAGTGCCATTTATAAATTTGCCAATGTTGCAACTGTCATCAGCAGAATTTCAGATGGTGATAAGGAGGCTTACAGGAGTGAGATAAACTGGCTGACTGACTGGTGTCATAGCAACAGTCCTCACTCAATGTCAGTAAGACCAAGCAATTGTTTGTGAACTTCAGAAATGGGGAAGTCAAGAGAGCACATGCCAGTCATCAAGGCGTCGACAGAGGGAAAGGCGAGTCGTTTCAAATTCCTGCATGTCACCATTTCTGGAAACCTACCCTGGACCCAACATATTGATGCGATTACAAAGGAGGCAAACCAGCGGCTAAATTTCATTAGGAGTTGGAGGAGATTTGGTAGGTCTCCAAAGACTCTTAACAAATTTATATAACTATACTGTGGAGAACATTCTAACTGGTTGCATCACCATCTGGTATGGCAGGGGCAAATGCACAGGTTCAGATTAGGCTGCAGAGGGCTGTAAACTCAGCCAGCTCCATCATGGGCACTAGCCTCCCCATCATCGAGGACACCTTCAAAAGGCGAACCCTCAAAAAGACGGCATCAACACTTCAGAACTCCTACCTCCCAGGACATGCCCTCTTCTCATTACTCCATCAGGGGAAGCGATAAAGGAGCCTCAAGACACACAGTTAACATCTTAGGAACAGCCATCAGATTTCTGAATGATCTATGAATCCATGAACTCCACCTGACAGTTTTGCTCTATTTTTGCACTACTTACTTATTAGCTTTATATATTTCTTATTGTAACTTCTAGTATATTTTATGCATTGTATTGTACTGCTTCTGCAAGAAAACAATTTTCAAAGTGTATATCAATGATAATAAACCTGATAAAAGGACAGCAGCTGTAAGGTCAGATTCGATTCCCTCCACCATCTGCAAGAATTTTGTACATTCTCCCCGTGACGAGTAAGTTTCCTCTGGGTGCTCTGGCTTCCTCCATCATTCCAAAGACTTGCCGTTAGGGTCAATGAACTGTCAGCATTGGTGTCGGAAGTGTGGTGACACTTGCTGGCTGCTCAGCACAATCCTCAATTTGATGCAAACAACACATTTTACAGAATATCTTGATGTACATGTAACAAATAAAGCTATTCTTATTGTATAATATTATTTTAATCTTCTGATTCTGATGAAATTAGGTGTTTCCTAACTTCACTCATAAAAGAGGTAGATCTGGTTTTATGAATATGGCCTCTGGTCCTGCACTAGTGGAAATAGAATATTCATGCTTTCTATTGTCAGAAATACAGTGCTGTGCAACTGTCTTAGCACATCAGTATAGCTAGGCTACCTAAGACTTTTGCACAGGAGCAAAGGGATGGTGAGGGTGAAGGGCTGTGGAACATATGACAAGGAAGGAGTACAGGGGCAGGGGACACACCCAGCCCTGAAACACCAGGAAAGGTCATTTGGTTCCAAACAATTGGTTTATTGATAGCTACAGAATGTCTCTCTCATGCTTCCCACTTCCTCCCCTCTCCCTTCCCCTTTTCCCAATCATATTTCAGCTCTCTCTTGCCCCCTTCCCATTCTCAGTTCACAATAGAGACACTTATCAGAAGCAGGTTTATCATCACTTGAATGTATCATGAATTTTTTTGTTGCAATAGTACAGTACAATACATAAAATTACTACACTACCATGCAAAAGTCTGAGGCATCCTACCTACATAAATGTGCCTAAGACTTTTGACAATATTGTGTATTTGAAAATATCAATCAATTCATTAATAAGCTTTATAATTTAAAAGAAAATAAAGCTAGTTTTCTTTTACTTTCCTCACAAATAAACCCCTGAATTTCATGAATTATTCTGATAAATCGACCTGATGATGCCTCCAAAGCTAATTTTTTTTCTGCCCAGCTGTGATGCTCAGAAGTGCTTATAATACGCATGTCTGCTGGTATTTGTGCATTGGACAGATGTACTAACATCAGCATACATAATTAGCATCTCTACCACAATAAAGCAACACAGCTCTGATGGATAGATCATGTCGACCTCACGTCTCCCCAGACAGGTCCTTAACTCGCAGTTGAAGGAAGGACAGCAAGCCCCCGGCGGACAAAGGAAACACCAAAACCAGCCTGAAGAAATTCAACGTAGCATCTAAAAACCTGGGGCAACATTGCACTCAATCGATACACACAGCTGAAACCTGTTGAAGAGGATGCTGTGCTACATAAGGGCAATCTCTAAAGTTCCAGAGAGAATAAGGGGCATCTGTAAAAGGAGAGACTGAACAACCAAAAGACTCAACCACCACCATTCACTGCACCAGAATATGTGGATCCCAGATCGGCCTCGACAACCACCTGAGAACCCACCGATAGACAACCCGTCAGGAGGACATAGTGATCACACTACTCCTACTGCTTATCCTATGCAGGTTGAGATCTAGTCAGGATATTGTATAGAATTGCCATCATTTTCAACCTAATGTATTCCGATCCCATTGATTGTCATATGTTTCTCAGTTATTTTGTGCATTTCTGCAGTGAATCTTAATGGACTTCGAAATAACTAGGAAAAGATATTTATTCCTTTAAGAAATGATGAAATGAAAAGTTAAATCAGAACAAAATCACTTCTATTCAGTTAAAGGATTATTGGGAGTCCCATCATATCAGAGTTGAGTAAATAAATGAATACCCACAAGCTGTATTGGGTTTTATAGAGCATACCAACAACCTTATGAGATAAGCATTCATGTGGGTCTTTATTGTGAGTGTTATTAACATTGCCCAGAATGTTTTGCTACTGTCTTCATTCCTCAAAAAAGTCAAGACCGTAAGACATAGGAACAGAATTTGGCAATTTGGCCCATCAAGTCTGCCCTACCATTCCTTCATAGCTAATTCATTACCCTCTCAAAACTTTTCTCCATCTTTCTCCCTTCTGCAATCTTTGATGCACTTACTAATCAAAAACCTACCAAACTCTGCTTTAAATATACCAATGGCTAGGCCTCTGCAGCCAACTTTGTCAATGAATTCAACAGATTCACCAGCTTTGGCTAAAGAAATTTCTCTTCTCCTCTGTACTAGAAGGACATTCCTCTAGTCTGAGGCTGTGGCCTCTGGTCCTGGACTCTCCCACAAAAAAATTCATCCTCTCCACCCTATCTAGGCCTTTCAATATTCAATAGGTTTTAATGAGATCTTCCCCCCCCCCCCAACCCCATTCTTCTAAAATCCAGCGAGTTCAAGCTCAGGGCCATCAAATATTCCTCATATGCTAACCCTTTCATTCCCAGGATCATTTTCGTGAACCTGTTCTGGACCCTCTCCAATGTCGGCATATCCTTTCCTAGACAAGGGGCCGAAAACTGCTCACAAAACAGTATCACCAGTGCCTTATAAAAACTCAGCTTTAGGACTCTTGTTCCTATCAGCAGAAGAATCTAACCCTTTGGTGAAAGGATGGGCAAAGATTAAATAGTTCTCTAATATCCTGTGTGCATAGGAGCTAATTAATACACACAGTGTCTACAGCATGATCATAAGGAAATCGAACAATCGGACAAGCAGCACCTCAGCAGAGGCATCTCCCTATATAAAGGGGGGAACAAGTTTTATCAAATAGCGAACACAAAGTGCACTGCAGATGCTGTGGTCAAAGCAACACATACAACACCTCATATACAGTCTGGATAATCTCCAGCCCCTTGGCATGAGCATTGAATCCTCCAAGTTCTGGTAATTCCCTCCCTCTCCCTTCCCCTATCCCAGTTTCACTCTGCCTGCTCCTCCAGCTGCCTATCACCTCTCTCATGATTCTGCCGCCTTCTACTACACAGTGCTTTCCTTACATTCCTTCTTCACCTTTCCTGCCTATCCCCTCCCTGCTTCCCCTCCCCCACCACTTGATCTTTCCTCTGACTGGTTTTTCACCTGGCACCTACCAGCCTTCTCCTTCCCACCCTCCCCCCACCTTCTTCATAGGGCCCGTGCCCCTCCCTCTTCAATCCTGTCGAAGGATGTCGGCCCAAAACGTTGACTGCTCGTATCCATGGATGCTGCCTGACCTGCTGAGTTCCTCCAGCCTGTTGTATATTTTATCAAATGGCATGAGGAATGATTATTCATGTGAAGAAGTGGACTATGTGTTTAAAAGAACAGTGTCGCAAAGACTGGAGAAAATAAGTAACCTATTTAGAAACTTGCTGAGTGTCTGTTCAAGGAAGAATGGAGTATGTGATTAAATATTGCTGGTTAGAACATTATTCTCTTTAATCTTGAAAGAAGGAATTCCATGACAGCACAATTGACATGTTAAATGTCTTTGGTAATTATTTTTAGTATAGTAAACATGGAACTAATGAAAATGCTTGATTAATGCATCTCTTGAAATATTTTCAATTAAGCACACTTTTCCCTTTTGAGTTTCTTATTTTTACAATTCAGCTGGACCTGACCAAATATTTCACATAGCAATCCACCACTGTGAAGATGGGAAAAAAGGATGTATACTGTGCAGAACGATATTTCATACAAGTTACTAATGATGTTGCCAGGGCCTGCTTTGTCTCTGACATTATTTACCTCAAGTCCCTGCTTTATTCATTTCATATTTTGTTTTTAAGCATTTAGAATGAAAGAGGGAAACAGACCCTTCACCTTACCAATGGGCAGACTTCAAATTGCTCTAATCTTACATTAATCCCATTTTTTATTCTCAGATACTCATTAATTCCCTCCAGGTTCTACCACTGGGGGCAATTTACAGGGACCAATTAATATAACAACACACACATCTATAGACCATAGGCAGAAAACTAGAGTACCCATCCAATCATAGGGAGAATCTGCAAACTCCAGATGGACGATCGCAGGATCAGGATTGGACCCAGGTCTGTGGTACTGTGAGGCAGCGGTTCTATTAAGTGTAGCACTATGTGCTGCTTGTCAGGTTTTTAGAAAAGTATTGGCTTTCCTAATTGATGGCGCACTTGCATTTAGCCTTTAACGATCCATATACTAAAACCCATAAATCCCTCTGCATCACAGAGCTCTGCAATCTCTCACAATTTAGATAATAGGCTTTTTTTATTTTCCCTGCCAAAATGGACTATTATCATTTTCCCCACATTATACTCCATTTGCCAGATCATAATCATCAAACCTATCTAGATGTTCCTTTGTAAACACTTTATGTAACCACTTACCTACCTCTGTCTTCTTCAAATTTAGCAGCATATCTTTAGTGCTTCCACCTAAGTCATTTATATAAATATCCAAAAAAAAATTAGGCCCCTGAGGCACACTATTCATTACATCTTACCAACCAGGAGAAGACTCATATAAGCCTACTCTTTTTCGTACTTAATCCTGTCATATTTATCCATTTGCTTTTAAAAATGGTAGAATGGCAGTTCTATCCCCTTTGATTTTGGTAGGCAGGTCCATGTCCTAACAATTCTTTTTTAAAACAGAATTCTCTTCCCTTTCCATTACTTTTTCAGTAATAATATTGACATTGCCCCGTGGCATTATCCTGATTTACCTTCTCAAACTGGAAACAATATTTCGCATCTCAGAATGAGATCAGGCAGCACACACTTGAATTGGATTTGACAGACTTTGAAGTGAATTGGATAGACAGAAAAAAAGCAGATGAATCACACCTTGGCAATCATCTTCACCAATTTGTGGGAATTGCTAGGAGGATTTTCTGTGCCACAGCTCGTATGTTTAGCCGAGCTTTCCATACCATAGGAAGCTATGCATATTGGGGTGAGACAAGTTTGCATGGGGGAAGGGGAACAAGACTAGATCTTTCCAAAAAATAAGCAAAGTCACACCTTGCTAAGTCACACCCCAAAATATTGCCAAAATTTCATTGATACTTTGGAGTGTTTCCAGACCTTCCAGAAATATTAAAATCTTTCCAATACACATAAAGTACTGAAGCAAATCAACCTACTTCCCTCTCACATTGCTGAGCTCCTTGTAGAACCCAATGTCAGAATATGGTTTTGTGCTTAGCAGTTAATTTTTAGAAAGAAGTACTTGATTTTGCTTTCATATACACACATACGTAAATCCATCAAATGCTGTCAGCTGCATGTGTCAATGGTAACAAATGACAGCACCAGCGGCAGCAATCTGCGATCGGGATTTCATTCCCACCCCAACTGTAAGGAGTTTGTACGTTCTCTCTGTAACTCCATGGGTCTCCATTGGGTGCTCCAGTTTCATCCCACATTCCAAAGATATACAGTTACGGCTAGTCAGTTGTGGGCATGATATGTTGACACTGGAAGTGTGACATCACCCTCGAGCTGCCCGGCATATTTCTCGATGTTTTCGCTTGACACAAGCGACGTATTTCTCTGTACGTTTTGATGCACACATGACAAATAAAGCTAAGATCTCTTTCTTTATCTCTCCTTATACTAAGTTTTGTGTGTTTCTAGGGCAATATACAACTGCAACAAAGGACTCCAATATTGAAGCAACAGTTAATATGAAATGATCCTGACCTTTTTAGTTATTAATCTGTGAGGATTATTAGTGTGGGTGACTTTGGAGGTGTGATGCCATCATCCAGCAAGCATCTCTATTAATTATTATCCTTGACACATTGACTCATTTATTAATCATCATAGCAGCAGTCGGATTTGCTCAGCAGAAGCATAATGCCAAAGTGCCTTATGATCTTGCCTATCTTTGAAAGTGTATTCTGATTTAGTATATTACGATTTCTACTTTTATTCCTTTAAATTCTTGCGAATGTTATGTAGTGAGCAAATTCTTGAGAATTGTGTATCTTAGGGATTTATTCAAGTAGGATTTAAGGATCAAGGATCAACTTCATTCACCAAATACATTTACATGTATTAGGAATTTGCTGTGGTGTATTGGTTGGGGCACGACATGCAACAAAAAACAATGACATTCAACAATTATAAGGAATAAAGAAATATAAAGAAATGAAGTCAGAGATTTAAAAATAGAGATGGAATAAAATGTGCATAAATACATAAATACCAGCATGTATTTATAATGTAAGCAGCATTATAAAAAGTGATTTGAAGTGCTTGGAGAGCAAATCAAGGTAGCAATTAGAGCAGGCAGTTAACTAGAATGGCTGATCAGATTAACTGTTTCGGAAAATAAATATTTAAGTTTTAGTCAATTGTGGGCATAATATGTTGACACTGGAAGTGTGGCATATAGTTTTTTTTTTATTTTTATAGCCCTATTGTACTTCACAGCAGAGCACTTTTGTAAAAGGTAGCTTACAGTGTGGGTACTGTCCATAACAATTTTTCCAGCCCTCTTCTTTGTCCTAGACACATACAAATCCTGCAGAGATGGTAGGCTGCAGTCAGTGACCTTTACCACTAACAGTTCACTGCAGTTTTCATACATTATGAGAGGATGCTGTACCAAACCCGACAGGAAAGGCTGATGCAAGGATGCTCTCTATGATGGCAGTGCATAATTGCACCAGTATGATCTGGGGAAGAGAGAATTTTACCAACTGCTGTAAAGTACATCCTTTGCCAAGCCCCTTTGTTAATGAAGGACAAACTGTATAGTTCTCCTGCATGAGATCAAGTTAATTAACTAACATTTTGGAGACCAGTACACACGATTGAAGTCAAATGCATTCCAATGTATTAAGTACAATTACAACTTTATGATAATTTACAATAATCTATTTATAGCGTCAAGGCTATTGCAAAGACATTGTGGTCATGAATTGATAGGTTTCCTATTAATCAAACTTGCTGATTGCAATGTTATAAGTAATAGTGAACTGAAGATGATAGTTCAGTTACAATCCTTGAATTGTTGTATCACTATAAGACTGGGAAGAGTATACATTGTTAGGCAGAACTATATTATTTTGTTAGCATTATACCATATAATTTGGTAGTATAGTGTATGTTTACATTCTACTTATGTACAAAGAGGCATTGGCCAAGACATGATATGAAGTTGGATGAATAAATAAATGTTGAGCCATAGGTTTAAGCCTGGGAATCTAACTAACAGTTAGAGATCTGGAACAACAAAAAACATGAATCTCTGGCAAACATACTCTGCCTGGGTTAGGAGAGTTTGTCATGGGTTATCTTACATTTGTCCTTGTTAGATTACAATTAATTGTCTTTTGCAAACTCAGACATACAGCCTTCCATCATCAACTGACACAGAGCTATCAATAGGGATTCTGTGAAAAAAAACACTAACTAGTAACAGTAATAGCGATCATGAACTGAACCATCATAAAAGCCCATTTGATTCACAAAACCTTTCATGTAAAGGAAATTTTCTATCCCTACCCGGTCTGACCTGAATGTTATTACAGAGCTGCAGGAATATGATTAATTTTAACTGCCCTTTGAAATGGTCCAGCAAAACACTGAGTTCAAGGATAATTGGAAATGGACCACAAATACTGGCAGTGTCAGCAATTCCAATGTGTTGCAAAAAACACAAACAGCAGGCTGCATTTGATATTCTACCTAATCTTGAGAAATGTAGGTGATAAGTTTGAGACTGGAGAGTCAGGTGATCCACAACAAATAAGTGGAGATGCCAGGATCAGAAAACAAAGAGCAACCCAAATTGATCCTGTGCTCTATCTTGAGCAAGTGTTTGGTATCACAATGTACTATTATCAGAGGGTAATTAATACTAGACAATTAGTTAAAATTCAGGAGCCTCAAGACATACACTCAACATTTTAGGAACAGCTTCTTCCTCTCTGCCATCAGATTTCTGAACAGACAATGTACCAACCCATGAATAATATCTCACTATTTTTGTTTGCTTTTTGTGCTACTGATATATTATTTTTTATTGTTGAAGATAACATTTTAAAAAATATACTACAGCTACTAGGGAAGATGCACACTTCCAATGAAGAGCTAGAAAATCTATAGACCTACCATTGATAAGCTTTCAATGGCTACAAAATTAGCAACAGCCAAACAAATCATATTAAAAATGATCTGATATTACTGATAGGTTTCTAATGTATAATGTAATTATTGTACCTTCTCTTGTAAAATGTATGTAAAAAATAATATTACTAGACCATGGTCAAGATCTGGATTGTTGGCAGTTTCTACTTGCATTTCCTTAACATGGAACTCTCTTCATATGTGAGCTTAACCTTTAAGTGGACATCTTGTTTTACAAAAGAGATTTCCTGTAGTTGAATAGCAATGAATGATTTTAAAGAAGTCTAATTAGAAGAAGCAATCAATGTTCTTATAGAGGTAATGTACTTGATGACTTGAGGCCCTAGTCAGTTTCATTGATTGATTTCAAGCAGTGTACTTCTCATCGTGCACTGCACAATGTAAATTATCACTTAAACTTCCAATATAACAGAGCGGCAATTTCAGAACCATTAAGCACATACTTAAACTAGAAACTTATGATTGTTCCAAAACATTTCATTAATGGTATGAATAAAATTTGTTAAAGAAATAAATTCACAATGCTCTGTTTCTTTATCATATGAAGCATAAATGTACTCCCTTTTTCATCAAGAACCTACCTCTGACTTAAAATAATTAAGATACTGTGTTTTCACCACGTTTAAACAAAACAATTTCTAAACCACGCAACCTTCTCATACAAAATATTTTGCCTCATCTCTCTCTTACTTTAAACAATAGCCCCAAGTTCCAAATTATCCCTGCATCCACTCAGGTTCTTCTATGATTCATTTTAGTCTCTTCTCAGTTTTCAACAACTCCAGAAGGTATAAGATTAGCTTGTCCAGCCTTTCTAATGGACATTTGCCCATCCGAAATATTAATTTAGCAAGGTTTTGTAGAACTACTCCCAGTATATTAACATCCTTTCTTAAATGATGTTTTAAGAAAAAGATGATATTCTGCTAGATTTTGTGGGTTTTTTGTCAGTTATGCACCAAGACCCCCGGACCTCTGTACACTTTAGATTTATACAGTTTCTCATCATCTAGGTAGCATGCTTCCATTTTAATTTTACTATCAAATGGAGAATTTCACATTTTTCTCATTGTACTCAACCAGCCAGGTTTTTATCCCCACTTATTTAAAATATCTATATTTCTATGTAGCATCTTTCAGTCCTCTTCAAATTTTACTTCCTTGCACATTTTTACATGATCAGAAACTTGGCATTGACACCTCAGGAATCTCGTCCAAGTCACAATTTACAATTTCTTCTTTTTAATTGAGATTGCAGAACAGATCTCTGAGCTACACGGTTCATTGCCTCTTCACAACCAGAAGAGGACTTGTTTAAGCCTACACTTTTTTCACTGTGTTGGCACTCTTGCCAAAAGGCAATATGCAAGTGATACAGAGGAGGAAGATAATGATCGGCTCTTAGGGATTCCAAGGGTTAAGACTCAGTGTTTTAAAAAGAAACTGAAGCCTGTTGGAAAAAAGAAGAAACATGTCTTCCTAATGTCTTTGCAGAGAAGATGGGACTTGATGAAATTGCAGAAACTGGGTTGCAGAACATTGGATAAACTTAAGACAAGATTGAAGATTCTGGAATGTTTATGTTGGAGGAAGAATGAGTAAGTAGGATTTAATCTATAAGAGTAGGGATACAAACAGCTTACACATAATGATGAAAGAACATAAGATGTTGGCAATTTTAACATTTAATCTGCACCAAATGCACAGTGTTATATGTCACCAGCCTATCAGTGGCATAACGTAAGGTCTTCTTGTCAACTGTTGTAACTAACGTTCAGGATTGAAGCCAGATGCATCTCTTAAAGGCAAGACATTATTTGTCTTTAACTTGCAGGAAGTCATGAAAGAATTTGTAAGCATTTATGAAATAAATTAAAACCAAGCCTGGATTAGGAACCTTGATTCTTAGGTTCAGTATTTTTCATCATAGCAGAAGTTGAAAGAAGGAAAGTGCTGATTAGAAGAGCAAAAATAGTGCAAGGAGCACAGAAGTGTATTGTGAAAAAACAACTTCATGGAGTAAAATGAGAAAAGATTAGTGAAAACAAGTATAGTTAATTATGGCCAAAAAATGGCAGAATTTATAACAATGGAAGTCCAATTAAGCAAATACTATATGCATAGCAAAGTGCACAGATAACATCCTTGAAATACTAGGGAACCAAGAGACTAAAGAAAAGGAAAGAAATAAAGGAATTTGGAATTAGTTTAAAAATGGCAACAGTGAAATTATTGGCATTGAAGGTGGATTTCCCCAAGATATTTGCATCCCAGAGCACAAAAAGATGTGGTCATGGAAATAACAGATGTGTTGGTTGTCATCTTAAAAAATCAGTAGATTATGGAGGTGTTTCTTCAGATTGAAGAGTGACAAATATAAAGTAACAATCTCAAAATGAATTGAGAGAACAATGAATTTGAATACATTTGTGGTAGTGTAGTGGGTAGTGCTTGTCATTCTCAATTTCAGTTTCCACCACTGGCTAGCAGTCTTGTGAAAAGGAGAGCTGAATGTGTCAGTAAGTAGCCCCTCCAACAGCAAACCTCATGTACTACCTCCTCACTAGAGACACACAGTAACTGAACTCCTTTTGGACTCAGGCTGAAATACAGAGGACGCAGAGGAGGTCTGGCCCCTGCAAACATAGCCAGGCATGTGGACACGTCCTAGTGCACATGAACTAGATCCCCAGCTATGGGTAAATAGTCCCACTGCCATGTGGGCAGCCTCAGGAGAAATGAAGGTTATAGGAGTAAACCCAGACAGCAAATCCAGAGTGGAGCCCCTAAGGCAGCTGGACATCATTGAACATCCTTCTGGCAGCTCCTGCAGCCAAGCTGGTGCCAAATGCATTGTCTCATAAGCTTTCCTTTGGGCTACAGTGGTGTAGCCGAGAGGGGAATCTTGACAATTGGACATCTCAGGGTCTCCACACCTTCTGCCCAGGCTTGTGATGATGATGTGAAGTTTTTGACCTGCTGTAGAACTCTACAATGAGTTTGGAAAATCCAGAAATATGAAGAGTCATCACATTGAAGGAGTGATTTATATTTCCATATCAATACATCAGCACAATCTGTGATTTGTAGGCCACTCTATTGATATCCAGAGTGGCAAGTAATTTTTCCTTCTAGATCCTTTGCATTGCTGATGACGTGTGGAAGAGCCATGGCCCTCCATTTTCTGGATCGCGTATGATGTAGCCATAATGTGACTGCAGTGGGCATCAGGAAATGTGTAGAGTTTGATGAGGCCAATAATTAATTAATCTTTTATCCAATGCAAAATCAAGCTTCCTCGCTTTTGTTGGAACTGCACCCATTGAGAAAAGTAGAGAAAATGTTTCAGCAACTTACATGTGCTTTGTAGTTGATGGGGAAACTTTACTAATTAACGAGTTTGACTTTGTCACTGTAGAGTACACATTTTTAACATGGTTCTGCCATCACAATGAGTAAACCACATCCAACAGTGCTTCTGGTTAAAATCACAATTTGATGAAAGGACGGCACTTGGAAATGGTAGTGCATCTGGCAGGCAAAGGAAAAAGTAAACTCTTTATGAAGATGATGATTGAATCCAAGCACTCATACAGTACAATGTAATTTGCCTCTAATGCTAAGTGCCTTTGTTGGCAAAACATTGGCGGAGGCATCACTTTGTCAGAGTACTTATTCAATGAAGTGATGTTCTCAGCTAACCACAGGAGAGATAGACGTGCCTTCCAGCTTATCTAGAGAAGTCATTTGATCTAGTTCATCCTCTTTCTCTGCTCCCTCTTATTCATCCCGTTCTTCCAGCTGCTTCACCAACTACAGATATATGAGATCCTACACTGTATTCCTTGACCTGACTATACATCTAAATCTCTGACATTACCATGATAACGTTCTTGTGTGAAATACCCACTGAAACTATAAAGAACAAAGAATGAAGGAATCAAATAAGTTTCCCTCATTCTATGTCAGTCTTCTGATGTTGGCCATATGATCTTTCAGGAATTAATAGACCTTTCTCTTTCATTATAAGTTAGGTTTTATCTGTGATTTGTCTTATTGGCATGAATGATGTTTTTTGCAGATGAATTATCAGGAGTCCTCAGCTGGGCATATACACATCTTCACACTGTCTGATACTCAATTCTCAGAAAGAACTAAAGAATTTCCTGAGTGGAAAGGTTTCATAGCATTGCAAATGCTGTGAGGATTGTAAATTGTGAAAAGTTGCAGACACTAGAATGAAGATAAAGCCTGCACTTGAGGAATATGCACAAAGAGAGAAATGATTGATGTGATCTCAAAGAGAAGAAAAGTTTTGGTGCTGTGCATTAAAGTATTTTGCCAAGGACAACTGGATAGCTATAAGGAATATTGCAAAAGGTTACTTGTGGAAATGTTGTTTAAGAAAATTAACCCAGTGCTGAGGGGAGGGGAGAGAAATGTGTTTGCTGCCTTATTGAAGATGCTGAACTTCTTAAACCACTGTTCTGCAGTTCAAGGGTGGATGAGTTGACAATATCATTGCCAACTCCTTCACAAGGTACAAATCACCATTCAGGATGTACATCATGTTTTGAATTAATTGCTGTGTGGGTAGGTTTATCAAAAGTAATAAAATAATTACAATGAAGTAATTTAAGAGATAAATGAAAGCTAAGGCCTGTCTCAAGTATTACATATCTTTTAAAACATGCAAAAAATCATTAAGGTTTAGAAGGGCTGCCTATTTTCCATAGTTTTCTATACTAAAAAGAAGAAGTAAAATAAGTTTCTCAGGACATTTAATTGGTGTTTGTTTTAATCCTATTTGGATAGAATATTGCAGAATATAAAAGGCAGAAATTGAAAGGTGGATTTATACTCATGGATTTACACAATCAAACTGCAATATGAAGAAATTTTTCACAATTCAAATTTCAAATCTATCAAAGTTGCCACACTCGATATTCAATTGTACTTATTGATGTTGTCTCACTTAAAATCTAAGTTAATGTAACTTCATTCTTTATTTCTCTATTGTACTTGTTAAAGTCAAAACCATCATCTATTGCTTCAGAATTTATATAAAATGCATATTATGTAAATGTTATTTAAAAAATGAACTGACACTTCCTTCTTATTCATTTTACACAAATTCTATTTACATGCTTTCTAAATAAACCTTTCAAATTTTAAAATTAAATTTATTCCTTAGACATTTACGTTAATAATCAAATGTAATTTTCTGTGAGACATTTGATGCATCACAGAGAACTACATCAAGCATTTATTAATTCAACTTCAAGCAGACAGTATTTTCTCCATTTGGAAATGTCAACTTGTATTAGCTCATTACACACTTAAAACTACTCAGGAAAAATCTAGTGATAATAATGCCACAAACAGTGCATTATTTAATTATTTGATCTTTTGCAAGTTTTAATTAAAAATTACATGTTTTTGAAAAATAACCATCTTCATTCCTTAATGATTATATGGTTTTATAAAGTGCTGCAAATTGGAGACTCCTGGCACTTACAGTATTTAAAATGGGTATTGGATCAAAAATTACATTTATCAAAATCTGTTCATGTTCCAACAGTGAGTTGCTAGATGAGAATAGATGGGAACAAAGTTGGTGTGGAGGCTTTAAGGATGCCGATTCCATCTCAAAGTCATCATATCAAGTTATTGTAGGTAAGGATGTTGAAAAATTGTTTGTAAAATAGAACATAAAGCATAGAACACTACAGCACAGTACAGGTCTTGAACCCTCCAAATTGTGCCAACTATTTATCCTACTCTAAGATCAATTTAAACCTTCTTTCCTATATGGTCTCCATTTTCTTATCATTTATATGCCTATCTAGGAGTTTCTTAAATACCCCCAATGCATCTGCTTCTACCACCACCCCGATGGGGCATCCCATGCACTCACCACTCTCTGTGTAAAAAAAAAATCTTACTCTGATATACCCCCCATACTTTCCTCCAATCACCTTAAAATTATGCCCCCCCCCTCCCAGTATTAGCCACCTTCACCCTGCGAAAAAGTCCAGGCTAGCCACTCAGTCTACACCTCTCATCATCTTGTACACGTCAATCAAGACACCTCCCATCCTCCTTCGCACCAAGGAGAAAAGGCCTAGCTCGCTCAACCTATCTTCATAAAGCATACTCTCTAATGCAGGAAGCATTGTGGTAAATCTGCTCTGCACCCCCTCTAAAGCTTTTACATCCTTTCTGTCATTACAAATTATAATTCTGAATACTCTTATTTCAGGGAGTCCAGGAGACACTCACATGAATGTTTTCATTGCCTTTAATACAGCTGAGGTGAAATCAGTTGCTGTATCCTGCAAATGAGATTAAATTTTCATAGACTGGATTCAGTGACTTCTAATATGCTGGCAAGTGGTGGGGGGAAGGTCCAAATACATAGCTACTGATTAATATAAAATGAAATAAGTCTTAACAAGCTCTTGAAAAGGCAAACTGTGATACAAGTGTTTAAAATCATAATATTTTATCTTCTGGATCTAACAGTTTGCAACACCTAGTTCAATTAATGCATCGTATTACATTTTGCACTTATCCTAATACAATTGGACATATCTACCTCAGAAGGTACCACTACAATGATCTGGAAGTGTCTGTAGAATCCTCAAATTAGCGCCGGCAACTTGGCACTGGTAAAATTGTATTGGAAGTGTAGAGTTTAAAGAACAATACAAAACCATTTTGTATTAACAATGTAGGAAGAAGTCACAGTGATGAAACTAGAAAGATATACTATATCTTTGGAAAACCTTGGGCCATCCTCCTTCAAGATTCCCTTATTCATAATTATATTTGCCCTATTAATCTAAACTAGACTCAGCTTAAAATACATCTGCTAACTCTACTTCACCAAGTAACCTGCTTTTGAACAATACAATCTATTGCAGCATCTGGTACAGGGCCGCACCAGGTAATACGCTTCATTGCCTTTGGGTCTGAAGGTGACTGTGGTCCTGAATCTCTATATCTCGCTGTCGTCCCTGCCTGAAAGATGTGATTTACTCCATTTATAGTATGTTTTAGTATAAAATATGTCATGTAAATGCTTCTCAGCTACTCAAATGATTTCATTTTCAATCTCATAAACTTAGCAAAGCATGAAGGTCAACACTAAGATCATTATCTCCCCTTGACTTTGGGACTGTCTGCTACAGTGCTTTAAAATAGAAAGTTCCAGGATTTATTCTCAGCATCGATGAAGGAGTGCCAATGATTTTCCAAAAATACAATTATTCATCAAATTTGAAACTACACAATGCAGGATATTCATATTGTAAACATAGGATATTTATAATATTTGGTCTGTCAACACAGTATCATTTTTCCATTCTTAATCTGTCTGACAGAGGTAGGTTGAAAGGATATTTCCCAGAACTCAATCCCTCAGCTACGAGTGGTGTGAGGAGCCTAAACTGTGACCCATCCCTACAGATGCACCAAATTCCCATGTTGCCTTCAACACAGAATCTCATGCCTTGGAGTGTAGTAGATTGTATTTGTTTACAGACTTGATCATTTTGAGCTGTTAACAAAGAAGACCAGCGAGGCACATTTAAACTAATAAGGATGCAGAAAAAATTCTCAAGGATTTTGCCAGGACTGAAGGGCTTGGGTTATAAAGAGAGATTGGATAGGCTAACTTAGTTTCCCCTGAAGCTGAGATGAAGAAATATGATGTTATAAGGGCATAGGCAGGCTATATAGCCAGAGACACACAAGACTCTACAAACGGTGGAAATCTTGAAAACACACACAAAATCCTGGAGGAACTCAGCAGGTCAGGTGGCATCTATAAACACAAGAGATGGAAATCTTGAATGATACGCGTGCACATAGTGCTGGAGGAACTGAGTAAGGCATGAAGTATCTATGGAGTGGAATAAACAACAGATGTTTTGGGGTCAAGAGGGCATAAGCCAGAATAAAACAGGTAGGGGGAGGTGGCAGAGTGCCAGCTGGCAGATAATAGGTGAGCTGCAGTGAGAAGATGGCGTGAGTCGGTGGAGTTGTGAGAGGGAAATGGAGTGAGAAGCTGTAAGGTGAGAGGTGGAACAGGCAAAGGGCTGAACAAGAAGGAACTTGAATGGAGAGGACAGTGCACCATGAAGATGATGTGCCAAGGAAAGGTGATGAGTAAGTCATGAGGAGAGAGGGACAGAAGGGATGAAGGAGCCACTAGGATGAGGGAACTCAAAGGGGACTGGTTACCGGAAGTTAGAAATTGATGTTGATACCGTCAAGTTGGGGACTACCAAGTCAGAGTATGAAGTAACTCTTCCAACTTGCTTCTGGCTTCATTGTAGCAGCAGAAGAAGCCGTGGAGAGACATGTTGCTGTGGGAGGCAGAATCGAAATTTTTGTGTGCTTAGCCAGAGTCTGTTTCTCTTGGGAGGGGTGTCTAAAACTAGATGACATTGTTTTAAATTGCGAGAGAGAAGGATTAGAGGGGCTCTGACGGGAAAAAATTTAACACCAAGCTTAGCTGTCACAGAAGGTGATAGAGGCAGAAACAGTACCAGAAGTACCTGGACATGTACTTGAATGAGCAAGGTGTGGAATTAATGGAGACAAATGGGATTACTATAGGCAGACATGTTGGAAAGTATTCATGAAATGGGCCAAAGGGCCTGTCTCTCCACTGTATGATTCTAAGCTTTGGTCAAGTGTATCTTTCCATCTCCAGTTATTAATTGTTTTAGTGCTGAGGTTCCCAATCTGGGGTCCTTGGTTAATGGTAAGATTCCATGGCATAAAAATAAGATTGGGAATCCCTGTTTTATTGTGTCACCCTGAAAGCTGCCTGTTTGTGGGGTTCTGTTTTATGGGATAAAACTCGGCAAAGGACATTGTATTTTATTTTGGCCTTCTTGGTAAGTACACACTCCTGGAGGAAGAGGAGAAGGACTGCATGTTCAACAAATCAGACTCTCACTCCATATAAATGAGTATTTCTCACTAACAGCCTAGCAATCATCATGCTTGTTTGAATTCTGGTGAAGAGAAATTTTGCCCGTGGATCTACCTATTTCGACAGGGCCTCAGGTGCTACATCACAAGAAAATCTGCAGATGCTGGAAATCCAAGGCAACACATACAAAATGCTGGAGGAACTCAGCAGGTCAGGCAGCATCTATGGAAAAGAGTAAACAGTGGACAGGTAGGGCTGAGAACCTTCATCAGGAAGTCCTTTTCCATAGATGCTGCGTGGCTGACTGAGTTCCTCCCACACTTTGACTGCACGTTATATGCTACCACTGCCTGTTTGTTTTGTTGTTAAATACACTTTTCTGCACAAACTTTTCTCTGAGGAAAATTTCCCACTGAGTGGAACTTCCCATGGCAAAATGACCAAATCTATCCCTTGCAGTATCAGGGATGGGTAAAACCTCAGTATTTGGTGATATTTGATCCTATATACACAGAACCAAATTGCAGGTTTATGGAGTAACATATACTGCAAATGCAGCCATATTAGGTACATCTACCTTTAGTTTCTCTGGAGATTTGTACATTACATCTCTATAGATGTGATTTCCCAGTGAAATAGACAATGACTTGAGTCACTGCCATGGCGCTGGAATGGGGTTCAGGCCAGAATCAGTATCATGTACAATAGTACCAAGGAAATCTTTCAGCTGATGGCCAGGTTTTTTCCCATATTCCTGGTTTCCATTTCCCCTTGGTTCTGCCCTCCACCCATTCTAGGTGCATGTCCTCTCTCTTCCAAACCATCCTCCCAACACCTTCAGGGTAATCATGGGCCTTTTGCTGTTACAACTGACTCTGGCCCACAAGGTTGCAGATGCTCAGCAGTGCAGGTGGTACAGGCAAAAGGTGGCAGTATCATCTATGTACAGGCATACTTTAATTTGCGTGCCTCTGTTGGCTGGGATAATTATCCTTTTTATGCTTGTGTCCTTCCTGGTGGATTCAGTAAATGGCTTAATACAAAGCACATACAAGACAGAGGAGTAATTAACACAAAAGGTTGGAGGAACTCAGCAGATCAGGCAGCATCTATGGAGAGGAATAAAGAGAGGACATTCCAGCTTGAGATCCTTCATCTGGACTGGAAAGGAACGGCATGCAAACAGCTACTTTATCTATTGTCTTTCCCTGTGTAGTTTCCATGGGGCAGTATCAGAATGTCCCACACTCACAAAGTATTTATTATTATACTGAAATTTGTCCTCTACTGTGCCTATTGTCTTCTTTATTAATTATTTATTATTAATTAATTATTGTCCTGCCCTGCACTGTTTTGTGCACTTTATGTAGTACTGTGTAGGTCTGTAGTCTAGTGTAGTTTTTGTGTTGCTTTATGTAGTCTAGTGTAGCCTTGAATTGTCTCACATAGTCTAGTGTAGTTTTGTGTTGTTTCATATAGCACCAGGGTCTTGGAAAAATGTTGTTTCATCTTTACAATGTACTGTACCAGCCGTTTATGGTCAAAATGACAATAAAAAGCAATTTGACTTGACTTGACTTGCATTAGTTGGAAATTAAATTGTATGTAGGTTTTACTTCCTGAAGAATGATGCTTAGTTTAGTTCATCTGTAATTATGCTATCCATAATGTCATAACTCCAGAATGATCCTGAACAGGGCAATTATGCATCCCTTAAACCTTATTTTGGACGCCATGCCCATCATGCATATGTGAGATACAGTATGTTGTCATAAGCCTTCTCCTGGTCCAAGTTGACTAGGTAAGGATTCATTCCCCCCCCCTCCCCCCACCATCTATCCCTTTCTGCCACTCTAGGTGTGATGCACCATCAATAACTCACTCTGAGACGTAAAGGCGAGATATCAGCTTTTATTGACTGGAAGAAGGAACAAGCAGTGAGTGACCACCATACTACATCCTGGAGACTGAGAGGCCGGGCTCAGGCCTTGATCGCCTTTATACAGGGGTCCGTGGGAGGAGCCACAGGAGCAGTCAGAAGGGGGCATGTCCAGACAGGTATATGTAGTTCACCAGAAGGTGATCATGTCCCTGTCTAGATCGAGAATGACAGAGATCTCTCTGTTGGGTATAGTGCTTTTTTGCCCTGGGTGAATCTGATCAGGGATAGCCTCAGACATCCACATTTAATAATGAGTTAGCTCCAATTTTTTTTTTTTTTAAACTTTTTTTATTGCATTTTTAAATGATTACAAAGTATGAAAAAACAATGTATATAACCCTTACCCCCTCCCCTTAACCCCTCCCCCCTAACTGCCCTATAGAAAAAAAAAGAAAGAAAGAAAGAAAGAAAGAAAGAAAGAAAGAAAGAAAGAAAGAAAGAAAGAAAGAAAGAAAGAAAGAAAGAAAGAAAGAAAGAAAGAAAGAAAGAAAGAAAGAAAGAAAGAAAGAAAGAAAGAAAGAAAGAAAGAAAGAAAGAAAGAAAGAAAGAAAGAAAGAAAGAAAGAAAGAATGAATGAATGAATGAATGAATGAATGAATGCCTGGTTGTTGGAAGATCTCCACATGCTCCATGGAATTCGTAATAACTTTAATATGTATATTTATTTCTTTCCCTTTGACCATCTGTCTCCCACTTCTCTTGTCCGTGAGAGTGAAAATGCTCTCACTCATGGATTTGACCTGCTGCCAGCTACCAGCATCGTGTATCTACTTTCATGTCCATGTCCATGTTCATGTCCACCCAATTTGCAGAATCAGGGTCATCTCATCACTAATGCATTTTTTATTTTCCTTAAATAAACAGGCTGATCTAGTTATCTTGTGTTGAGTAAACGGCTAGTCTAGCCTTTTGACTTTGTTGTCATATTAAGAGGAAAAAGGCGGGAAATTCTGGGAAGCTGTGTGATAACTGAAGTGGACAGACAAGCAGAGAAGAATTGTGGATGCTTAATGTAACTGGTTGTAGGACCATTACTGAAACTTCTTCTTCCTTAGTACTTATATTTTTCCCAAATCAGGATAGTATAAAATTTGGAGTGGAATCTGCAGTTGGTGGTGTTCCTATTTGATAGTACCTTTGTCCTCGATAGGCGTGGTGGTCAGAGTTTTAGAAGGTATTTAGAGGTTATACAGACTGAAGCCAAAGAGAACAAGTAATGTAGGGAACAAGTACCTAGAGTGCTAATCAAGCAGAATGCTTTCTCCTGAAGGATAATAAAAATACAAACCCCATTTCCAGAAAAGTTGGGATATTTTCCAAAATACAATAAAAACAAAAATCTGTGATATGTTAATTCACATGAACCTTTATTTAACTGACAAATGTACAAAGAAAAGATTTTCAATAGTTTTACTGACCAACTTAATTGTATTTTGTAAATATACACAAATTTAAAATTTGATGGCTGCAACACACTCAACAAAAGTTAGGACAGAGTTAAAATAAGATTGAAAAGTGCACGGAATATTCAAGTAACACCGGTTTGGAAGACACCACATTAAGCAGGCTAATTGGTAGCAGGTGAGGTATCATGACTGGGTATAAAAGTAGCATCCATCAAAGGCTCAGTCTTTGCAAGCAAGGATGTGTCGTGGCTCACCCTTTTGTGCAAAAATTCGTGAGAGAATTGTTAGTCAGTTCAAAAGGAAAATTTCCCAACACAAGATTGCAGAGAATTTAGGTCTTTCAACATCTACAGTACATAATAATGTGAAAAGATTCAGAGAATTCAGAGACATCTCAGTGCGTAAAGGGCAAGGTCGGAAACCACTGTTGAATGCGCGTGATCTTTGCGCCCTGAGGCAGCACTGCCTAAGAAACCGTCATGCTACTATGACAATTATAGCCACCTGGGCTCGGGAGTACTTTGGAAAACCATTGTCACTTAACACAGTCCGTCGCTGCATCCAGAAATGCAACTTGAAACTGTATTACACAAGGAGGAAGCCATACATCAACTCTATGCAGAAACGCCAGTGAGTTCCCTGGGCCCGAGCTCATCTCAGGTGGACCGAAAGACTGGAACCGTGTGCTGTGGTCCGATGAGTCCACATTTCAGCTAGTTTTCGGAAAAAATGGGCGTCGAGTTCTCCATGCCAAAGATGAAAACGACCATCCTGATTGTTATCAGTGAAAGGTGCAAAAGCCAGCATCTGTGATGGTATGGGGGTGCATCAGTGCCCAAGGCATGGGTGAGTTGCATGTATGTGAAGGTACCATTGACTCTGAGGTGTATATTAGGATTTTAGAGAGACATATGTTGCCATCAAGGCGACGTCTCTTCCTGGGACGTCCATGCTTATTTCAGCAGGACAATGCCAGACCACATTCTGCATGGGCTACAACAGCATGGCTTTGTAGACACAGAATGCGCGTGCTTGACTGGCCTGCTGCCAGTCCAGATCTATCTCCTATTGAAAATGTATGGCGTATCATGAAGGGGAGAATCAGACAAAGGAGACCACGGACTGTTGAGCAGCTGAAGTCTTATATCAAGCAAGAATGGACAAAATGTCCAATTGCAAACCTACTACAATTAGTATTCTCAGTTCCAAAACGATTAAAAAGTGTTATTAAAAGGAAAGGTGATGTAACACAATGGTAAACATGCCTCTGTCCCAACTTTTGTTGAGTGTGTTGTAGCCATCAAATTTTAAATTTGTGTATATTTACAAAATACAATTAAGTTGGTCAATAAAACTATTGAAAATCTTTTCTTTGTACTTTTGTCAGTTAAATAAAGGTTCACATGAATTAACATATCACAGATTTTTGTTTTTATTGCATTTTGGAAAATATCCCAACTTTTCTGGAAATGGGGTTTGTATTTCAAATGCTGAAAATCTCAAAAAAATAGCTGTCATTACTTCTGGCTGAAGATGACTTGTTAGATATTTTTTTCCTTAAGCTTAACTCTATTGTTCTGCCTGTCCTGCAGATTATTCCTAGCATTTTCTAGTTGATATTATCCTTCTTCAGTTTTATTCAAATTGCGCTCATTCAGGCAGGTGGAAAATTAATATAATCCATACTTAAGGACCGCATAAATAAAAGATTTAGTAAAATATCCACAAATTGACCCAGTTAAGTATTAATTTTGTATCATAGCTACCAGCAAAAGTAGTCTCAGAATGTCATTTAACTATTTATGAATTATTTCCAGCTCTATTAGTTATCATCAGTAATTCCCCTTCCTTTTTTACTGATTTTCTAAATGGAAGGGGAATGGCAAAGGATATGGCTTTGTATATTGCTTTAGTCTTGCTTTTTGCAACCAAATCTGTGGCAAATTAACTAAATGTTTTAGTGCTCCATTACTCCTTCATTGAAATTTACATCTGTTAAAACTCTGTTGTTATTTCAATGATAAACTTCCTAATTTCCTCTGCAGCAATAAAATCAACTTATGTTGCTTATCATTACTACATCATGCTTCTATCTAAACACAATTGCTTAGAAATTGGATCCACTTGCTCTTGTTTTTTTAGTGCAAATTATAAATAAATGCTGCTTCAGTTATTTTTGCAAGCAAGTGACCATTTAGTAGTGCAAACTTACCCATTAAAAATTGAATTTGGTACAGGTTTGTGATTTACCTTAGCATGGTTAGTGTTTCTCTATATTCATTCAAGGATGTGATGACTTCATCAACACACATGATTCTCATCTCAGCCTTACAGAAAATGGATCAATAACTTGCAACCCGAATCTTTGCTTTTAACCCCACCCTTTATAAAACAAAGAGCAACTCCACAGCAATTTGACAAGGAGATGTGAATGAAAGGATGCCCCCTCCCTCAGCATATTGATATATACATGTCTCCATCTGTTTATCGCAGTTGTAAAGCTTTACGTCATTTCTTGGTCTCACGGTAGCCAGGCCCATTATGTATGCCATTAATGATAAAAGCACTGACTTGAACGAAGCTGCAATATGTTTGGCAGAGCAAAATGAGCAACCAACTTGGCAAAGGGATTAGAAGTGGCATTGTCAAATGCTTCTTGGTAACAGCTAGGGTGTCATTAATTTAGACATCTGTTGTCTGGTTCAGCATGACATGGTCAAATAGATTTCACATCAGATTTCCATGGAGACCCTGAAGATTTTCCAGACAACATGATCAGGGATATGACTACCTACATTAAGCATACCAAATGCAAAATGATTATTACCAAGGATCTGGTGTCAATTCAGAAGAACCAAGGCCACACTTGCAATGAGTTTGGTGATTGAAGAAATCCAATATCATGCAGTTATGTTTGCTTGACAGGAAATAGATTCTAGACTGAGCCTGGCATGGTAGTGGGAGCTAACAGAATGAGCCACAATTTGTTTTTCTGACATTGTGACACTTTGGCAGCAAGGCATCTTTTTTTGCACTCTCTACATCCCAGCTCCAGGACTTTAAGAACAGTTTCAGGACACAGAAAAGGTTATTGGCAGTCTACCCTCACTGCAGGACGTATATATGTCCAGCCAAAAAAGTGGTCAGGATAAATCATTGCAGACACTACCCACCTAGCAAACTGCTTTTTCCAAAAGCTCCCTTCTGGAAAGTGCTATAGGGCTATTAAAACAAAAATCTGCATGCCATTTTAAAAGTTTCTTTCCCCAGGCAGCTAATCTGATTAACTATTCTAGTTAAAACCCCCACCTCTTTCTATTTATTACTTCAGTCACAGCACTGCACTGTAAACACTTTAATCCAAGTTTTAATAATGCTGTTTACATTGTAAATACATGCTGGTATTTTTGGACATTTTATTCCATACCAGAACTTCCAACTTTATTTTTGTATAATTCATTTTTCCATATAATTGTTCCATGCTGTAATTTTTTGTTGTATGTACTGTAGTGCCAACACACCACAGCAATTTCCTACAACATATAAATGAAATTGATCCTTGAACATAGGAGAAGCACTATGACAAGTGAAGACTGTAACTCCAGGAAACTGACAGCAGAATCATTTTTACCTAGATCCAGAAACTCAGGTGCTAAGGACACTGGATAACAATTTTTTTCAGAAATGTTGCTTGTTGTGGCTATGATAGACCACTTGAATCTGAACACAAATATAATTTCAGGCTACTTGTATCACATAGGAATTAGGAGAAACAAGAACTGAACTTTTATTGAATACAATGTGTTTAATTGCATAATGGTGCTGAGGCTTTGCAAAAGTCCCACTAACCTGAAAGTGTTTTTTGATTATTTTTGTTTGTACTCAATATCTGAGGCTTCTCGATTAAGTGTCCAATAATAATCAGCCAACATTGATGGATTCCAGTTGCTCAGATACTATTTCTCCTTCACTGCAATGTCCTGGTGAAAACATGCACCATGCTCGTCACTGACTGCATCAAGATTTGCAGGGAACAAGTCTAACCAAGAATGCAGAAAATTAGTCTTCAGTGACATGTTGCACTTCATGGTTTTGTATGCGTGAAGTATGTTGCCAACCAGTTGCACATCCTTAAATGCCTTCCATGCAATTTTATCTGGTCCCACTAGAAGTTCTTTGAATTGCCTATCGTTGATAACCTGTTAGATTTGCAGATCAACAAAAATTACTTCCTTGATCTTGGCATCAGTTGTTCAGGGAAACATCTGTCTCAAATATTGAAATCCTTCATGGTTTTTGGCCTGGTGACAGAGATTCCTTCATCCATGCAGCCTTGAACCCAGTAATTCTGCTTTTGCCTTTGACAAACTCAAATCTCTGACCAAGTCATTTATCTCAGATTGAGTTTTCAGATAAGGAACACCCGATATAAAGGGTACAAAATCTGTATCAGTATCAGTGTCATTTTCCATTCCTGGCTCTGGCATCATGGCATCTTCATCCGACTCTATGTCTTCTCTAAATTCTAGGTCTCTAGTGGCTTCAGTACTGGAAGATTATCATCATGTGCCACAGGTCTCACAGCTGAAGGGAAATTGAGGTACTCAATGGATTTCTTGCTTTTAGTAGAGAAACCAGACACTCTGGTCAGACAGAGTAGCGGTCTGTCACATGATCCTTCTGGTCTTGCCATGCCATCAGGCCAGCAAATGGCATTGACTTCAGAATACCTCCGAGCAAAGCTCTAAGATCAACAGTGCATGTTGCGCAACAAATGTGAGGAGCCCAGGCTTTGTCCTGGTCACCAACTTACACCAAAAGTGAAGATGATTGGCTTTATTAATAAGAGGAGTCATGCTTTGTCTTTGAAATTTAAGTGTATATTTCCCACAAATGTAATAGAAAGTATCACAGCCGTTGCAAAATTGGTGAGACATTTTACTATCACAAATACTTCTGAAAATACAATTACTTTACTATAATCAGTGCAGACAATATGCTTTGCCTGCATGTATATCAACATAATCGCAACCGATATACATGAAATGCACTGCATAGAATGGTGTGTTCATGATGCTTTTTATAGTCTTTCTAAAATCTGCCCTGCCATACTTTTACTCTAGCTGGTACAAGTCTAGAGTTTCCTCATTCGACAACACACCTACTTCAAGTACAACTCTGGTAGTCTACGTCTGAATATTTCCTGTGCATTCCTTAATAAAGCACAGCTTAACAAGATCTCATCCATCATTAAGGACCCTCATCAACTAGGTCATGCCTTGTTTTCATTGCTACCATCTGGAAGGAGGTACTGAAGTGTGAAGGCACACACTCAATGATTCAGGAACAACTCCTTCCACTCTGCAGTCTGATTTCTGAATGGACATTGAACCCACGAACACTACCTCACTATTTTTTAAATTTCCATTTTTGCACTCTTAATTAATACATATACGTTCTGTAATACATGTTCTTTTTCTCTACTAGTGTGTATTGCTTTGCACTGCTGCTGCAAAGACTACAAATTTCATGACATATGCTGATAATATTAAAACTGATTCTGACAGTACTTTTCAGATGCTGTTTCACCAATGCTCTCTGTAACTGAAGTGTTACTACCCTACTTTTGCACAGAGTTCCCTTCACAGTAAACAATGACATTCTGTTACCCTTCCTGATTACTGGCTGTATCTGTATACCAGGCTTCTGTAAATTATTTACTCAGACACTTTGATTCCACTGCATTTCAGAACTTAGTAAATTCTATATACATGCAAAATATGCTTCCTTTTTTATTTATTTCTGCCAAAAATGGGCATTTCCTCGATATCCCAAATGATGCTCCATTTCACCAGACACTTGGCACTTAAATGATCTTCCTCCCACTCACTTAACCTACATTTACACCTTTGTAGTCTCCATATGTCTTCATCACCAGCTACCTCGTAACAATTTTTTTAAATGAATGTAATAAGGAGTAATTGTCAGGCTTTATCAGACTTTGGTCAGACCATATTTGGAGTATTGTGAGCAGTTTTGGTCTCTATATCTAAGATAGAATACTCTGGCATTGGAGAGGGTTGAGAGGAGCTTTACGAGAATGATTCCAGGAATAAAAGTGTCAATATTCTGAGCCTGTATTCACTGGAATTTAGAAGAACGAGGGAGATGCCATTGAAACCTACTGAATATTGAAAGGTCTAGACTGAGTGGACATGAAGAGGATGTTTCCAATGTTAGGAGAGTCCATGACCACAAGGCATGGCCTCAGAATAGAAGAATGGCCCTTTTAAACAGAGATGAGGAGGAATTTCTTTAGCTAGATGGTGGTGTATCTGTGGAATTCATTGCGCTGGATTGCAGAGGAAGTCAAGTCATTGGGTATATTTAAGCTGAAGTTTGATAGGTTCCTGATTAGTAAGGGTGTCAAACTCCACAGGGAGAAGACAGGAAAATGGCAATGCGAGGAAAAATATATCAGCCATAATTGGATGTTAGAGCATACTTGAGGGGTTGAATTGCATAGTTTGACTCTTGTGTCTTATGCTCTTAATGCTTTATGGACTTAGTATGTTTTAATTGAAAAAGAAGGGGAGTTATACACAGCAGAAATATATGCTACCAGCACATGATCTGTGTGCTGATCTCAAGAAGAAACATGACCACAAGCAGTAAAGAGTCCCCTTCCTTCATGTTATCCTGCCTCTGTTGTGTAGCCTTCTAGGCTGCAGTACCATTCTCAATGGCTCTCCACATGGCTTTGGATCACCTAGACAACACAAACACCTACATCAGGATGCTGGTCATCGACTATAGCTTAGCATTTAATACCATCATTCTCACAATCCTGGTTGAGAACTTACAGAACCTGGGCCTCTATGTCTCCCATTGCAATTGACTAACCGGAAGACCACAATCTGTGTGGATTGGTGATAACATACCCTCCTTGCTGACGATCAACACTGGCACACCTCAAGGGTGTGTGCTTAGCCCATTGCTCTACTCTCTATGTACACATGACTCTGTGGCTAGGCATAGCTCAAATACCATTTACTGTATAAATTTGTTGATGATACAGCCATTGTTGGTAGTATCTCAGGTGGTGACAAGAGGGCATACAGAAGTGAGATATGTCAACTAATGGAGTGGTGCCACAGCAACAACCTGGAACTCAGGTCAGTAAGATGAAAGAGTTGATTGTGGACTTCAGGAAGGGTAAAATGAAGGAACACATACCAATCCTCAGAGGGATCAGAAGTGGAGAGAGTGAGCAGCTTCAAGTTCCTGGGTGTCAAGATCTCTGAGGATCTAACCTGATCCCAACATATCGATGTAGTTATAAAGAAGGCAAGACAGTGGCTAAACATTATTTGGAGTTAGAAAAGATTTGGCATGTCAATAAATACACACAAAAGCGTCTATAGTTGTTCCGTGGAGAGCATTCTGACAGGCTGCATCACTGTCTGGTATAGAAGCTGCAGAAGGTTGTAAATCTAGTCGGCTCCATCTTGAGTACTAACCTACAAAGTGCACAGGACATCTTCAGGGAGCGGCGTCTCAGAAAGGCAGCGTCCATTATTAAGGACTTCCAGCACCCGGGGCATGCCTTATTCTCGCTGTTACCATCAGGTAGGAGATACAGAAGCCTGAAGGCACACACTCAGCGATTCAGGAACAGCTTCTTCCCCTCCGATTCCTAAATGGACATTGAATCTATGGATACTACCTCACTTTTTAAAATATATTTCTGTTTCGGTGCGTTTTTTAATCTATTAAATATAAGTAATTGATTTACTTGTTCATTTATCATAATCATTTTTTATTTTATTTTTTCTCTGCTAGATTATGTATTGTATTGAACTGCTGCTGCTAAGTTAACTAATCTCACGTCACGTGCCGTTGATAATAAACCTGATTCTGTTTCTGATTCAATGAAATCTGCGGCCTTAAGATTTCTTTTTCTTCAACGATGTTAGGAAACCAAGAAGAATAACAATCTCAGTGTTTTTTTTTATTTCCATCAGATTCTTTTAAATTTTTCAACTTGCACGTGGGATTTGAACTCACTTTATTTGACCTTATTATCTCCACAGAATTATCGTCTTTACTTTCCAAATTCAAGTCTCGGGCGTTAGTCCTGGGAAATAACCAGCCCGCTGCCGTAGTCACTAGAGGCATTGGACGTTTCACTGTGAATATGCTTTGAAATCGTTCGGTAAATACTTAATGTTGTTCCTAGCTTTGGTGCCATTCACTTATTTAATGCTAATATTAACAAACCGGTTCATCAGTAATTTAAAGAAATTCCATTTGTACACATTTTGGTCCGGGGTTGTGGATATCGATTATTGTTCCACGACACATACGGACGTGGGTTCAAAACCTACCGTTTATCGGGAAGAAACAGAAGAGAAACTGTATTTTATTTGTTTTATGTCATCTTTAAGTTGAATTAATAGGACGCCCTCTCCAGTCAAATGCAACAAAGGACCAGGTTATATTTTACCTTTCTCCTCCTACAACCTCTAATTTATGCAAATCTCTGCATTATCAATCTAAAACCTGCAGTAAATAAAGATGATTCGTTCTCTAAACTTCACATCTCGTAGAAGCTCACGTTACCAGTTGTAATAAGGGACACTTTCCGAGTGAATAACAACTGAAATCGTGGCGCCACCCTATACACCAGTTCTGGAGACTAACCACTGAATCACTAGCAACTACTTTAACAGATGATCTCGCTATTTCGAAAGGCCTGAACCGGATTCTCCAACAACGGTTGAATATCAGAAGGGTAGAATTGAACTTGTTGGCAGTTTGAACGCTTTCGCTAGGAATATATATATATATGTGTGTGTGTATATATATAAAGCTGAATTTATGCTTCTCGGCATGATTGTCGAATTAATCCTTGTCAAGGAAGGTGTAAAACACGTCGTGTTGGGTGGGTCAGATCCGCAAGAAAGTGCAAAAATGTTTGGATACACGCGGCTGTGAATGTTGCGCCGGCGTAGTGTTGAGGGTGTGCGCCTGTTGAATTCTTGCCCGGCTCTGTGTGAAACAAAAGGGTGGAACGCCTGTGCAGAGTCGGTGATGCAGCCCCGTTAATCGAGCGGGGAAGGAGGAGGAGGAGCAGGAACTGGAGCAGCTGAGAGTCGACTCCATCCTCTTAGGAGCCGAACCCAGCCCGAGCAGTAGCAGGAAGTTTTTTTGTGCCCAACCCCCTCCCCACCACCACACCCTCCCCTCCCCCCTCACCCCTTCCCCTCCCCCCACCCCAGGCACTATTAAAAAGAGCGCGTTTTCCCGGAAGTGAGTGCCAGTCTAGGAGGGGGGCTGTCGCCTGTTCAAACATGGCTGCAAAGTCGGACGGGACGGGAGTGACGGCGTTCGCCTCCTCGCAGAATTTAGGTCAACGC
Organism: Hypanus sabinus; assembly: GCF_030144855.1. Classification (NCBI taxonomy): domain Eukaryota; kingdom Metazoa; phylum Chordata; class Chondrichthyes; order Myliobatiformes; family Dasyatidae; genus Hypanus; species Hypanus sabinus. Next base: position 138,095,526 of record NC_082714.1, read on the forward strand.
CCAGCCGAGAGCGAGGAGAGGAGCCCGGCGGCGGCCCTTGGAGCCCCGGTGCCGGGCGAGCAGGACTCCAGCTGCTGCCACAGCTCGTGTGTGCACTCGGTGATCCGCCAGCGCCAGGAGTACTCGCTGGCCGACTGCTGCTGGGTGTTGGGTGCGCTGCTTGTCTTCTTCTCGGACGGGGCCACCGACGTCTGGCTGGCCGTGGACTATTACTTCCAAGGGGACTTCTGGTGGTTCGGGCTGACGCTTATTTTTGTGGTGGTGCCTTCTCTGGTGGTGCAGGTGTTGAGTTTCAGGTGGTTCGTCTATGACTATTCGAGCGGTAGCAGCGCCCGTGCCCGGACGGCAGCGGGAGGTGAAGCTGCCGCCACCGAGGAGGCAGCCGATCATTTCAGCACCAAGGAGAGCGAAGCGAAGCGGCGCCGGGATGCGGTCGCTTCGCCTTGTTGCCGGTTGTGTATGTGGTTCTTCCAGTCTCTCGTTCACATCCTGCAGCTCGGACAGGTCTGGAGGTAAAACTGCAACACTCGGTTTAAACCAGCTAGTTTAATACACGACTCCATTGCAACCATATAATTCAATTTTGCTAATTTGAATCCAAATTGACAACTTGCAATTCAGGGTTCGGGGTGTTATTCACTGGGGGGGGGGGGTGTTGTAATCTACATTTAATGAATATATTGTGGATGCCATGTGTTAATCTTTGAGCTAAGAGATCTTAGATTAATCTGATTTCGTCTATTAAAAGGTAGTAAACAAAGGATTTTTGAAGGAATTTTTCCTATGTGAGCTCATGTCTGCAATTATCTTCAAAATATGTTTTTTTTGAGATATTCATATATTTGGGCTGCTCATGTATCAGTATCATGTACTGTTTTTCTCTACCGGTAACCGTGCAGACTGTCTTTGAATTAAGCGTGACAGAGGTAGCGAGAGAGGTAAACTGATAATATTGTGAAGTTGCAGTTCTATTTTTATCACAGCTTGTTAAAAAGGGGTTCATTACTGATTTAAAACATAGTGATTTGAAAATGCCAATTCTAGAATTTCTTCTGATTTACAAGAAAAGGCTATTTCCTCCTCCTAGCCTCTACCAGAATAGGCGTTTTAATAGGCATTCGGTGAAAACTTGAGTTTTTTTAGTTGCATTTTTTAAAAAAAATCATTGACCTCCTAATTACCAAAGAATCCAAAGGATTTACACTGGTGAAGTAAATCAGGAACATGTGTGTTCTAGGGAGAGCCATGATAAAATATATAATAAATTAGATTTTTGCTAACTACTCTGCAAGAATAAATTTGAATAGGAAACTAGTCTTGAGATGTCTTTTCATAATGAGTATTGATAAGTACTTCAATTAATGTAAAAGTTAAATATTTTTGCATGCACACTAATCAAGTTTGTATTGGATGATACCTTACCCTACCTTTATTTTTAGTAATTCATATTTTATACTTTTCAGTTTGGAGCTCAATAGCTGAGTTAACTTAAGTGCCAACACATAATACAAAATAGGAAGTATCTTACCCATCTAGTAGGCTCTTCAGATGATGAATTTGGAAGCTAAGTACCATATTGAAGTTGCATAATTTGCAGATGCTGATGAGTAAATTTCCTGCTGTTTCTTTCTCATTCTATAATGTGTGAACAAGTATGCCTTCCTGTTTACAGAATCTTTCCAAATAAAGGATAGATCAAAATCTTCCTTATAAATTTTCAAAACAATATCTAAAATACAGTTGCAGTATTTCATGTTTTTTTTACTTTGGATAATTGGAAATTGGATTCCATAACTCCAACACAATGTAATTATCTTTTATATTTTAATTTGTTATCCCATAAATTAAAAATGTATTCTATGTTACAAATACCTCAACCATGTTAATGGGTTATTGGGTTAAGATTAATATGGAAATATTGGACTGAATTAGCTGCTTAAACAGATGTTATCCTGAGTAAACTTAAAATAAAAGTTTGTGACCATGGTTGGATACCAGTATATTTAGATTATTAAGCTGCTTTCCTTAGTTAGAGCAGATCAAAATATTATTTTCTGACACTGGACCAGATTGTTTGAAGAATGAATGACACTCCATTTGCATTTAAGTGCCATGAAAATATTATTACTGATCTTATTTTGTACAGAATATTAATTTTTTGCTTTCTAAGGAAATGCATTTATAATTTTATCAAGTGAGTGTAAGTGGATGCTCTGTACATGATAGTAAGTGTTTTAAGAATACACCATACTGAAAAAGCCATTATTATTGTTCAGTTTGACATATACAAAGCAGATGAATGTAATGGAAACTTTAGTGCCTTTGGAGTTTATTCAGTCCTATATACAAACATAGTCCAACTTCATTGTAGATTGTTAGAGTTATATTTAGGGTGGGATCTGCATAATTATTTTATGCATTTTATGCATAATTGCATAAAAGAAGTTTTATGAGGGCATGGATTGAGAATAAGAGGTCAGTTATTTAAAACAGAGTTGAGGAAGAGCTTCTTCTCCCAGAGAGTTGTGGAAGCATGGAATGCACTGCCTCGGAAGACGGTGGGGGCCAATTCTCTGGATGCTTTCAAGAAGGAGCTAGATAGATATCTGATGGATAGGGGAATCAAGGGATATGGGGACAAGGCAGGGACTGGGCATTGATAGTGAATGATCAGCCATGATCTCAGAATGGCAGTGCAGACTCGAGGGGCCGAATGGTCTACTTCTGCACCTATTGTCTATTGTCTAAGTTCGTGCATTTGACACTGACCATCTCAGTGAGAATCTGTAGAGGTTTGAGGAATTGGAAACGGACAACAATGGAAATGTAAGAAGGATATGGTAATGGATAGATGGTTAAGACAGAAAAGAGTATTTTTTAGGATGCCTAGTCTGCCCGCATGTGATCTCAAAGTGTTTAATCACAAAACCTCATGGTCAAAATGGAATTGAATTTTAAGGATATCTTCAAGGCAGAATGATGACTAAATATGAAGGCATTCTGATCTTGTAAGGAAACCATAATTTGAGGCCATAATCTCCATTCAGTTTGCCAACAGTGTTGGGGAATGAATTGCTTTGGGAGAAAATATATCAAATTGCTTATGGTTCTCTGGATCTGGTGTTTTAAGAAATAATAGATGAATATGAATCAGCCTATTATAAAAACCTATTAAGATTCTGACCCAAGGTGTTGGGATTAAACATGTTTCTAAAAAAAAAAGTAATTATGGTTAAAAACTTGCTTCTGAGCAAAAATAGAAACTAAGTGCAAAAGGAATGACTCCAGAAATTATATTAGTGTGTAATTAGTTCATGGTGTCACATTCTTCTGATTACTTTTTTTGCCATGAACTGTTTATGGAATTAAAGAACAAGGGCAATGGCATATGTGGATCTTCCCCTCTTAAATGAGGGAATATCCAGAGCAAAACTTAAAGATCCAAGCACATTTGGTGAATTGTGGCTTTTAATGATACTTTGCTACATTGACATAAATTGTTTAAATAGTAATTTTGAGACATTAAAGCTTTAGAGAATGGTAGTTCAACATTTTGATGGTCACCAATTACATGTGGGTGACTTGTACGGAAACATCTTGGGAATAGTTATGTTACATGTGAGGTATCATTATTCTCCATTATCAGATCTGGGTTGTAATTATTATACTCACTAATGCAGCTGTTGCTGTTTTTAAAGAAATAGAACATTCATTTGCCATGCATTTATTGAAATTGATTTAATAGTGAAAAGATACTATTGTTTATTGTTGACATAAAAGGTTGTTGGCATTAGAAAAGCATTATTGGCTTCTAAATATTTGAATAAAATTTCTAATGGCTGTATTCACATTTAAGTGAAAATTGAAGCAGAATATACTTTATAACATTTTGGGTATCAGTATTGCATCAATGTAAACCTGAAAATTTATGGACATTCTTATTAATGTTTAGGAATCGAGTATATCTTTTATTTTTCTAATGAGCAGCCTATTCTCTGGGAAATTAGTGTAATATGGCATCAAAGATTAGCTATGACATAGAAGGCCATTCATTCCATATTCTCTTTCCGATCTTAGTTGGAACATTGTCATAGCTCGTAATTCTTAGCTCTTTTGTAATAGCTGTTAGCATTAATTTACTCTTTAATTCCTATTCAATTCACTTTTGAAAGCCCCAATTCACTCTGTATTCACCAAATGAAAACTTAAGATGATATTCACCAATGATATTAGTTTTGGGGAAAGAAAAGAAATGCTTTTCTGACAGTTTTTCTATCTGCCTCTTAAATGTTCTTTTCACCAATTACTTTAAAATTGTCTTCTCTAGTGCTTAACTATCTGTTAATAGAACAGCTCTTTACTTGCCCCATGTTATTTAAATATCAGGTTTTAGCATACGTTGATTAAATCTTCCTTTTGATATTCTTTTGCTCCAAAGAGCACCACCATTGGTTTAACCTTGTAGCTGAAATGCACCCTCCATGGAATTATTGTGATAAATAGTCATAGTCAGAAAAGCATGGCCCATCAAGTATTCGCTGGCCATCAAGCATTGATTTAAATTAGTCTGATTTTGTTCCGCTGACATCCTCATCAACTCACTCCCCCACTCCACAGATTCTACAACTTACCAATGTAGAGGCGCTATTAACCTACCTGCATGTCCTTGGGTATACCGGAGGAAACTGGAGCCTTTGAAGAAATCAATGTAGTCATGGGGAGAATACAAACTGCTTTGGAACAGCTGGAGGTCAGGATTGAACCCAGATCACTGCAGCTGAGAAGCAGTAGCTCTACTAGCTGTGCTATCATAGCCACCCCTATTTCTATATACTCCCCAGTGCATTATACATTTTGTTAGGTGTGGTAAATGAACTGGAATTCAGTAGTGGCTGAAGTAGGATTTTATAAAGGTTTGATTATAATCTCCATACTTGTTAATTCTACTTTCTGGCTTTGCATGTGAAGCGCAGAGTTGTGTTTTCTTTGCTAAAGCCCTTTAAATGACATTTGGCTTTACAGAAAAACTTATAAACTGTTTCGTTTTGGACTTACGAATGGCCAGATTTTCAGACTGCTAGATATTATGTCTTTTAAAACCCAAGCACATCTTTATTTCACTTTTTTTTTAATGCTTTACATTACACTTGCTGGCTGGTGGCGGAGTGGCATCAGTGTTGGACTTTGGTGTGAGAGGTCCTGAGTTTGAATCTGGCTGGCTCCCTTGCACATTGTATCCCTGGGTTGAGTGTTGAGCTAGCAACTTGACCTCATTTTTTAAAAAAAAACAACAACCTGGAGAGGGATGGGCTCTGCCAGGTTTCAGACGCCCAGGACATCAGTGCATGAAGGCACCCCAACAACTCCACCAGGAGTGTGCATGCACACATATTGTACATTTACTAGTGAGTTTGCAAAGGGCAGGAAATACTCAATATAAGGTGCTCCGGCTGCAAATCTATGCACACTGATATTTTGATTTGAAATCAAACTCATTTTGATTTGGTGATACACCACAGTCTGGATACCCACCTTAACATTCTGGACTACTGAGTGAGCATGTGCTAATCCATCAGGTTTTCAAAACAATCAGATGCTGAAGCTTCACTGCTTGCACCCAGATACTCCTATTTCACACCCTCAGAACTTTAACATTTAATCTGATTTTTTTTTGTCTTGTCTGTTAGTGTTTCAATTTTCTTTTTACTGTGTTAAATTCCATTTTCTACTTTTCACTTTAACTTCTTTTCTCATAGTTTACTCCAATCCTGTATAGCATGGTAATGGGTCCTTCAGTACATTGGGTCAAAGCAAACAACCCTTGCACTCAAATCCCGGTTTCTTGCCATAGTGTAGCTCTTGTTTTAAATAAGCCTCCAGCTTTAGTGCTGTTTGACACTTCACCTGGTTCATCCGTATCCAAATCCGTATACTGTCAGTCGAGCTAGTCACTAATATTGACTCTGGTGCCAAAGATCCACTGGTGGACAGTAATCATTTCTTTAGTAGGAGTTGCCCCTTAAAACTAGCATCTAATTCCATGTCTGTCAGCATCAGCAAATGCTATAGGGGAACAGTCAAGGTAGCAGAGTTAGTGGACAGACAAAGACAGTTTACCTTCAATAAATATCACTTCAGGCCATTTTTATTAAAAAGAAAATGAATACTGCTAATTAAAGTTGAAGGGTGAAGTTACTCCGAGCTGTTTCATTGATGTTTTTTTTTCACAGTGAAAAATTGAATTCATGTAGTATGCTTTCCACATTTTACAATTAGTAGTTTAATGAAGATCCAAAAACTAGGAGGTAGCATGTGCCTGTATTTTCTCTTAAATCTGTGCTTTGTGAAATCTTGTTCTAAAGATTGAACACAGTCTTTAAACTGCGTGACATTTCTTAATTCTTTAATTTTAAAACAATTACAGCTTTAGACTAATAATTGCAGATCAGGAGTGCAATATAAAATGTGCTTGTAGCTGAACTGTAATGAACAGTTCTTTTAATTAACAATTCAAAATATGTAATTAATATCTTGGATTCATCCCCAGAATTATTGTATAATAACAGTTATCCACATTCTCCAATTTTGTCTGGACATTACATTTCTAACTCGATTAAACTAATTGACTTTCTATTCTCAATGAAAGCTGGACTTACAAGACAGTTCAATAATAATGTAATGATTAAGATGCAGATCTTTGTTTGCAGTTGCTGCTATGTTGTTCAAATGTAAACTTGCTACAAAGTGATAATTGTCTAATTCAGCTGTTTAATTAAAACGTACAAGAGAAGTTCAGCTACCTCTGTATTTCTAGCCATACCTTTGTAATCAATGGTGAATGTACAACTCCAGCCTTTCAATGCACTTATAATTGCTGTCAGACTTTTAAGGGACTTTGATATACTTCCAAATGTGTGGTACAAATGCAGAAATATTTCCGGGGCTATAAATATAGTATGGGTAATGGTTAAGATAATATACTGATCAGAATGAAGAATCCCCACTAAGGCATGCAGAGGCTAAAACAGGATTTGCAAGTTAGAATGGTTTATTCAATAATAAATGTACGGGAAATCAGATAGTGAGGAAAATATTGAATTAACAGAAGAAGACATTCTAAAAAGCATTTAGAACTAGAAATCTGGCAATATATTGCTGTTTATTCAGTACAGAGCTATTGAAAAGTACACTTCTGGAGTGAATGTTAATATCATTTTCCAGGTTTTTTTTTTGTACTTATGGAAATTCAACTGGACATTTTTCAGTGGGAGTCATCCTTGAGCATTTGACATTATTTCCACACTGAATAATGTCATATGCAACTTGTTGGGAAAAATATTTGCTTTTGGGAGGGTGCAAGTTTTGGTGCATTCCTGGAACAGTCAGGTTTTAATTGTCTAGCATTATACTAGAGCTCAGGGCAAACCAGCTCTAATCAAAATCAGGTTTAATATCACTGACGTGTCGTGAAATTTGTTAACTTTGCAGCAGCAGTACAATGCAATACTTAATAGAGAAAAAAACTGAATTACTGTAAATATATTAAAATATATATTGAGCAAAAGGTAGATAAAATAAAAAAATAATAAAGAATAAAAAAGAATGAGGTACTGTGCATGGGTTCAATATCCATTCAGAAATTGATAGTAGTTGGGAAGTAGCTGTTCTGGTATTATTGAGTGTGTGCCTTCAGGCTTCCTTATCTCCAGCCTGATGGAAACAATGAGAAGCGGGCATTTCCTGGGCGATTATAAGTCCTTAGTGATGGATGCCACCTTTTTGAGGCACTGTTCCTTGTCACTGTCTTCCTTTAACTAAAACCCCAGGCAATACACCGTTGGATCCCTGCCCTTTGTCTCAGATGACATGTTTCCTCTGCCCATCCCAAAGTGTGTATGTTACTTTGTGTCTTGTGACTCACTGAAGTATGCACATTCTAAACAATTGGTGCACTTCCCAATGACCGGATAGTAATCCATTTATTGGCTTGGGGACATTTAGCAGGGGCTTGTCTAGCATTCATCTACTCCACTGATTACATTCATGGATAATAAAAAGTTAGGAATGTGTCAGATCTTCCAGGGGATGAGAGGTAAAATAGATCAGCGCTTAATTGAGGTTGTCTAAAATAATTTTGATGATGTTTGAAGCTCCAGCTTCCTATTTGGTGATAACTAATTAGCAGAACTGCATGTTGACGTGCTATGAAATGGCAGCTTAAACAATTTGCACTTACTCTTCTGGACCAAGAATTTCCTTGGGCTGTTGTTTTATTAGATATTCAAATGTTCAATCACCCTCTAAACTTTGGTCCAGGTGCTAAGTTAGAAATTGACTTTCATTGTTGAGGTCTCCTGGAATCACTGGAGTTGAAATGCTAAGCAGCAATGTCATTACAGCTACATTATTAGGATCACTTCATGTTTAAAGAAGCTTGCTATCATTTTATTTCTGCATTGGCTGTGTCCATTGTGTGTTTAAAATTTGTAATGCAAAAGAGCTGCGCAAATTCTTACTGTACTGTATGGTCTTATTTTAGTAGGTTCATGTATCTTTACATAAAAAGACTAAGACAACCGTGCTGCTCCAAAGAGCACTATATGAGGTCATTCTTACCCTCAGCTTTAGGCTCTATAATGAGTCAACCTATAGCCAGGGAATTGATGATCCCTTCCTAATAGATTATTTGAGGTAACTTACTTTTTATTCTTCATGCTTCTCTTCTAATATTTGTATATCTGTGCACTTGTGCTGCTTTGACACTGTAATTTCCTTTGGGATAAATAAAGTATCTCTCCATCCAATTTAAAATGGTGGAAAATTTTGTGTGAAACTGAACAGTTCAACTTCAGCATTGCTAATGCAAGTAATTTCTTTGGGATTGATCATAACAATTGGCATAGCAAAAATAATAAACACAAGAGATTCTGCAGATGCTGGAAATCCAGAGCAACACATGCAAAGTTCTGGAGGAACTCAGCAGGTCAGGCAGCAGCTTTGGAAATGAGTAAGCAGTCAATGTTTCTGTCCAAGACCCTTCTTCAGGACTGGAGAGAAAGAGGGTAGATGCCAAAATAAAAAGATGGGTGAAGGGGAGTAACTAGAAGGTAATAGGTGAAGCCAATTGGGTGGAAAAAGTAAAGGGCTGGAGAAGAAGGAATCTGAGGAATGGACCATGGGAGAAAAGGAAGAAGGACAGTCACCAGGAGGAGATGATAGGTAGATGAGAAGTTGAGGTAAGAGGCCAGAATGGGGAACAAGGTGGTGACGGAGATAAGTTCCCAGGAAGGATACATGCCTGTGGTGGTGAGTACATGGCCAAACAGTTGAAGGGCAATGTAGGTCACAGAGGGAGAGTAATGAGAGAGGGTCTCACTGAACTCCTGTCGAAGAGAAGATTTAAACTTCTTCAGGAAAGGCATCCCTTGAAGAGACACAATGGAGTAGTAAATCATAAATGTAGGAGATTCTACAGATGTTGGAAATTCAGAACAACACACACAATATGCTGGAGGAATTCAGCAGGTCAGACAGCTTCTATGGAAATGAGTAAATCAATGTTTTCAGCTGAGACACTTCATCAGAACAGGAAAGGAGGGGGAAGGCATCAAAATTAAGGTGGGGAAGAAGAGAGTGATGGGTGAAGCTAGGTGGCTGAGATTTCATAAAGCGCTGTTGAGGCCTCACTTGGAGTATTGTGAGCGATTTTGGACCCCTTAGAAATTATGGCTGAAACAAATTAATTTTCAAATTAAGTCACTTTTTATTGTCATTTCAACCATAATTGCTGTTACAGTACACAGTAAAAATGAGACAACGTTTTTCAGGACCATGGTGCTACATGAACAATACAAAAACTACATTGAACTGCTTAAACCAACACAAAAACTACACTAGACTACAGACCTACCCAGGTCTGCATAAAGTACACAGAACAGTGCAGGCATTACAGTAAATGATAAACAAGACAACAGACACAGCAGAGGGCAGTAGGTTGGTAGTCCGATGACTTGGGGGAAAATCTGTTACATAAATAAACAGCTAAATGGCGGTGGCCGGGATTCCGTCTATTTCTGTACTCCCGTCGAGTATTTCGTTGCCACAGATGTAGTCCAGTTTAATGTCCATTGGAAAGCAGAATGGACGGGAGAGCCGGCTGGCTAGGGCTTGCTTTTCTCTTGGCACAGACTCTTGCCCGCTTGCCTCACTTCCGCTTCCTCGCACACCGTTTACGACGTCCCCACCTCTGGCCACTGGCATCAGGTGACTCCGAGGACTGAGATTAACGAAAATGATTCCAGGATTGAATGGCTTGTCATATGGTGAACATCTGATGAATTTGAGCCTGTATTCAGAAGAATAAGTGGTGACCTGATTGAAACCCATTGAATGGTGAAAGGCCTGATTGATGTGGAGAGGATGATTCCTGTGGTGGGAGAGTCTATGAGCAGAGGACACAGCCTCTGGACAGAGCAGTGTCCTTTTAGAATGGAGATGGGGAGGAATTTCTTTAGCCAGAAAATGGTGAATTTGTGGAATTCTTTGCCACAGGTATCTGGAAGCCAAGTCTTTATTTATAAAGATGACAGAGATTGATAGAAGGAATGTGAGGAGAAGGGAGGAGATGGAGGCTGAGAGGAAAATTTTTATCTGCCATGACGAAATGGCAGTGTGACTCAATGGGCCAAATTGCTTAATTCTGCTCCTATATCTTGAGGTCTTGTGGGAGGAAGGGATCTCCATTAATATAATAAAGAAAAATAGAAGAACAGAGTATTACTTGCACTCAACAGTCGGCACATTTCTACCAAATCAAAAAATTATGTCTCCAGAGTGGTGACGACCTTTCTTCTCAAGAGGTGGTGGCCTAGAAATTGCCCTGTGCTGTTTTTTGACATTTAACATGGTACTAAAAATCACTCTTCTGCTGTTAGTGAAAGTCACAAAGAGAAGTGGTTGCAATGTGAGGTTCACAAAACAGTATTCTTTCAGTAACAACACACTAAAACTGATGGTGTAATTTTTAGGATCGAGTTCCATTGATGTATTTCAAGTACTCATAGTTGTAACAGTGTCACACAGCAGGAGTGTTTCTTTGCAGCTGGTTCTGAAGCAGGCATACCACAAAACAAGTTCCTATCTTTCAACTATGACTGAATGAGAAAATATCCAATGTGCAATGGTGAGAGATGGGCAGAAAAGCACTCCTGCAGGCAGGAGAAGCCGAGGCAATTGGCAGGATGATACTCAAGAGTTCTCTTTGTGCAGAGGGGCCACAGGCACTTCCATCTGGTGCACCTAGCATAATGGTCACTGTAAGGAAGTGAGCACAGATTTTGACTGCTGGCATGAGAAAATCCAGGCAACACACAAAATGCTGGAGGAACACAGCAGGCCTGGCAGCATCTTTGGAAAAGAATAAACAGTCAGCTGGAGTCCTGTTGAAGGATCTTGGCCTGAAACGTTGACTGTTTACATTTTTCCATAGATATTGCCTGCTGAGTTCCTCCAGCATTTTGTGTGTGTTCTTTGATTGCTGACATTATCACGGGAGCAGCATTTTAGTGAGAAGAATAAGAAGCAATTAAAACTTAAGAATTTTAAAAGGATCAGCAGGAACTACATTGAATACTGAATTTTGAAGATGATGGCAAGTTGAGAGGACACTTTAAAAAAAATGCATTCAGGATCTTTGAGTTTATTAATGGAAGGTTAGAGAATGAGCTGACAAGAGCCAAGTGTTTAGGAATACAAAGCTCAGGAACCAGTAGTATTGACTGTTTAATTATGGATCCCAGATTTTAGAGGGAATAATAACACCTTTATTTTGCTAGATTGAACCAAGGAAGTAGGTAACGTTTGAGGAGATTGAATCAACTAGATCTGTTCTGATAACAATGGTTAAGGGGAGATTTGATGGAGGTGTTCAAAATTGAGAATGAGTTTCTATAAATAATGAAAAACTAGAGATGGAAGGTTTGGTAATCCAAGGAGCCTACAGTACAGTCAAATGTTTTGTTTTCCTATGGGCTGAAGGAAAAGTAATGAAGTGTCCTGTCCTTTTATATAGAGCTTGAATGACCTTTCCGATGCAGCAAACTGAGCTGTTGCACTGATTAGCTACAGCAGCTTGGAATGGCCCCGAGGCTAGGAAGCTGAGGAACCATAGCCCTGACTTCTATGGGCAAAGCAGTCAAGAGATGCATTTGATTGCATTTAAGGTCATAAGTGGTCAGAGATCTGTGGGGATAAATAATCCAGTTTCTGCTGGCTCTTTAACTAGCATGGATTCAGAGGAACTCTTAGTTGCACTACAAATGGTCATTTTCAGATACTGAGATTAAAAAAATTTGTGGTCAAGTTCTGTATTTCAGCATTGGGGAAGTTTGAAGCTGGAGATGGGGAGGAGTATAAATTTGTTTGAAGAACGAGGAAACAAATATCCCAATAACCACAGTAGCACCCAAAAAATGTTTATAAAATTATTGTGACTCCTTGATAGCCAGATTGTTTTCTTTCCCCAGCAGCAACCCAGCTATTTGTCAAAACTAGTTTCTAAGTTGGCTTCTTAATTTGATTTTTAAGAGAAATAGCACTGTAATAGACCCTTGGTGCCTAGCACCCATGGGTGCTGCCTTAATAGACCCATGTGACTAATTAACTTCTTAATTCCATAAGACATAAGAGCTGAATTAGGCCATTTGGCCCATTGATTCAGCTTTGCCATTTAAATATGTCTGATCCTTGTTTCCCCTGCTCAGCTGCACACCCTGGCCTCCTCCCTGTAACCTTTGATGCCATGTCCAAGTAAGAACCTATCAAGCTCTGCCTTAAATACACCCAATGACCTGGTCTCCACAGCTGCCTGTGGTAAGGAATTCACCACCTCTGATTAAGAAAAATTCTCCACATTTGTTTTAAGTGGACGCCCCTCTATACTGGCCTTCCCCACCATAAGAAACATCCTTTCCACATCTACTCTGTCTACGCCTTTCAACATTTGAAAGATTTCAATAAGATCCCTCCTCATCCTTCTGAATTCCAGTGAGTACGGACCAGGGTTATCAAACATACCTCGTATGATAATACTTTCATTCCTGGAATCATCCTTGTGAACCTCCTTTGAACCCTCTTCAATGTCAGCACTCTTTTTTTTTAGATGAGGCACCCAAAATTATTCACAATGCTCAAGGTGAGGCCTCACCAGTGACTTTTAAAGCCTCAGAATCACATCCATGATCTTAATATTCTGGACCTCTTCAAATGAATGCTAACATGGCATTTGCCTTCCTCACCACCGACTCAGCCTGCAAGTTAACCTTGAAGGTGTTCCGCTCAAGGACTCCCACGTCCCTTTGCATCTCAAATTTTTTTTTTTGGGGATTTTCTCCCCATTTGTGTCTGTACATTTATTTCTACTACCAAAATACATGACTATGCATTTTCCAAAATTGTATTTTATTTACTAATCTCTTGCTCATTCTTCTAATCAGTCAAAGTCCTTCTGCAACCTACCTGCAACCTCAACACTACTTGTCCCTCCACCAATCTTCATATTATCTTCAAACTTAGCAACACAGCCATCTATTTCATCATCTAAATCATTTAGATACAGCATAAAAAGAAGTGGTCTCAACACTGACCCCTGTGGATCACCACTGGTCACTGGCAGCCAACCAGAAAAAGATCCTTTTATTCCCACTCATTGCCTCTTCCAATCAGCCAATGCTCTAACCATGCCAGTAACTTTCCTGTGATACCGTGGGCTCTTAACCTGGTAAGCAGCCTCATGTGTAGCACCGTGTCAAAGGAATTTGTGAAAGTCCAAATATACAGCATCCACTGCATCCTCTTTATCTATTCTACTTGTAATCTCCGCAAAGAATTCCAACAGGTATGTCAGGCAAGATTTTCCCTTAAGGAAACCTTGCTGACTTGGTTCTATCCTTGGTCCTATCTTGTCCTGTGTCACCAAGTATTCCATAACCTCATCCTTAATAATTGACTCCAATATCTTCCCAGCCATTGAAGTCATGCTAACTGGTCTATAATTTCCTTTCTGCTGCCTTCCTCCTTTCTTAAAGAGTGGAGTGATACTTGCAATTTTCCAGTCCTATGGCACCATGCCAAAGTCTAATGATTTTTGAAAGATCATTACTAATGCCTACACAATCCTAACCACTACATCTTTCAGAACCCTCGGGTGCAGTTCATCTGGTCTATGTGATTTGTGTACCCTTAAAAAATAGTTCAGCTTTTTGAGCACCTTCTTCTTTGTAATAGTAACTGCACTCATTTCTCTTCCCTTATACCCTTCAACATCTGACACACTGCTAGTGTCTTCCACAGTGAAGACTGATGCAAAATACTCATTTAGTTCATCTGTCATCTCCTTATCCCCCATTATTTTTTTCCCTCTCAGGACTTATTTTCTTCCAGTCCTATATCCCCTCTCATATCCCTTTTATTTTGTACATACTTGAAAATACTTTTACTATCCACTTTGATATTGTTTGCTTGCTTGCTTTCATATTTCATCTTTTCCCTCCTAATGATTCCATGCTCTTTTGTAATGTTGGAGGAAACCCATACGGTCATGGAGAGAATGTGCAAGCTCCTAATAGACAGCAGCGGAATTGAATCCAGGTTGCTGGTATTGTAATAGCTTTATAATGACCATTTCTCTACCATGCTGCCCCAGATTGTATTTCAGCTGCTCAGTAACACTATTGTTCTGAACGTTGTTATTCAGCAGTCTATGGTGACTTCTTAGAACAGATGTGTTTTTATTTTTTTTTAAATATGTAAGTATGTTGATTCCAACTGGAATAGAATAGATGCAGTAATGCTGAGGGTTAGCATAAATCTTCCATTTACACTGAAGAACTATAATTTAAAACCTGACTAAGTTTTACAGACGTACAGTATGTTTTGGGAAAATAACTATGTGGTACGTCTGTTCAGTAATTGACCTGGAGATAAACTGTTATTTACATCAAGAAGATCAGGTGGCTTTGAAGAAAGAGTTGAGGAATTGCACAGTGGTGCAGCTAGTAGAGCTTCTGCCTTATTATGCCAGGGACCAACGTACAATCCTGACACTGGTGCTGTTTGTATGGCTTTACACACTCCCCCTTTAACTGTTGGGTTTCCTCCCACATCCCAAAGATTTACAGGTGGTTAGATGAATTGGCCACTGTAATTTGGCTCTTGAATATCTCTGTCTAATACATTTCTACATCCAGTAACACTTGAGGCTCTGCTTTATTGATACAAATTGTGCTATGAGATATGCTGGCTGAGAGCATGTACATAATGAGCTGTAAGAAGAGAGATGAGTACAGCAACGTTAAATATAACATTAGTTTTTAAACAGTAGTTACCTAAGTAATTTATTTTTAATAAAACTACTGATCTTGTTTCTCCTGCAGCTTGGAGTCAATCAGAAAAGGAAAAGCACTTTCAGTGGGGTCATCATCCCAGAGATGTTTGGCTTTTTCTTTTTGTTTTGTATCTTCCTTGCCATGTGATCAAGACCATATGATCCCGACTCTTCTAAAGACTTGTTCTTTGGATCCATAGGCATTAACTTCCTGAGTGAACTGGAATAATTGCCTGTTTCATTCATAATTTCTGAGGTAAATGAGGAGGCAGCAAGTCTAATATAACTGTACTTAGAAGGCCATTTACTTAATGTGAAACATGAGTCCAATCATGTGGTGAAATTTTAGGCGAACTGGCTGGGAAACACTTAGTGAGCTTGTCTATCAGACTACATTTCCTAGAAATGAATTCTAGACATTCCCTCTTGTCATATCATGTGAACAATTCTGCCGGCTAAAATTTCACTTGTCTCAAACAAACATATTTGTATTGTGAGCAAGTGTGATGTTCTTAAAATGGGTTTCTAATAAGATGGAGTAGTTCACATTAATTTGGATTTTTATGAAATATATTAAAATGATTGGTAAAACCATTGTTCATTCCATTGTAACTGCAAATACAATATAAAAATGTTCTGTACTTTCGTTCAAATTCAGTTTTGTACTATAATTACTGCGTTTATTTAGAATGCAGTGTAAAATGACTTTACCACCAGTAAGGTTGACACTTTTGACTGTTGCTTGTTTTTTTTTTAAGTTGAAGACACTGAGTGCAAAATGATGCAGGAAAATATAGAAAAAATGGATGGAATTGTTATAGGATGCTGTCGCTTTATGCTGCTCATTAACATTAACATGATTTATGTGTTTTGCAATTGAAGCAGATTTTTAAAGCTCTGTTATAATTGACCTTGAATTTATTTTCCACTTGTTTTTATTGTGATGATACATCAGAAGTTCAAAGCTAATATTTATTAATGTTCTGTTTAAGAATAAGGCATTAAGTGTTACACAAGTATCAAAGTCATTAAGAATCAAATGTTCTAAATTTATGGCTATTTACTCAAAAGCAATATATTGCATTTTGTGCAGAGTAATAATTTTCTTTCATATTTAACAAACTATATTGTTCTATTTCTGTGCAAATAGAGTGCACCATACTTAATGATATGGAAAGACCTGCTTTCCTCCAAATTGAAAGGAAGTTTTGCTGTTCTTCATTGAGCGTAGCATTAAGGTAGACTCATCTTAGGCATTTATTTCTAGTATTGAGTTCAATTTAGCAACTTTGAAAAGCATGTTTTCATTTACTTTGTTTTTACTCTGTTTAATAAAGAACCTCATGGTAAATAGACTACTGATTAAATCATATTCCTAAGGATTATAGTTGAAATAGCCATGGTGTTTACTTTCAATGAAGCATATTATGCATCACTTCCTCTCCATAAGTCACTTTGCTTGCTGTGTTAATAACTTTTATCTGAAAGATTTGATAGCTAAGAGCAGATTCTTGAGAACAGATGGGTACAACATAAGCATCTTTTGATGATTCTGACATTCATTAAAAGGAGGTATTTGAATACACTGTAAAAATCAATTAAGAGAAGCAACTTATAAATGATCAAAGTGATAGGTCACTGATTGCTGTAATATTTAAGCTGATGCACTTGTCATTTAGGACCTGTTGGAGAAAACCTTAAAACTTATTAAAAGGCTTAGAAAAACACACACAAATTGCTCAAGGGTTCAGCAGGTATCTATGGAAATAAATAAACAGTTGATATTTTGGGCTGAGACCCTTCTTCAGGACTGGAAAGGAAGGGGTGGACTAAAAGGGTGAATAAAAGGGTGGACTAGCTAGAGAGGGTGATAGATGAAGGCTTAGAAACATTTATTTTTCTTAACTGCAGATGCTGGAAATCTGAAATAAAATCAAGAAATAACAGAAATACTCAGCAAGTCAGTCAGCAGCAAACCACAGTTAATATTTTATGTTGTTATAGCTGATGGTAATACTTGCCATTTTTCTTTGCATTGTCTTTGTGAAAGTCATATTTATTCTGTCTCCCAGTGGACAGAATAAGAGGGAGCAATATTTCTCTCCCATGGAGTTGAGAATGATCCAGATGTAGCTAAAGGGAGACCTTTACTGCATAGAGATTTGTCTCCTTGTTTCCCTTTATGTGGGAGATACAACTAAGAATTTTGTACTTGTTCTCAAATATTTGGGACTTATTGCAAGGCTACCATCCTTCTCCAAAGGCCTTGTTTCTCTTGTATTGGGTTTCTAGCTGCTCATGAATCTTATGGAATTATAGACATTGTATAAATTGCTGCAAAACAAAGGTCTTCAATTCATCTTCTACCTTCAGCAGAACACTGCCTTCCAGTACTGGAATTCAAGATTGTCTCAGTTAAGGAGTACAACTGATAGTGGGTTTTAGCAGCTCTTTTGTCCCTGGCTTTCAGTGGTGAAGGCACTTGGGTATTTAAGCTAAAGATGGACTTGACAGGTGTGGATTCTCCAGTACTGTCATAATTATATCTTTATACTTGATCCTTTGGTTATTCTCAACAAATCTGTTTCTAGTATTTCCTTTGCAGGGGCTAGTTCCGTTACCTTCAGGGCACTCAGATGTGGTGTTTAAAATTAAAAACAATGCTGGAAATGCTCATCATGTCAGGCAGCATTTGACTTTCTGGGAGACCTTGTCAAGGTCAGAATAGAAATCCTCCTCTGCCTCATCCATAGTTTCCAGGCTGGAGGTATTTACAAGGCCAACTGTAGCATGCTAGCTTCATGTCAGAGTAAACCGTGAGGTTATGAAATATTTATTCACCCTGAAAGGGGATTCACTGAGATGCCAAACCAGCCTATTCTTGTTGGTGAAACCAGTTCCATGAAGCCAACCACCTTTCGGAAAGGCAATCAGGAAAAGGATGTACCTATCATCTTGGTTATAAATTTGGCCATTCTTCATCAGCTATTTCATTCAGTCAGAAACATCAACATTAAACGCCTGAATTGCCAGGTTGAGTCTTGCTGAGTTCTCAGGATTCTTTTACAACCACCATTGCTCATTAGGAACCTGACCTTCCAGCTACCAAAAATCTTATTGAAAAGAAATACTTGGTTTCTATTAAAATGAAATGGATGTTATGAATCAGTTCCACATGGACCTTTTCATCCATTAGGTGAAGTCCTGAGTCCATGACAACCCTGTTTCCCATATATTTAACATTGGCACAAATCCCACTTGGATGTCTCATCAATCTTTCCTCCTTTCAAATGATCTTGCTCAAATTCCTTTTTAATATTTGTGTTATGCAATAACTGAATTAAATTCCATGGAAGGAAAGGGATCACGGAAATGGATGCAAATTTTATTAAGAAACTGTTTCAGATTGGGGTGGTGGACTGTGGCTGGTAGGGGAAGGGAAGCATTTGGTAATGTTCCCTGAGGTCACTATTATTAATGTCTGTGCTTTATAATCAATTGGTCTTTGTTGCAAGAGAGTTTGTTTACAAGAGTGGCAATATCATGCTCTGATTAGTTAAGAGACTTGGTGAGTCCACATTTGGAACATTTGGTAAGAAAAATAAACCCATAAGCGTGTCAGAATGTATTTGTACCAGACAGTACAGTGGTTTGCTGGATTGATTCCTTAGATCGTGTTTGTCAGATGAGGAGAGGTTAAACAGACTCGGCATATATTCTTTTGAGTTTAGTAGAATGAAAATTGATCTTGTTGAAAAGAACAACATTCTTAAGGGACTTGACCTTAAGATGCTGAATTGATATTTTCCTTTTTTTGTGTGTCTAGAGTCAAGAATAATAGACTTAAAATAGAAAGTTAGCCATTTATAGCAAGTTAACCACAGACTTGAGGAAAATTTCTTAATGCTCAGGTGATAAGGTCATAGCCATGGGTGGTAATGAGGATAACTTCTCACTACTATTAAATGGTCCCAATGGCGTGTGCCTCAAATAGCTTCTGACAACCAAGACCAGCTCCTGGCCTTTGGGTGTGGCTTAGCTATCAAGTCGGGTGGAACCATTTCTACAGGAAAAAGGGCATCATCGGGTTACTGGCACCTTAAAACCTGTCTCTTCAGGCAGGTTTTGGATTCATCAGACATGTGAAAAGGGGGAGCTTCCTACATGGACAACAGCTTGTTCTCCAATTGTATTTCTCTGGTTTCTTTATCGAGACAATTAGAATGCAATATCCGTGGTCAATCCTGACCAATGGAGGTCTAAGAAGGTGATAAATCTTTGGATTGCTCTATCCTAGATTGCTGAAGAGATTCAGTTGCTGGTGTATTTAATCCGCAGATGGCCTAGATATTCAGTTTCAAAGGAATTAGATTAATGCAGGAAAACAATGTTAATTTAAAATATCTCACACTATCTTATTGGTAAAAATAGGCACATGGCCAAATTGCAAACACGAGGAAATCTGCAGATGCTGGAAATTCAAGCAACACACACAAAATGCTGGTGGAATGTGGCAGGCCAGGCAGCATCAATAGGAAGAAGCATTATCGACATTTCAGGCGGAGATCTTTTGTCAGGCGTCTCAGCCTGAAACATTGTCAGTGCTTCTTCTTGTAGATGCTGCCTGGCCTGCTGCATTCCACCAGCATTTTGTGTGTGTTACATGGCCAAATTGCATACTTTTGCTTCTATTGTTCATGTCCTGATGTTTTGAGGGTAAGGGGAGCAACTGTACAAAAACCATTCATCAGCTTTACTCCCATATTACATGAAAAATACATTGCTGAATATCTTCAGGATTTCATGATTTCAAATCCTAGAACTCTCTACCCAACAGCACTGTGGAAGTATTTTCACTACATGACTTCAAGAGTTCAACTATAGGGGCGTTGAAGATGACTGGGAATTAAATGTTGACTTTGCTTATGACCACGCATGGCAGATAGTGAGAAGAGTTCAAATGAGAGACTAAGTGAGAGACATACATACCCAAAGCAAAAAAATGGACATCACTGCAGGCTTTCACAGGGGAAAAACAATTGATGGGTTTAAGCTGGAATTAAATATATAGTAATGTTGGTGTCAGCAATGATAACAGTTAATCACAGCAATTATGGAGAGTGTAGCAGAGGGTGAAAAAGACATATTAGAAGCAAATGAATAAGGAGTGAGTGGTTTTATATTAAAAGCAAATGTATTGGAGAAAAAAGTGGAAATACAAATGTAATAGAGAAAGTGGGGACAATTGCAAATTGGACTAGCTTAGAATGGAATCTTGGTCAGCATGGACCCATTGGGCCAAAGAGCCCGTTTCTATGCTGTATGATGCTGACACTGAATTATTAATATACATAATTGTATAAAAGTACCTGGTTCTCTATAACTTAATTAAGTATAGATGACATCAGAGAACCAAAGATGTTGAGGTATGTAAAAGAAAAAAAAGTTAAGTATGAAGTTTTCCCATTCTAAAAATGCTATTTTACTTTTGGATCTGGAGAGTAGCTAACATAAATACCTGACTAGCTATGAGTGGGCAGTGAAAAGGTGAGAAGAGATTTGATTAACCTAATGAAAGATTGAGGGTAACTTCATTGTTTGTAGTAAAGACAATGAAAATTCCAAATCACACCCATATCTCTTTAAGCACTATACACTGTAATTAAGGTAAGTTATTTCTCACCGCATCTTTATTGAGAAGTTCATACTAATCCTCCCTCTGACCACCACCCTTTGCAAACCTACGCATCACCCTAAATACGCCATCAGTCTCTGAGCTGTTGGGCTTCATTTTGAGGAAACAACTACATTTCCACTCTCTTCACATTATGGCTGGTTTGCCTGATGGCTGAGTAATTAGAGGTGTTGCCTTCAAAAATGGAGCTTGTGTCGAACCAGTAGTATGATTTGTGGGAAATTGATACCACTTCCACCAGCAACAAATTAACTCGTAGTCACTTTTCATATAATCTAGGTTTAAAAGTACTAACTTGTATTTCTCCAGAATGAATTTGGAAAGGAGAGGAAAGTAAGGAAGCAAAACAGATTTGCTGTGGCGTGCTCTCTATCCTACAGCAATTGGTACATTGATAATTAACATTTGATCTTTCAGCTGTTGCTGGTGACTTAATGTCCTGTGCTTGAAGTCATATCATCTGGAGCTCATCTGCTGTATCCTGCAGGTGCAATAAATTTGATATGCTCAACTAATAAAATTTCCTTGTTTAAATGTGTCATAGTTGTTCAGTTTACTTTTGATTTTTTTTAATGGGAAAGGCTATCTGCATCTGGAACTGCTTTTGTCTACCTGTGCATTAAAGCTAGGATCGGGAACAGCTTTATTTACTGTGTACTGTACATTTGCATGAATTACAAATTTACTGCGGTGTGTTGGTGAGACATGCAACAAAAAACAAGATTCAACAATTGTAAGCATTAAGAACAATATATAGATAAATGGTTAAATTTGAGTTGTGGAATAAAATGTGCACAATTACAGGAATACCATGTATTTACAAAGTCAAGGTTTTGCTCTTGTTGCTAATCAGACACTTGTAACTGATGGTTCATATTCACATTAGTTTATTGTCATATACACGCCAGGGTGCAATGTAATTTTGTGGTTGCCTGAAGCTCACAGAGTAAACGGTATATATTTTAATAATAAAAACAACACTCAGGGCAAATCTGCAGAATGGTGGAAGGATTGTAGTGCAGAAGGAAATACTAAAATGACAGTAACAGAATATCCAGAGAGGTAGAACTAAGAATCTGGAAATTGGTTTTGTTAACAAGAATGTAGTTAGTAATGAAAAGCTAAATAAAAAGTAAGATGTACCTTAGTTGTGTCATTGGCAAATTTATAGATGAAGTATCAGCTGTGCCTAGTCACACAATCCTGGGTGTAAAGAGAGAAGAGCCAGGAGTTAAACATGCATTCTTGAGGTGTTGATTGTCAGCGAGGAGGAGATGTTATTTCTGATCAAAACACTGTGGTCTCCTGGTGGGAAAGTCAAGGGTCCATTTGCAGAGGGTGGCACAGAGGCTAGGATTTTGGAGCTTGTTGATTAAAACTGTGAGTATGAGAGTGTTGAACACTGAGATGTAGTCTATAGATTGCAGCCTGGCATAGGTATTTCTATTGTCCAGGAGAGCCAAGAATGAGTGGAAAGCCAATGCGGTTGCATCCACTGTAGACCCCTTCAGGCGATAAGCAAATTACAGCAGGTTCAGGTCCTTACTTAGGCAGAAGTTGATTCAAGCCGTGACTAACCTCCAAAAGCTCTGTCTTTGCAAAGAGCTATGAAAAATGAAATCTAGATGTATATAATCCCATCTATCTAGGTGACTAGGATCCCCATTTTATTTCATTGTGATACAAGGTGCTTAATTGGAATTTTAAAATGGGCCTGCTTCTCATGGCACCAACCTGTTTAGTTTTTAAAACTTATCAGTAATACTTAATGTGCTGGGAGGGGGGAGGATTGTTTCCATACTAATATTTAGAATGCTTGGATCTTGTTAAGTGCCTTTCAATATAGTTCCACCTGTTTTAAATGCTGTAAGTTTCACTACTTCAATGCTTTCCTGTATTAAGTTGACATTGGGTTTCTGTTTGCTGAATTTTTGGGCGGGGGGTGTCTTTTAAAGTGTTGGAACTGTCTCCACATTGCAATGTAGTCTTCTTTCAAAGTATCCAACTCACCTGGACTCCATTCAGTCTTTTCAGAAATAATGTAAATTTTGACCTTCACTTGTAGACATCGAAGTTCTTCTCAGTTCATCTCTGCATCAAATTTACCACATCCATTCAATGGCACACTGTTGTAGCACCTGTTGCTTTTCACCTTGTTTGCGGCCTCGTGTAGTGATGTGTCTCTGTTTTCATAAAACTTGTATGAATTGGCTGTCTCATGCTGTTCAAAGAGATTACAGATTCTTTCTCTGAAATGTCTACCTATAATATCTGTGAAGAATCCCTTGATTGTGAAATTGTTATGTCACTGACAGTGACACCTTTGATTCTGGTTGCACTTAACGGGCTGTCTTTTACTGGCCTTAGACTCAGAACATCATTTCCTTTGGGACATTTCAACCTCATCCAATTCTTTGACCAATTTATTGTTTTACTCTGCAGGTCTGCTTCTCAGCCTCCTGATTGCCTTCAAAGGTAGATCAGTAACCCAGCTCATTGTTATAGCATTTCGCAGGCATTTTGATTCAATACCTGTGCACTTGTTGATCAGCTGCCAAGATTTTGAAGTGTGTATTCTACAAATCCATGATGATCTAAGATTGTCTTCAGTATGCACTTTTTTACTGTAAGTATATCATATTATTATTAATCACTCCAGCAGCTATTCTTATAAAGTTACTTCATGTTCTCATTCTCTTTTTAATTCTGTTGGTGCTTGACCTGTGGAAATCTTTTTGAAATTGCTGAATTACCTTTCCCAGGGAGATCACACGTTCTAATGCTTGGTTTTAATCCCTGTCAGATAGGATGTTATCAGATTCTAGCACCTCAGTCAACACACCTGCTCTCAAGGATAAACCAGCCAGCATCACATCACTCTGATTCCATATTGTATTTTTTGTATTAACCTGGATTGTTGCACAATAGCTGTTGAATTGCTGTTTTCTAAGCTGTCTTGTGTGATCTCTAATCTGTCGTGCCTTGTCTGCCAGCTGGATGCACTTTGGTGCCTCCTGGGCCTGCCCTGAAGCACGAACGGTTTCTGGATTTCCTGGCTGCTGAAGGTGATAGTTTTTTTCAGTTTCTCAGTCTGACTGATTCAAGTTCTGATTCAATTATTTATCCCGTGTATATTGAAACATACAGTGAAATGCATAATTTGCATTAACAACCAACACAACCTTGCGGGCCGCCACACATCCCATTGTCAGCAAAATGTGCAGACAACTTTCAGTAAAATCCAAGGCATCATCAAAAAATGATTCCTTAGGAAGGCAGCATCCATCATTAAGGATCCCCACCACCCAGGACATGGCCTCTTCTCATTGTTACTCTCAGGAAGGAGATACAGGAGCCTGAAGACACATACTTAGTGATTCAGGAATACTATTTGCCCTCTGCTATCCGATTTCTAAATGGACATTGAACCCATGAACCCTACTTCAATATTTTATTTCTGTTTTTTTAATATAACTGTTTGACATGCATATATAATTGCTGTAATTCGGTTCTTTTCTATATTTATCATGTATTGCATTGTATTGCTGCCGCAAAGTTTGTGACATATGCTGATGTTATTAATTCTGATCCTGAAGAGCAACATCAACAGCAAAACAAATCTCTTTCCTTCCTCTCACCTACCCACCCACTCACACACATAAACAAACCTCCAACACTGGGACAGGCCTCCCCCGGACTTCCAGCCCCTAGGATATCCATGGACTTGAGACTTCAGGCCTCTGATTTCCCCAGTGAACTCACAGTCTTGCAGAACCAGGGCTTTGGCCATTGGGCTCTGACTACTTCTGGACTTGCTGAATTTAGTCTTCAACTTTCAGGCTTGGATCTTCAGTATTGACCCCAGCAAGACCAGCTGATGATGGGACCTCAAACTTCAGGCCTCATACTCCGGATTCATCAACATTGGGGGTCAATGGCCCTTGTGCCTCCTTTCAGCGATTCTCCGATTCCAGGATTGTCAACCAGGGGAGTAACTAGTCCTTGTCCTTGCTCATCTTCAGGTCCATAGCACTTGCAACCCAACATCTGTCCATAGTAATAGCTGACTTTTGACCACAGTGTGGGAGGCCTGGACTCTGTCATAACCTCAAAATCTGTTACCTCCCTGACCTTGACCCTTAACTCACCACTCTTTCCCCAAACCGTCCCTACAAACCAAAAAAGCAACAACGTCTGAGCCATGACTTCGATTGATATTGCAGCTCAGCATCAGCTTGATTGATTCAGTCCAATCGCACGATCGCTGTTACTTGCTTATCCCAGAACTATAATGGGTAACTGGGTTTGTCTGACTCTGTTAAAGATACACAGTTAATTTCTCCCCTTTACTTGGGAACTATCAATATATGTTGTATGTCCCAACACTATTTTCCACTGACACAACAGAAAATAGTGAAGGTATTAATGATACACGTCCTCGCCTATAATAGAACAACATGTGCAGATTTATGGCTGCTTCCTCAATCAGTGCCCCTAAGTGCATTCTCCTTGGTTTTATAACAGATACTTCTGCATATTCTTTCTTCACCCTCTTTTTATTCTGATTCTACTGTATGTGCTTAGTGGTAATGATTGAAAAAATTGCCCCTTGTTTCAGAGATATTTGGAGATTACCTACTTGATACCTACTTTAGGAGCTTGCACCCTATTCAATATTATCTACCCTATGATACTTGCACCAGTCTTTCAACTAAAATAGATACTGAGGCCATGACATCTCCTTTTTGCAGTTGTATGATCTGCTAGCTTCTCACTTAAGGGGTCCACATAATTCATCTGAGACGAAGATGCTATTATTGTTTCAGTGAGCTTGAGCATAGCATTTTGTTTGGAGTTATGCATAGAGTGAAACTGGCTTGGGCTTAAGTGCTGCCTCTATAATGTCATGGTATCATAGAACACTATAGCACAGAAACTGGTCCTGCAGTCCATCTAATCTGTGCTGAACTATTATTCTATCTAGTCCCATTGACCTGTACCTGGACCATAGACCTATATACCCCTTTCATCCATTTACCCTTCCAAATTTCTCAAATGTTGAAATCAAACCCAAATTCATCGCTTCTATTGGTAGCTCATTCCACACTCACCACTTTCTGAATGAAGAGGTCCCCCCTCATGTTCTCTATTAATATTTCACCTTTCATCCTTAACCCATGACCCTAGTTCTAGTCTCACCCAACTTCCATGGAAAAATCCTGCTTGCACTCTAGGAAATAAATTCCTAACCTTTTCAGCCTTTCCCTATAGTTCTGGTCCAGCAACATGCTTGTATATTTTGTCAACACTCTTCCAAATTATTGATCTCTTTCCTGCAGGTAGGTGGCCAGAAGTGCACACAATACTCCAAATTGGGTGACACCAATGTATGATACAAGTTCAAAATAACATCCCCACATCTCACCTCAATACTGGTGAAGGGTCTCAGCCTGAAATTTCGACTGTACTCTTTTCCGTAGATGCTGCCTGGCCTGCTGAGTTCCTCCAGCATTTTGTATGTATTGCTTTAGATTATTTCCCACATCTGCAGATTTTCTCGTGTCAATGTGCCAAAAGCTCTCTTTATGACCTTATCTAATTATTATACCACATTCAAGGAATTATGGACCTATATTCCCAGATCTCTCTATTATACCACACTCTGCAGTACCCTATTGCTCACCGTGTTAGTCCTATTTTGGCTTGCTCCCTCCCAAATCGGAATCGGATTTAATTCAACATGTTGAGAATTATGTTTTTTAGCAGCTGTACGTTGCAATACATTATTGAAAAAAATAAACACTATCTCATAATAAGAATTATATATTTAAAAAAAGTAGAAATAAGCTACTTCCTCTTAAAGTAGAAATAAACACTGAAATAAAGGAGAAATAAACACTGAAGTAGTGTTCATGGGTTCATTGTCCATTCAGAAATCTGATGGTGGGGAAGTAGCTGTTCCTAAAATGTTGAGTGTGTGCCTTCAGGCTCCTGTACCACCTCCTTGACAGTATGAATGAGAAGAGAGCATGTTGTGGGTGCTGGAGGTCCATAATGACAGTTGCTGCCTTTATCGGGCATCACCTACAGCTGCAAAAACTCCATTTTAGATCTCCCCCATCTTTTTCAGCTCCTTAGATGACCACTTTGATCTTCAATTGTCCCAATTTTGTCCCTTGCTATTCTTTTGATCTTGATATACTGTTTTCTGTAGAAGCCCTAAGGATTCTTCTTCACCTTGTCTGCTTTTAGCCCTCATTTCTTTATGTATCCCTTTGCTTTTTTTGTACTCCAAGTATATAAGAACATAAGAAATAGGAGCAGGAGTAGGCCATTTGGCCCATCGAGCCTGCTATGCTATTCAATAAGATCATGGCTGATTTGGCCATGGACTCATCTCACCTCCCCATAACCCTTAATTCCCAACTATGCAAAAATCTATCCAACTGTGTCTTACAGATATTTACTGAAGTAAATATATTCATTGGGCAGAGAATTCCACAGATTCACCATTCTCTGGGAAAAGCAGTCCCTCCTCATCTCCATCCTATATACACTCCCCTGAATCTTGAGGTTATGTCCCCTAGTTCTAGTCTCACCTACCAGTGGAAACAACTTTCCCACCTCTATCTTAACTATATTTTTCATAACTTTATATGTTTCTATAAGATCTCCTCTCATTCAAGTACCTTATTTATTCTTTCCTCCCTATACCTGCTATACACGTTGTCCTTCTTAATCTGGAACTCAATATCTCAATAAAATCAATCCACATTTGCCTGATCCTTTCTCATACCATCAAAATTGGCCTTTCTCAAATTTAGAAGTGTTCCTCTGCACCCACTTCTGTCACCTTCCCTGTCTCATTCCCTAATAGGAAGTCCAGTATTGCACCCTCTAGCTGGGATCTTGAAATAGAGATTAAGGAAACTTCCCTAACAAATTTTACAAACTCTATCTTATCTTTTTTTTTTTAAAATAATTTTTTATTGCATTTTTAAATGATTACAAAGTATGAAAAAAACAATGTATATAACCCATACCCCCTCCCCTTAACCCCTCCCCCCTAACTACCCCTTAGAAAAAAAAGAAAGAAAGAAAGAAAGAAAGAAAGAATGCCTGGTGGTTGGAAGATCTCCACATGCTCCATGGAGTTCGTAATAATTTTAATATGTATATTTATTTCTTTCCCCTAGTAACCAATTGTTTCATCTTAAAAGCATCTATATATTTAATCCTGTCTTTTGTAAATAAGGGCTCCAAATTTTCAAAAATGTTTCATATTTATCTCTTAAATTATAAGTAATTTTTTCTAATGGAATACAACCATAGATTTCTTTCTTCCAAGAATCTATACTTAAATGTGAATCCGATTTCCAAGTAACTGCAATAGCTTTTTTGGCTACTGCCAGTGCAATTTTTATAAATTCTTTCTGATACTTATTTAGTTTGAGTTTCGGTTTTATCCCTTCAATATCACCTAGTAAAAATAATATTGGATTATGGGGAAATTGTGTTCCTGTAATTTGTTCCAGTAAAAGTCTTAAATTTGTCCAAAAAGGTTGAATTTTAGAGCAAGACCATGTCGAATGTAAAAAAGTACCAGTTTCCTGGTTACATCGGAAACACTGATCCGATAAATTTGGATTAAATTTTTTTATTTTTTGTGGTGTAATATATAATTGATGTAGAAAATTATACTGCACTAATCTTAACCGAACATTTATTGTATTTGTCATACTGTCAAGGCATAGTCTTGACCAATTTGTTTCTTCAATTTTAATATTCAAATCACTTTCCCATTTTTGTCTTGACTTGTGGACTCCTTGCTTAATTACCTGTCTTTGAATCAAATTATACATGCAAGATACAAATTTTTTGATATTTCCTTTTTGAATTAAAATTTCTATTTCATTAGATTTCGGCAATAACATTGTTTGACCTAATTTTTCTCTTAAATAAGCCCTTAATTGAAAGTAACAAAATAAAGTGTTGTTTGATATTTTATATTTATTCTTTAATTGTTCAAATGACATTAATATACCTCCTTCAAAACAATTCCCTATATATCTAATCCCATTTTGAATCCAATTATATAAAAGTTGATTGTCCATTGTAAAAGGAATAAGTCTATTTTGAATTAAAGATCTCTTTGCTAATAAAGATTTTTTTATCTCATCATCAACATTTATCTTATTCCATAAATCAATCAAATGTTTTAATATAGGAGATTCTTTCTTTTCCCGTATCCATTTAGATTCCCATTTGTATATAAAATCTTCTGGTACATTTTCTCCTATTTTATCTAATTCTATTCTAATCCATGCCGGTTTATCTTTCTCGAAAAAAGATGCAATAAATCTAAGTTGATTTGCTTTATAATAATTCTTAAAATTTGGAAGTTGTAATCCTCCTAGATCAAATTTCCATGTCAATTTTTCCAACGATATTCTGGACATCTTACCTTTCCAGAGGAATTTCCTCAGATATTTATTTAACTCTTGAAAAAACTTCTGGGGTAATTGTATTGGTAATGATTGAAATAAATATTGTAATCTAGGGAATATATTCATTTTTATAGTATTTACTCTACCTACTAATGTTATTGGTAGTGCCATCCATTTTTCAAACTCTATCTTATCTATCCCTTTTATAATATGGGAGTCCCACTCAATATGTGGAAAGTTAAAATCACCTACTATGACAACCTTCTGTTTCTTACAGCTGCCTGTGTTCTACAAATTTGCTCCTCTAAATCCCACTGTCTATTGAGTGGTCTACAATATGATCCCATTAATGTGATCATCCCTTTCTTATTCCTCAGTTCTACCCTTTGCAGATGGGCTTTCCAGTCTGTTCTGACTGAGAGCTGCCATGACGTTTTCCCTCCCCCCTTAATCCCTCCCTCTCTATCATGTCTATTGCAGCAGAACCTGATATACAGAGCTATGGGTCCTGCCCCTCCTGCAACCATATCTCCCACTAATGCTACAATATCATAATTCCACATGTTAGTCCATGCTCCAAGATCATCTATCTTTGCTGCATTATTCCTTGCATTGAAACAGATGCAACTGAGAATGTTATTCCCACCACACTTGACCTTTCGATCCCTGTCTTTGTACAGAGGTTTAACAACATATTTCCCCACAGCCACTTCATTAGCTGCTCTGGTTTCCCATCCCCCCGCAACTCTCGTTCAATTGTGCCATCTCATATGCTCCTGTGGAGATTAGCAAGACCATGCTGAACAGTCCAGCCTGAATTCTCTTATCCATAAATCTGTATAACAGTGATTCAGAAGGCCTGTTTTAAAAGTATCCAGCAATTGCACTGGTTTGCTAGTGCCTTTAATTTGACCATATTTTTCATGTAGTTTCATTTTCCAAGCTATTTAACAGACTTAACTCCCTATCAGTTACTATGCTTTGCCATCTTTCCACCTTTCTCGCAAAGACC
The DNA here is from genome assembly GCF_030144855.1 of Hypanus sabinus. Taxonomy (NCBI): domain Eukaryota; kingdom Metazoa; phylum Chordata; class Chondrichthyes; order Myliobatiformes; family Dasyatidae; genus Hypanus; species Hypanus sabinus. Next base: position 138,126,062 of record NC_082714.1, read on the forward strand.
CGTTAGACATAGGAGCAGAATTAGGGCATTTGGCCCATTGAGCCTGCTCCACCATTCAATTATGGCTGATTTATTATCCTTCCTTAATCCCCTTTGGCACCCAGACTAACCACAAATTGTTAACCTCTGCTTGAGGCTGTGCCCTCTGGTTCTAAACTTTCAAACTATTAGAAACATCCCTTCCACATCCTCTCTAGCTAGGCCTTTCAATATTTGATAGTTTTCAATGAGAATGCTCCTTATTCTTTTAATGTGCAAGGATTGCTGACCTAAATCTATCAAACATTCCTCATATGTTAAGTCTTTCATTCCAAGAATCATGGTTGTGAATCTGCTCTAAACCCTCTCCAATGCTAGCACCTCTTTCCTTGCAAAACTGCCCTCAATACTCCAGTGCAGTCTGACCAATACCTTGTATCACATCCTTGGTCTTATATTCTGGTCCTCTTGAAATGAATGCAAACATTGCATTTGCCTTCCTTACCACTGACTCAACCTGCAAGTGAACCATTAGGGAATCTTGCACAAGGACTTCCAAGTACCTTTTCTCCCCATTTAGAAAGTAGTCTCCACCTTAGTTCCTTCCATGACCATGTTTACCATGACTGTGACCAAGTGCATGACCATACACTTCCCTACACTATACTCCATCTGCCAATTCTATGTCCATTCTCCCAATCTATCCAACTCCTTTTGCAGACTCCCTGCTTCCTCACCACTACATGCCTCTCCACCTATGTTTGTATCATCTGCAAACTTGATCACAAAGCGATCAATTCAGCCATTCAAATCACTGACATATAACCTGAAAAGATGCAGTCCCCTGCGGAACACCGCTTGTCACCGGCAGCCAGGCAGAGTAGTTCCCCTTTATTCCAACTCTTTGCTTCCTTCCAATTAACTAATCTTCTATCCATGCTGATATGTTTTCTATAATACCATGGGCTCTTATTAAGCAGCCTCATGTGTGGCACCTTGTCAAAGGCTTCCTGAAAATCCAAGTAACCAGCATCCACTGACTCCCCTTTGGCTATCCTGTCCTTTATTTCATCAAAGAATTCCAGACGTCACTTGCCTTCTGAAGCATTTCCAGTTCTGCGTGCATAGCAAGTGGCTGAATCGGTCTGTACCTATTTTGGGCTCACTTCTCTAACACCCGCGTACTGATCTAGAGAAACAGCCATTAAACTTTCTCCCATGTCTAAATACTTATTAGTTCTACGTGTCAAATTTTTAAATTATGAATATATTTTGTGTGGTTGCAGGAATGTAGTAAGCCATGGTATTTTCATGCTTTTGAGTTCATTTTTTTTCCACTGGTAACTGGCTTCCCAATTTCTATTTCAGCAAATTCAAGGTCTTGTTAGAATAATTCTCAGTGTTTGTAGACGTTGAGGACAATTTCACTTTCAATCAGCTTGTGCTTTCATCTGTTTATAAATCTTAAGTGACTGGACACGCTCTGTTCTGTTGCTCATGGCTGGGCTCACAACAATATACATCTCTTAACGGATTTTTGCAAGACCAAATACCAGCTGTTCTTTTGAATTGAATTAGTTTGTGAAACTTGCTCTCCTTTGTTTGAAGTATATTTGTGTTAGATTTGGGTACAGCTATACTCTTTTTTCCCCCCCACACTTTTTGCTTGTCTCTGGAGCTCTCTAAGAAAAATACTCTTGAAGTGCTTGCAAGGCATAAAATTGAATTGATCCTCATGCATTGAACGAATAACGCCAGGGAATCTTATAGCTCTTATCTGCAGATATGCTTGAGAGGTAATGTATCCATCTTGTGCCATCATTTTAGTGGAGTTAGCCTAGATTAATGACGATAACCTAACCAACCCAGGGGAAATCCTTGTTCTCTCATCTTGTTGCATTAATTTTTAATATCTAGGTTCCTCTTTTTACCTAAACCTAAGTCAATATTTCGATGTGAGCTTTGAGTGTGCATCTCATTTGCCATTCATCAGTGGTAAGATTGGATTTTGAAGGTAATGGAGAACACACACTTTATGATGCACCTGAGCCATTTTCTGGTCTAGATGCAGATCTTCTGATGTAAATAAAACAGAAAAAAAATTGTATATGATTAAACATGCAAAAGTTTATTTTCCTGAATAATGTACAATTTTTATTCAAATTTGATGACTGCACTCATTTCATTTGTATTTATCTGCTCATAACTAGGTATCTCAATAAATTTTACATTATTCCAAACCAGCATTGTGACATGCACTGCCTTGAAAAAGAACACTCATTTAGTTTGGCTCCTGTTCTAATCTAAAAGCTAGCAATATTTATGCAGTGGAGAAATATTCTCTGCAAGATTTTTGAGTATTTGTTGTATATACAAATCTCAATTAGCCATTTTCACTGTGTTATCCTTCATTGATATAACTAGCTGTTTTTATTTTAAATATCTGCTTGCCAACAACTTGCAAATTACTCAGCAGTGTTTTTCATCCTGGATAAGTAATCTAGGGAATTTGGACAAAGTGCTTCTGTATGTAATTCACCTTTAGCGTGGTCGACACTTATTTGGTTAACTTGCAGGTTAAGTCGATGGTGATGAAGGCAAATGCAATGTTAGCATTCATTTCAAGAGGTCTAGAGAGGGCACAGTTCTAAGGTGCTTGGAAGCAGGTACAGAGGAGATGTCAGGAGTAAGTTTTTTACACAGGAAGTGGTGAATGTGTGGAATGGGCTGCCAGCGACGGTGGTGGAGACAGATACAATAGAGTCTTTCAAGAGACCCCTGGACAGGTACATGGAGCTCAGAAAAATAGGGGGCTATGGGTAACCCTAGGTAATTTCTAAGGTAAGGACATGTTTGGCACAGCATTGTGGGCCAAAGGGCCTGTATTGTGCTGTAGGTTTTCTATGTTCCTAAGAGCAAGAATGTGATGCTGAGGCTTTATAAGGCTCCGGTGAGGCCTCACCTTGAGTATTATGAATAGTTTTTGGCCCCTCATCTTAGAAAAGATGTGCTGACATTGGAGAAGGTCCAGAAGAGGTTCACAAGATTGATTCCAGGAATGAAAGGGTTATTATACAAGGAACATTTGATGGCTCTGGGTCTGTACTCGCTGGAATTCAGAAGGATGAAGGGGGATCTCACTGAAACCTTTCAAATGTTGAAAGTCCTAGACAGAGTAGATGTGAAAAGGATGTTTCCCATGGTGGGAGAGTCTGGGACAAGAGGGCACAACCTCAGGATAGAGGGGTGCCCTATCAAAACAGAAATGCGGAGAAATTTCATTAGCCAAGGGTGGTGAATTTGTGGAATTTGTTGCTAAATGCAGCTGTGGACACAAGGTCATTGGGTGTATTTAAGGCAGAGACCGATAGATTCTTGATTGGACCTGGCATCAAAGGATTGGGGAGAAGACTGGGAAATGGGGTTGAGGAGGAGATTTTAAAAAGGACCAGCCATGATTGAACGGCAGAGCAGATTCGATGAGCCAGATGGCCTAATTCTGCTCCTATGTTTTATGGTCTTATGCATCAGGTCATTTCTGCATCAGATCATGTACTGGTTGTCTCCATCACTGCCACCATAATGGAGTGCTTTTGGGGGCAATTTATAATTTGCGCTGTCACCTCGAGGTAAATGTGTTGTAAACAATATGGGGAAAGTATTTCATTGGGGAAGGGAGACATGATATTTATGAAAAATTTATGAAATAGGATTTCTGAGCATTTGGAGAAGCATATTCTGATTAGGGATAGTCAACATGCCTTTGTGAGTGTCAGGTCTTTTCTCACAAGCCTGCTTAAATTCATTGAGGATGTGACAAAGCATGCAAGGCATAAGAGCATTACTCACAGGAGTAGGAAAAGGCCACTCAGCCCATCGTCTGTTCGGCCATTTCATCATGACTGATTTATATTCCTCTCAACTCCATTCTCCTGCTTTCTCTTCGTAACCTTTGACACCCTTACTAATCAAGAGCCTATCAACCTACACTTTAAATATACCCAACGAATTGGCTTCCACAGCCATTTGGGACAATGAATTCCACAGATTTGCCACTCTCTAGCAGAAGAAATTCATCCTCTTCTCCGTTCTAAAGGGATATCTTTGTATTTCAAGTTGTGCCATCTGGTCCCAGACTTCCCCAATACATGAAGCATCCTCTCCACATTCACTCTATAGATAGATAGATAGATACTTTATTGATCCCAGAGGAAATCACAGGATTCTTAATGGGTGTTGCAGGAACAGTGGGATCTTGGGGTCCATATCCATAGATCTCTCAAGGTTGCCATGCCAATTGGTAAGATTGTAAGGAGGCGTATGGGGTGTTGAACTTAATTAGTCAGGGGCTTAAGTTCGAGAACTGCGAGGTAATATTGCAGTTCTATGTAACTCTGGCTAGACCAGACTTGGAATACTGTCTTCATTTCTGGTCATCTCATTATAAGGAAGATGTGGACATTTTAGAGAGGCTGCAGAGGAGATTTTCCAGGGTGTTGCCTGGGTTAAACTGCAGGTCTTGTGAGAAAAGACTGAGTGAGCAAGGGCTTTTCTCTCTGGAGTGAAGGAAGATGAGAGGTGTGTTGATAGAGGTGTATAAGATGATGGGGCATAGATCAAGTGGACAGCCAGAGACTTTTTTTCTGGGGGGAGAGAGGAGTGCATTAATATGAAGGGCATAATTTTAAGATCATTAGAAGAAATTTTAGAGGGGAATGTCAAAGCTAAGTTTTTTTTTTACAGCGTGGTGATTTTGTGGAACTCACTGCTAGGGATGGTGGTAGAGGCTGATACATTAGGGCAGGGGTCAGCAACCTTTACCACTGAAAGAGCCACTTGGACCCGTTTCCCACAGAAAAGAAAACACTGGGAGCCGCAAAACCCGTTTGACATTTAAAATGAAATAACACTGCATACAACGTTTTGTTTTGCCTTTATGCTATGTATAAACAAACTATAATGTGTTGCATTTATGAAATTGATGAACTCCTGCAGAGAAAACAAAATTACATTTCTGCATGCAACAAAAACATTTTGAACTCCAAATAAAAGACGTTGGGTTGAAGGTTACTTTAAAGTAAAATACTCAACGTCTATTTGAGTCCTTCTTGTATTTATGAAAAACGCCAAACTTAAATTTGCCGCCAGCAGCAAACCAAAAATAACGTCAGCCAGCTGTCAACCTGAAAAATAAAAGGACTATTTCACTGAACAATGAAAACATACGAATATACGTAAAATAATAGGCAATTAAAATATTTATCATACTTGGTCAGGTTGACTCACACCTGACAATGCAGTCGTATTCAGTAGGGATGGATCGATGCTTAGGGGAGTGACCGGGAAGGATAATGTGTTTTTTTTCCTCTCTGAACTCACAGAAGCGTTTCCCAAACGATGTTTGCATTGCGATGATTGCAGAAAGTAAATACTCTGAATTTATCATGTCGTGACCTTGTTTGAACTCTCTCAAATTGGGGAAGTGAGACAATGTGCCTTTCTGTAAATCTCTGGCAAGCACTGATAACTTGTGCTCGAATGCCAAAACATCCTCCAACATGTGCAGGGCTGTACGTCCTTACCCCTGAAGAGCTTATTTCAGCGTGTTCAGGTGCGCTGTCATGTCTACCATGAAGTGTAGCTTTTCCAGCCACTCTGGCTGTTCCAGCTCAGGAAAGGTGAGCCCTTTGCTGCCCAGGAAAGTTTTCACTTCCTTCAGACACGCGACAAAGCGTTTCAGCACCTCCCCTCTGGACAGCCAGTGATAAAAACACGTTGTAGCGGTGTGCTACACGCAGTCAGTAAACTGCAGTCAAAGATAGCTTTATTCGAACTAAACAGCCTTGCTTTTAAGCCTCCCTCAACCCACCCCCCATGGGCGCAGATGCTGCAAAAGACACGTACTCACAAACCCCCGTAGGCTATCTCCCTTAGCCTGAACGCTGGCTAATTGTGAGCCGGTTCGGATGTGTCAGGAAGTGGGTCGCCACAACGTCTTATTTAGATTGTACAAGATCACCATAATCTTCAAATTTAGAATTACATTTCAAAAACTAACAAACTAACATAAAATACATTTTAATTAAATACTGACCAATTATTTCCCAAAGCAACAGGGAGCCGCAGCACAGACGTAAAAGAGCCACATGTGGCTCCGGAGCCGCGGGTTGCCGACCCCCGCATTAGGGGCACTTAAGAGACACATTGATGATAAAAAAAATGGCAGCTATGTTGGAGGGAAGGGTTCAATTGATCTTGGAGTAGATTAAATAGCAGTACACCATCATAGGTCAAAGGGCTTTTACTATGCTGTAATGTTCTCTGTTTTATGTTCTAAATTCTGAAGGATTCAAAATTGAGATAATATTAAATGATCTTCTCTGCAACATCAGTATCTTGCAAAAAGCATCTTGCAACCATGGTGTTCCATGCTTAACATTATGGGAAGATTGATCAACAGCTCCTGGGTCATTTCCTCATATTGCCATGGGACCACTTGCAGCCCCTCTGTTTGTGAGTGGTTCCCTCTCCTCAGGGCAGCCTTTCCTTCGATCTTACTCAGGCTGTCATGGAGAAAGGCTTGCTGCTTGGTAGTTAGCAGGTCAGAGATGTCGCAGCTGCAAGCTCTGCATGCAACTTATGCATGAATCTGTGTGGCATAATGACTGAACACCGTCTTTTAACATGTTTTGGCATAAATTCTAGTATTTTTTATGGAGGTCTGAGTGGACAGTGGCAGTACATATAGCAGTATACCTTTAGCACAACATAAGAGGGTAAAATCCACAATTTATAGATTATTGTGTGACAATTGCAATTTTTTATCAGTATAGAAGCTTTTCCCGTCACAGATCTAAAATTGGTGTATCATTAATTGTGCTTGAAGGCAAAGTAAGTTTAAAGATTAGAACTTTGTTCCTGTCTATGTAGCTGTGTGAAAATTCACACTTCAGTTATGGTATGAATTAAATATTTATTCAGAGTAAAATCTTTCATTTCCTTCCAAGGTTGTGGTAATTTTGTAGAAATCTGTATCTATTGGCTAGATATATACTGTTGCATGTTAAAAGTGATATTGACAGTGCTAATCACGAAGTTGTATTATTACTTGACATGAAAATGCTGCAGAGAGAGACCTCTAGGCTGATTCTTGATGTCAGAACTGAAAAGTGGTTGCCAGGGTAAGCTGTAACTGCAGTTCAGGAACACAAAGGTCTAAATTGTTAAAAGATGAAAAAGACAACTTTTGCCAGATAGTAGTGCTTCACAAAAATATAATTAAAATAAGAAATGATTTCTAGATCAAGTTGTGAAGCAAAATCTTTGGATTCATTGAGAGTTGGTTGGATACTGAGGGGATGAAATTAATTTCCACTTAACTCTAATTAATATAATGAGCACCATCATTGAGAATTTTTAAAGAAACCTTGTTGAGGAAAAAGATTGAAATAATGTGTGGCCTTTGAAAAGGGGCTCAATGAAGAGTATTAAGGTCCTAAACCTTACTAGTTCCCACCTTCCCACCCAGTGGGTCATCAGTCACATCATTGATTTCTCTTCAGTTCTGACAAGCACAAATATTCTATCTGTTTTCTTTTGTATGCCAAGATATTTAATAATTCATAAGAAAATCTTTGTGATTTAATGTATTGCATTCATTAATTCTTAATATACAAATCATAGACATCAAACAACTTACCTCTTTCTTAACAAACTAGGAATCACAATGCAAATTAAAATATATTTTTCACTTCTGTAGATTTAACACATAGTCAGCATCTATATTAAATACTACAGAGAAACAAGAAAATTGATATCAACATTAAAGCTGTTACATTGAGGTTTAAGTTGCCTATTGCCAATAGCACATTGCAATCCTTGCACTCAATTATGGCCTTCTGCACACTTTGTATTATATAATTTCTCTGATCGAATCTTAAATATTTGGCTGACTCTGCCTAGTGTTTCCAAAGGAAATCATCAATGCTCAACTGCTTCCAGATATGTAAGTCTTAGATGTTCATAGGTCCACTAAATCCAGTATGTACTGATAGATGGATGTTGGGCCATCTGCCACTTACTGGACCTCTTATAGCAGATGTCAGAGCTTAATTGTGCTGGGAGCTCCAGTGTTATGTAGGATTTTAGACCACATTGATTTTACAATTGGACATCTAATTTGGAGATCAAGAAAGATAAGTTCAAACTTTGAATATTTTCAGACTTTGTCACTGCTTTAATGTGTTCATTTTCTGTGTTTTTTGTAATCACGAGCAATTAAGATTTTGAATGTTTCTCAGTAATTGGGGTGAATTACTGTTGCAAAGGTTTGATTGGATGTGTGATACTACCCCTAAGAGGTCTTCTTTCATAGCCTATTGGCAATTTTGGAAATGTTGCCTGAGGCATACGTGTTACTAAGGCAATGCCATCCCTTGCAGGACACTACCTAAGCAACGCACACAAGCTGTTGGGTGATCTCAGCAAGCCAGGCAGTAACTATGGAAAACAGTACAGTCGACATTTCAAGTTGAGACCCCTTGGCAGGACGGCATGGTTAACCCCTGAATCAGGGGTGTGGATGTGGGCTAAAATCTCAGCCTGACCTACTTGGCCGAATATAGTTATTAGTTTCTGTAATGGTTGTACAATACAATTTGTGTCTTGGTTCTAGGAATGTTGCAGAAAATTGGGACATCACTGGCAATTCTGGGGAAAATGGAAAGAAAAATAGGTTTCACCTTTCAAAAATGTGGAACGTTGCTATATGTTTGCATTGCATGCTCATTTAAACGTGTGCGTTTTTGCCAAATATCAAGGAATTGCACCTTGTAATCCATGATGGAATAACCATATGAAAATAATAAATGATAAAGGTAGGAAAGACTGCTAGTACGGAACAATAGTGAAATTTATCCAGGTGCAAACCTTTCCAATCTCTAGAGCAATGAATGGTTCCCAAGCTTTTTACGCCATAGATCCCTACTGTTTACCGAGGGGTCTGTAGACCTAGGTTGGGGACCCTTGCTCTAGAGGAAGAAGGGTAATTACAATGTCATTAAACCTCCATAATAACAAATATGGAGTTTCTCCTGAAACAAAGTGGTAATAGAACGAAGTTCTTAAATATTGCAGTAATTCTGAAGTGCTGCTGAATTTTAAGTAATTATGGTCTTTGTATTTGCTGTACCTGTTAAGTATGTGCTAAAATGTTTCAGAATTCTTTGGCTGTTGCCTGTCACTCCACAATTGCTGAAGGTATTAAGTATTGATATATTATCTTAAAGCCTCCTCCAGGACATACTGCAACTGTGCTAGATTTTGAATGGAGCATTGTCGTAACTTTCAAACATCCATTACAACATCCACATGTTTCCATTACTCCCAACTTTTGTATCTTAATCCCTCTTTTTGGTTACATTTGATTATATTCTGCAAGACAATTTTATTTCAAGGTCAGTAATGTCTTTTTCTCTGCAGTGTAGTGATATTTTTATTTATTCCTAGTTGTCAATATGGATGTTTTTACTTAGGCTCACAGAGTCACCAAACATGTCCTTGTTTTTTTTATGCCTGCCATGAATTTGTATTAATAGCTTAAGGGAGGGGGCAGGAATATTCAATTTAATGGTCTTTAGGAAGGTCAAATTTGACGTAAGAGCTCTGGAAGTCTATTCTAAAGAGAGCCTGATTAAGACATTTGAGAGTTTGCACACCAGTTCACTTCAAGGGCTAAGAATTCTGTTTCTCTCACAGGATACTTTTCACAACCCATAGGTGAAACAAAATTCTTGTTGTTGCTTCTGGGGACCTACCTGATGCTTCTCTTTTGCATATTAATAAGCATTCTTCAGTCTTTAGTGTATAAATGCATTTTCCTTCATGCTAATAAATGAAGAGAGCTTTATATTTGTTGAAATTATGATTTTGATAAAGTTATTGACCAGAGCAGATTAAAATCCCAGTAATGCATCAGCTGTGATTACATTGATGATAAGTAAATAATTGATTCATTTATAACTATATTTTCCACAATGTGTGTAATTACATATTCTATGATTGGTAGTACTATTAAAATATAGTCTTATTTTAATAGCTTGTAATCGCTGCCTACTTTAATTGGTGATGCACAGTTTTTATTTGGAATGAGCGTATTATTGGCAAGGGCCAGCATTTGCAGCCCGTTCCTATTTGTCCTTGAGATGGTGATGATGAACCATTATCTTGAGCAGAGGCAAATATGTGCAACAGAACATACTCGGCCACCTCAGTAGGCAGTTGTGATGTTGGTCTTGGGACACAGGTAAGCCTGAACTGAGGAAGCACAGCACATCCTTATCCTGAAGGGCAGGTGAGCTTTGTTGACAATCCAGTTGTTTGGTAGTCTTCATTATTAAGTTGGTACTTTTATTTTTAAGTACTGGATTTTTGATTAAAATCAGTCAATTAACCTGGAAAAAAAAATTCTAAGCTGCAATATAGGATTTAAACTTGACTCTTTAAAAAAATTAGTCTAGTACTAGCCTGTAATGTAACATCACCATTGTGTTCCATGTCAGAAATTTTCAGAATTATTTGTTTAAATATTTATGACTTACAAAAATTCCTGAGAATGAATATCACTGTACCATTACCTATAAGGTAATTATCAAGCACAATAAATTTTAATTTGTAAGTAACAAACGACTGAGAAAAGGGACTAGTGCAACGTGATGAAGGGTCCTCTGCTGGAAATGTTAGCTCTGCTGAGATGTTTGGTCAGCTCTGATGTTTCTGCACATGCTGCCTGACTATTTAGTCTTTTCAACATTCTCTTAACTTTTATAGAGTCCCAGTTATAGAGAAGCAGAAAGGCAAAGGGATCACCAAGTTCACACTGACTATTAACCACTCACTCCACACAGCACCTGAGGTCTGGATTGAACCTGGGTCTCTGGCTCTGTGAAGCAGCAGTTCTGTTAATTGCACACTGTGTTGTTGTCAATCACAATGTCGCTCAAAGACTGTGTTTCCTTGGCAAAGGCACGAATGTTTGAGAGGTCAGAAATACATGTCCTTTACAGAGTGGAATTGCTTATATAATGGTCCACTTCTAAATGTGGTTAACTATATCTGCGTTTTATCAAATGATTTCTCAAAATCAGTTGTCCTTCTAAACTTTTATTCTGCTTCCAGACTAAATACCACAGTAAACACAAAGTACCCTGCAGATGCTGTGGTCAAATCAACATGTACTAAAGCTGGATGAACTCAGCTGGATGAAAATCAGAAGAAAGATTCTCCCACCCACCCCTTGATCTTTTCTCTGATTCGTTTTTCACTTGGCACCTTCCACCCTCCCCCAACCTTCTTTATAGGGTCACTACCCCCTCCTTCTTCAGTCCCGACGAAGGGTCTCAGCCCAAAATGTTGGCTGCTCATTTCAACGGATGCTGTCCGACCTGCTGAGTTCATCCAGCTTCTGTACGCGTTGATAAATAGCACAATACATTGTTTGCCAACATTTTTATGCATATGCATGGACATGGACTGTTATTTCAGTGTAGCTTTGTAGAAAGCAAGAAGTTTACTAAATAGATCAGTCACGTAGAGTTTGTTCAGCAGCAGCAGAACTAAACATGACAGCTCTGATATTGAGTCAAGTCAAGACTGATACTGTTATTTTTACTGATATTGAGGTAGAAATAATAGGAGATATCATATGCTTTGACTATTAATTGCTGAGCAAAATTGCATATGAGACATGTCATACTTTCAATATCTTCTGTTGCATAACATGCTTTGCAACATGTTTTTATTTGAAGCTCATTGTCTCATTGTAATAATGGAATTATAGTAATAGTTATTGTGGTAATTCATTAAATGCCAACCACGTATTGTTAGTAGCACCCATGCTTCAGTCACAACATTATGGGTTCAAAGTACAAGACTCACTTCAGAATTTCCAGCACAGAAATCTAGATATGCTTCAATGGAGAATTGAAGGAGTGGTAAGTCACAGTGTAATGTTTTTGATGAAAAATTAAATTCAGGTTGTGGTCCACTAGTCCTACTGTTTCCTAAGGTGGATATAAAAGGTGACATTATTTTGTCACTTTCGTTACCTTTGAAACCCAAGCTGACATTATTTTGAAGAAATGAATAATGTCCGAATGGGGAAGTTGGTGCCAGTGAGTAACTCGACCAAGGACGACATCCTCCAAGTGGTTCATAAAACTCCTTTCACTTCTTTTTCTTTCAAATTTCATTCTGCTACTGTTGGAGCCTGTGATCTACACTATGGTGGTGTGTTTTCAAGCCAATTGAACGATCTGGCACTTTGCCGGGTTCTGTGAGGTTTTGAGGGGTGTGTCCTGGAGATGGGATGCAAGCCCACGATTGACCGATTGTGCCAAAGAAAACATAAAAGGTTGGAATTGTCAAGGCAAGAGCGGAATGCAAGCAGGTGTCAGTGCCATCTGTCAGCCTCTCACTCTATGCTGCTGCTGGAGGAAGGTGTACATGGTGCTCCCTCTCTCCTTCTTGCTCTTTGCTACCACAGGATGATGCCGAGTCCTGGGCCTTAGGCAAGGTTTAATCATGCAGTTTGTGGATTGGACTCTAGTTCAGCATTATGATGTGTGTTTGGTTTCTGGTTGCTCTCTTTTGCTACGATATCTTTTAATTTTGTTTAGGACGGACTGGCTCTGTGGCCTGAAGTTGACAAATGACACAGAGCTAGGTTGAACAGAACTGAGCTGAACTGAATATGCCTGGACCGATTGGATAATTTGTGGTTTGGTGTATTTTTTTTTGCTGTTTGTGTGATTTGCACATTGGAGGTTTGATGTTTCTCTTTATCTGTGGGAAGGCATACATACTTTGATAATAAATGTGCTTTGAATCTTAATTCTTGGTTTCTTTCCCAAGACTTTTAACTCTCCATCAAAATCAAAAGGATCAAACTATCATGTAACTTCCTACATTCTCACTTGAGAATTGTTGTTTCCACATTGACTGCATTCTTTCCTGTGTTACAATGCGATTACACTTCAGATGTGTCAACTTGGCAGTGAAGAGCTTTGAGCTGATCTGAAGCTGTGGAAAGCACTATTTTTATAGGCCTTTTCAATTCTACAAGTTCTAGTGGGAGAAGAATCAAAAAAATCTTGTCAATGCATGTTATTGTCCCAAACCGTAGGGGTGTGATGGTAAATTTCAAGTACTGCTTGTTTGTTGATCTGGTGCATGTACATTTTTCGCATTTTCCTCTCCACATCGTAACCCTTCCTAGTAAGCTTCTTGTCTCATTCACCATCTTATCCAGCTCTGCCAGTGAAACTTTTTTGACACCAGTTCATTGCTTAGACTCACTGACCTCTAGCTGTTCTTTCCTTGCTGTCTTATCTTTGTGGGGTATTTTCCCTTCATTAAACCTCTGCTTGCTCTTGCATCCAGTTTTGCTGTCCACCTGTGTGCTCATTGTTCATGGGGTTGTAAGCAAATGACTGTCATTACAACATTTGCCTCCTACATCCCCATTTTCACCCAATTAGTGCTTGTCTTCCACGGTCACATATGAATTCCTCCCACGAAATACTGCTTTGAGCTGATTTTTTATGGTGCATTGCCATGCTTGCAATTTTAGTTTCAGGTTGCATGACTCCAACTCGCCCAACTGTGCAGAGTTCAGGTTTGGCTGCTGAATTCTGAAGTGTTATTCTTCATTATTTTTGGCTATTAAGGAGCTTAGCAGCTATCCACTTCTACAGCAACAAGCTGCACGACCTTACTGCGGTCAGCAGCAACTGCAAGAGGAAAGGAGTTGCTGAGGTCTTTCCACTGATTCTTCTTAACAACTGGGTTCTTCCAGTAAGCTGTCTGTTGCTCCAGATTCTAGCATCTATAGTCACTTGTGTGTCCACTCTCTTCTATAGGTTCAAGTATTGATTCCTTTCCTTGCTTGCATGTCATAATGATGCTAACAACTGACAAAGTTTGTTCCTCCTTCTCTAGCCTAAATAATTAAAAAAATTAGTCATAGAGAATGAAAATGAGCCCTTCTGTGGGGTATGTCTATCAATTACCTATCTATACTTTTCCCATTCACTTGCATTCATTCTCCTGTGACAATACATTTCATGTGTACATCTTTAACACTGCATAGATGTGGTAAAGGTCTCTGCATTCACCTCCTGGATTCCAGTCCCATAGTTGGAAACAAATATTTTCTCAAACCCCCTCTAAATCTCCAATCCCTTAATCACATGCTGTCCAGTTAAAGACACCCCTGTTAAGTAAAAATGTTGTATACCTGAACTAAGTACGTTGTTAACTTTCTCTGCTCCAAGGAAGACAAACCTAATCTCTCGTCATAGCTCGAATATTCCATCCAAAGTAACTGGAACTGCACATAGTATCTCAGCTTGGGCTTAATTAATATTTTAAATGCTGCACCATAACCTCTGTGCTCTTGTACTCTTTGGCAACAATTTGATATGATTCCTTAACCTCCTTATCTACCTGTCCTGCAGCCTGCAAGGATCCTTGGATGTGTACACCAAGGTACCTCTGTCATTAAATCCTACCATTATTGTGGACATATTTTCCAAATTAGTCATTCCAAGTTGTATCCTTGTATTTTTCAGAGTCAAATTCCATCTGTCATTTATCTGCCCATCTTACCAAATCATCAATGTCATATGGTAATCAAGAACTTCCATCCTCACGAACCACAACACTAATTTTTGCATTATATGCAAATAACTTTCATCTATCCCATGCCATGCTTTCCTGATATTGTTCTTGATTAGCCACAATGTTATTCTTATGAGTAACTGCAAATCTAAAACCTGAGTGTTTAATGCCGCAGACTTTGTGTCTCTGGTGCTAATTTAATTTCCTTGTCCAGCTGCTTACTCTCACTAATCAAACAATGAGCTTAGATGGTGTTGACATCCAGGTGCGTTTTAAATTCTGCTTCATCTTGTCTGATGCTAATACCATCCTTTATGCCTCTTATCACTGTGCAGGTCCAGTGTTTTCATTATTTTTCAATTTAAAGCTTGCACAGTTGCTAATTCTTTCTGAACTCTCAAACTTGCAGCCCTAATGAAATTCGCTCTTTCTATCTTCCTTAAACTTTAATAGCCTCCTTCCTCTCAGAATATTAGTCTTAAATTGCTGGTTTTCTTCATTTATACACGTCCCTCCCCACAGAACTCCCACCCGGCACTTATCCCTGTAAGCGCAAATGCTACACCTATCCCCACACTTCCCCTCTTACCACCATTCCAGGCCCCAGACAGTCCTTCCAGATGAGGCAACACTTCACCTGCGAGTCTGCTGGAGTTGTCTATTGCATCCGGTGCTCCCGATGTGGCCTCCTCTACATTGGCGAGACCCGATGCAGATTGGGGGACCGCTTCATCGAGCACCTCTGCTCTGTTCGTCACAATAGACAGGACCTGCCGGTTGCCACCCACTTCAACTCTGCCCCTCATTCCCATCTAGATACCTCCATACATGGCCTCCTCTACTGCCATGATGAGGCCAAACTCAGGTTGGAGGACCAACACCTCATCTACCATCTGGGTAGCCTCCAGCCTGGTGGTATGAACATTGAATTCTCCAATTTCTGGTAACTCCCTCCCCCTTCCCCTATCCCAGGTCCCTCTCTGCCTCTCTCCCCTTTCAACTTTCTGCTCCTTTATCTCTACAGTTCTTTCATGCTTATTCCCTCCCCCCTTTATCCTTCCTCTGATTGGTTCTCCACCCGGTGCCTCTAGCCCTTCTCCCTTCCCTATTTCTATTACTGGGCTTTGGCCCTCTCTTCCCCCCCATTCCTGATGAAGGGTCTTGGCCTGAAACGTTGGCTACTCTTTTCTCACGGATGCTGCCTGACCTGCTGAGTTCTTCCAGCGTCGTGTATGTATTCTTTGATCCACAGCATCTGCAGTTGTATTTTTGTGTTTTTCTTCATTTAAATCCTAGTGTAACATTGCCCACCCACGTACAGGCACCACCCTTAGTCCCACTATTCAAATACTATCAATTCACCTAATGGTTTTGTCCAACGCAATCCATTGCTGCACCAATAACAGGTATGCACTTGGAGAGGGTTGGGGAATGACCTCGTGGCAGAAAGCCGCAGCAGTCAGGACTCTGGCACTGAGTCTGGTTCTATGGAACCAGGAAGGAAGGAGAAGAACAGGCCACCTATATTGATAGGGGAATCACTATTTAGAACTGACAGGAGGTTCTGTGGATGAGAATGAGAATCCTGGGTGGTATGTTGCCTCCTGGGCACCAGGATCAGGGATATCTCGGATTGAGTTCAAGTGGGAAGTGAGCAGCAAGAGATTGCGGTCCACGTCAGTACCAATGACATGGATAGGAAAGGTGATGAGGTTGTGCAAAGTGAGTTCAGGGAGCTGGGTGCTATGCTAAAGGACAGGACTTCCAGGGGTGTAATCTCAGGATAGCTACCAGTGCCATGAGCTACTGAGGTCATAAATAGAAAGGTAATACAGTTTAACACATGGCTAAGGAGATGGTGCAGGAGGAAGGGCTTGAGATTTTTGGATCATTTTTTGGGCTCTTCCAGGGAAGATGGGACCTATCCAGGCAGAATGTTTTACAACTGAACTAGAGAGGAATATCTTTGTGGGGAGGTTTGTTAGTGCTGCATGGTGGAGTGGGGGTGACTGTGGATGTGGCTTAAACTAGAGTTACAGGGGATGGGAACCAGAGCACCTAACCAGATAATGGAATGGTCGTGAGGAAAGATGCAAAGCCCATGAAGTCAGGGATTGAAAGGTTGAGTGTGGTTGGACTAATGATATGAGTTGTGTATAATTCAATGCAAGGTCTATTGCAGGAAAGGCAATGAGCTTAGGGTATGGATCATCACGTGGTATCAGAAACGATTTGGCAAGTGTGGATTGGGACAGGTTGCTTTTCAGGCAAAGATGTGCTTGGTTACAGGAAGGAATTCAGAAGTGAAATATTGAGAGTACAAAGTTTGTACATTTCTGTCTGAATTAAAGGATAACAGGTTTAGGGAATCTTAGTTTTAGAGAGATGTTGAGGCCCTGGTGAAGATGAAAAAGAAGGAGGAGGAGGAGGGACTTAGCACGTATAGACAAGAAGGAACAAATGAGGTATTTGAGAAGTTTACGAAATGCAAGAGAACACTTAAGAAGGTAATCAGGAGGACAAAAAGAAGGAATGAACTTACTCTAGCAGACAAGAAGGAGAAGGAGAATCCCAAGGGTTTCTACAGATATATTAAGAGCAAAAGGAGAGCAAGGGACAAAATCAGTTATCAGGAAGATCAGAGTGGTCAACTCTGCAGGGAGATGGAAGAGATTGAGGATATTTTAAATGATTATTTTTGCATCTGTATATATTTGGGAGACAGACAGAGAGTATACAGAAATAGGGCAAAGCAATAGAGAGGTCATGGATCATATACAAATTATCAAAGGGGAAATGTTTGCTGTCTTGAGGCAAGTTAAGCTGGATAAATCCTCAGGGTCTGGCATGGTGTTCCCTCAGACATTGTGTGAGGTGAATCCATAAATAACAGAGGCCCAAGCAGAGATATTTTAAACATTCCTAGCAATGGGCAATGTGCTGGAGGAGATAGCTAATGTTGTTATATTGTTTAAGAAAGGCTGTAAAGATAAGCTGTGAAATTAAAGGCCGGTGAGTCTGACATAAGTAGCAGTCAATTTATTGGAAGGTACACTAAGGGAGTGGATACATTAGTATTTGAATAGACAGGGACTGATTAGGGTAGTTAACTTGATTTTGTGCATGGTAGGTTATGTATAACCCAATCTTAGAGTTTTTCAAGGAAGTTACCAAGAAGGTTGATGAAGGCAAGACAGTGGATGTTGTCCACACAGATCTTAGCAAGGCCTTTAACAAGGCTCCAAATGGGAGGGTAGCTAAGAATGTTCACTCTCTTGGCATTCAGGATGAGATAGTAAATTGGATTAGATATTGGCTTTGTGAGAGAAGCCGGATGGTGGTAGTAGAGCATTGCCTCTCTGACTGGAGGCCTGTGAGTAGTGGTGTACGGCAAGGATCTGTGCTGGGTCTGTTGTTGTTTGTCATCCATATCAATGTTTCGGATGGCAATGTAGTGGACTAGATCAGCAAATTTGTGAATGGCATCAAATTGGGGGCTCAGTGAACAGCAAGGAAGGCGGTCAAAACTTGCAGCGGAATTTGGACCAGTTGGGAAAATGGGCTAAAAAAATGGCAGATGGAATTTAATGCAGGCAAATGTGAGATGTTATACTTTTGGAGGACGACCAGGGGACAGCTTGCTTGGTGAGCAGGTATGGGAATACTTTTTAAGAGATTTTTTATTTAGAGATACAGCGTGGGAACAGGCCCTACTGCCCCAACAAGACACACTACCCAGCAACCAGCCTATTTTAACACTAGTCTAATCGCAGGACAACTTACAATGACCAATTAATTTACTAAATGGTACATATTTGGCCAGTAGGAGGAAACCCAATGGTTATGGGGAGAACATACAAGTTCCTTCCAGACAACGCCAGAACTGAAGTTGTAATAGCACCACTCCTCTGCTGCTCTGGTAGCCTACATGTCCATAACTCCTGGAAAGTAGATCAGGTCATAAAATGAGCTTTTTGTACATTGACCTTCATAAATCAAAGTATTGATTACAGAAACTGGGATATTATTATTGAAGTTGTATAAGACATTGGTGAGGCCTAATTGGAGTATTGTGTGCAGTTTTGGTCACCTACATACAGGAAAGATGTCAGTAAGATTGAAGAGTGTGGAGAAAATTTACAAGGATGTTGCTCGGACTTGAGGACCTCAGAGAGGAAGGTTGAATAGCTCAGGACTTCATTCACTAGAACATAGGAGAATGAGGGGAGCTTTGATAGAGGCATAAAGAGTTATGAAGGGTATAGATAGGGTAAATACAAACAGGGTTTTTTCCACTGAGGTTGAGTTATATTAGAACTAGAGGTCATGGATTAAGAGTGAAAGGTGAGGGGGAAACATGAGGGGGAACTTTTTTATTCAGAGGGTGGACGGAACATGGAATGAGTAAGTCATGATTCTGGTTCAATTTCAATATTGAAGAGAAATTTGAATAGGTACATGGATGGAACGGATATGGAGGGCAGTAGTCCGGGCTAAGGTCAATGGGACTAGACAGATTAATAGTTTGACATGGGCTAGGAGGATGTAGTGTTTTATCTTGGGCTAAACCTTCTCTCACTTTTGCCATTGCAGAACAGAATTCTTGCCTGACCAGCAAGCTTCTTACGTATAACCATATAACAATCACAGCACGGAAACGGGCCATCTCAGCCCTCCTAGACCATGCTGAACTCTTAATCTCACCTAGTCCCACCTACCCGCACTCAGCCCATAACCCTCCACTCCTTTCCTGTCCATATACCTATCCAATTTTACCTTAAATGACACAACTGAACTGGCCTCTACTACTTCTACAGGAAGCTCATTCCACACAGCTATCACTCTCTGAGTAAAGAAATATCCCCTCGTGTTTCCCTTAAACTTTTGCCCCCTAACTCTCAAATCATGTCCTCTCGTTTGAATCTCCCCTACTCTCAATGGAAACAGCCTATTCACTCCCTTTTGATTAATGTCTTCTGAAACATCTTATTTGAATATTTTGCAGCAACCTCCCTTTCTTGTGAGATGCATCCCATGAATTGAGAAGTACTGTCTAATGCAATTTGATGCCTCATAATGTTTTACTATTGTATTTCATAGCCATTATTAATGTGTATATTAATATTTATAGCAGTAAATTCACTTTCCTTGGATTTTGACCTTCTATAAATATTCAGCTGATTATCTATTTGCCACTTATGATGGTCTGGCTTTATTTTGCTTGAATCCAACAGTGGTTTTCCCAATCAGAGGCCTGATTTTTTTCCCCCCCAATATCAGTAGTTTAAAGCAGCAGTGCATGTCACAGAAGTGGGTTACACATTAGTTTGCAACTCAAGCTCATGCCGAAATGGAATAGGGTGTTTACTTGGGCAGGAATCAGCAAAAAGTGTTTAAAAATGAGTGGAAACTAGTCTGAAATTCAGTTACTCCAGTAAGAAATTAGCATGCTCACGCACGGCAGCCTTTACAGGGCCAGCCAAAGGTATAGTTGTCATTTTTAAATGTATTTTTTTATGATGGCAAGACCCTACTAGACATTAGGAATTTAAAAGTACTGCAGGTCTACGCCAGTCAGAGATTTGTTTGTTGGTGGAGAAACTGAAGGAGCTGGACTTGCTACGGTCCATTCTGCCTCCTGCAAAGAGTTGTTGATGTGGGACTTGTACAGTGAAGGCTGGGGCATTGAGGTGAGTGGTAGACATGGGAATACAGATCAAAATTCCTTGAAAATGGCATAACAGGTAGATAAGATCATAAAAAGGGTTTTTGGCACATTGACCTTCATAAATCAGGATTTGGATGTTATGTTGAAGGTGTATAAGTCATTGGTGAGGCTGAATTTGGCATATTCTGTGCAGTTCCGGTCACCAACCTATAAGAAGGATATCAATAAGTCTGGAAAAAATAGAGAGAATTTACAAGGATGTTGCCAGGACTTGAGGAACTGAGCTACAGCCAAAGCGTGAATATAGAATATAAGATGGTGTAGCACAGTACAGGTCCTTCGGCCAACCTTGTAGCAACCTTTAATCTACTGCAAGATCAATTTAACATCTTTTCCCATACAGCCCTCTATTTTTCTTTCATCCAACTGCTCATCTAAGAATCTATTAAATGCCTTTAATGTATATGTCAAACAGAATGCAGTTACCACACTATGTTTTTCAAAAAATCCTCTAACATTTCCCCCCCATACTTTCCTCAAATCTCTGAAATTATGCCCCCTCATATTACACCTAAACTCGAGGTAGACCAATATCATTGCAGGCAGGTTTGAGAGAGCTGTTGGGGAGGTGTTAAACTAATAGGACGGGTATGGGAGTCGGAGTGATAGGGCTGAGAATGGGGCAGACGGTGTGCAAGTAACATCCATGGGAATGAATAAGAAGGTGGGGGTGGGGAAGGAGGGTAGCTGGAAGGTCATAGGTGAAGCCAGGTGAGTAGGAAAGGTAAAAGGCTGGAGGGGAAGTAATATTTTAGGAGAAGAGAGTGGACTGAAGGATGAGAGAACCCGGGGGAGGGGGGGGGGAGGTGAAAACCAGCTGAGAAGAGGTAAGAGGCCAGAGTGGGGAATGGAAGTAGAGGAGAGCATGAGGGAATTTTTAAAATGTTTCTAATTTTTTTTATTGGAGGACGAAATTGATATTCATGCCATCAGGTTGGAGCTACTCAGATGGAAAATAAGGTGTTACTCCTCCACCCTGAGGGTAACCTCACCATGGCACAAAAGGAGGCAATGACCCAACATGTTGGAACAGGAATGAGTTGGAATTAAAATGTTTGACCACTGAGAAGTTTTGCGTTAGGCTGATGGAGGGGAGGTGCTTGACAAAGAGGTCCTCCAATTTACGATGGGCCTCACAAGTGTAGAGGAGGCTGGGCTGGGAGCACAGGACATAATGGATGACCCCTGTAGATTTGCAGGTGAAGTGATGCCTCACTTGGAAGGATGGTTTGGGGCCCTGAATGGAGGTGTGGAAGGAGGTGAATGGGCAGGTGTAGCACTTATGCCAGTTATAAGGAGAGAGATTAGTGGAGAGGGAGCGATCTAATAGACAATAGACAATAGGTGCAGAAGTAGACCATTCGGCCCCTCGAGTCTGCACCGCCATTCTGAGATCATGGCTGATCATTCACTATCAATACCCAGTCCCTGCCTTGTCCCCATATCCCTTGATTCCCCTATCCATCAGATATCTATCTAGCTCCTTCTTGAAAGCATCCAGAGAATTGGCCTCCACCGTCTTCCGAGGCAGTGCATTCCACACCTCCACAACTCTCTGGGAGAAGAAGTTTTTCCTCAACTCTGTTTTAAATAACTGACCTCTTATTCTCAATCCATGCCCTCTGGTACTGGACTCTCCCAACATCTGGAACATATTTCCTGCCTCAATCCTATCAAATCCTTTAATTATCTTAAACGTTTCAATCAGATCCCCTCTCAATCTCCTCAATTCCAGTGTGTACAAGCCCAATCTCTCCAATCTCTCTGCGTAAGACAGCCCTGCCATCCCAGGAATCAACCTAGTGAATCTACGCTGCACTTCCTCAATTGCCAGAATGTCCTTCCTTAAACCTGGAGACCAAAACTGTACACAATATTCCAGGTGTGGTCTCACCAGGGCCCTGTACAAATGCAAAAGGACATCCTTGCTCTTGTACTCAATTCCCCTTGTAATAAAGGCCAACATTCCATTTGCCCTCTTCACTGCCTGTTGCACTTGCTCATTCACCTTCATTGACTGATGAACTAGGACTCCTAGGTCTCTTTGCATTTCTCCCTTACCCAACTCTACACCATTCAGACAATACTCTGCCCTCTTGTTCCTGCTTCCAAAATGGATAACTTCACATTTATTCACATTGAATGACATCTGCCAAGTATCTGCCCACTCACCCAGCCTATCCAAGTCTCCCTGTATTCTCCTAACGTCCTCTTCGCATGTCATACTGCCACCCAGTTTAGTATCATCAGCAAACTTGCTGATATTGTTTTCAATGCCCTCATCTAAATTGTTGACATAAATCGTAAAGAGCTGTGGTCCCAATACAGAGCCCTGTGGTACCCCACTAGTCACCTCCAGCCAGTCCGAGAAACACCCATTCACTGCTACCTTTTGCTTTCTATCTGCCAACCAGTTTTCTATCCATGTTGAAACCCTGCCCCCAATGCCATGAGCTCTGATTTTACTCACCAATCTCCTATGTGGCACCTTATCGAATGCCTTCTGAAAATCTAGGTACACAACATCCACTGGCTTACCCTCGTCTAACATCCTTGTTACACCCTCAAAAAACTCCAACAGTTTAGTCAAGCATGATTTGCCCTTGGTAAATCCATGCTGGCTTGGCCTAATCCTATTACTGCCATCAAGATATGCCACTATTTCGTCCTTAATAATGGACTCAAGCATCTTCCCCACGACTGACGTTAGGCTAACAGGGCGATAGTTCTCCGTTTTCTCCTTCCCTCCCTTCTTGAAAAGTGGGATAACATTAGCCACTCTCCAATCTTCAGGAACTGATCCTGAATCTAAGGAACATTGGAAAATGATTACCAATGCATCCGCAATTTCCTGAGCCACCTCTTTTAGAACCCTCGGATGCAGACCATCTGAACCCGGGGACTTATTAGCCTTCAGTCCTATCAGTCTACTCATCACAGTTTCTTTCCTAATGTCAATCTGTTTCAATTCCTCTGATATCTTATGACCCTGGCCCATCCATACATCTGGGAGATTGCTTGTGTCCTCCCTGGTGAAGACAGATCTAAAGTACGCATTAAATTCTGTTGCCGTTTCCCTGTTTCCCATAACAATTTCTCCCAATTCATTCTTCAAGGGGCCAACTTTGTTCTTAACTATCTTCTTTCTCTTCACATAGCTAAAAAAGCTTTTGCTATCCCCTTTTATATTCCTGCCTAGACTGAGCTCATACCTGAATTTTTCTCTCCGTATTGCTTTTTTAGTTAAGATCTGCTGTTCCTTAAAACTTTCCCAATCATCTGTATTCCAAATAATCTTAGCCCTGTCATACTTTTTCTTAAATGCTATACAATCTCTGACTTCCTTTGCCAACCACTGTTGCCCCTTCCCCCTCCTTGAATCCTTCCTTCTCATTGGAATGAACTGCTTTTGCATCTTTTGTATTATCCCCAAGAATATCTGCCACTGCTGATCCACTGTCTTTCCTGCCAGGGCATCCGCCCTGTTAACTTTGGCCAGCTCTTCCCTCATGGCTCCGTAGTCTCCTTTATTTAATTGCAACACTGACACCTCTGATCTGCCCTTATCCCTCTCAAATTGTAGATAAAAACTTATCATGTTATGATCACTACTTCCTAATGGCTCCTTTACTTCAAGATCACTTATCAATTCCTGTTCATTACACATCACCAAGTCCAAAATAGCCTTGTTCCTGGTTGGCTCAAGCACAAGCTGTTCCAAAAATACATCCCTTAGACACTCCACAAACTCCCTATCCTGATGTCCAGCACCTACCTGATTCTCCCAGTTCACCTGCATGTTGAACTCTCCCGTAACGACTGCATTACTTTTAGCACATGCCAATGTTAACTCCCTAATCAACTTGTACCCAATATCCACGCTACTGTTTGGGGGCCTGTACACAACACCCATTAGGGTCTTTTTACCCTTACTGTTCCTCAGCTCAATCCACACAGACTCTACTTTCCCTGTTCCTAAGTCACCCCTTGCTAAGGACTGAATCTCATTCCTCACCAACAGGGCCACCCCACCCCCTCTTCCCATATTTCTGTCTCTACGATAGCACGTATACCCTGGTACACTCAATTCCCAGGCCTGATCCCCTTGCAGCCATGTCTCCGTTATCCCAACAATATCGTAGTTCCCTATTTTCATCTGAGCTTCAAGCTCATCTGTCTTATTTCTGACACTACGCGCATTCAAGTATAGAATTCTTAGCCCATTCCTCTTCTCTTTGCTTAAAACACTATTGTACCTAACCCAGCTCCTTGAACTTCCATCGGGCTAATTGCACCTTGAATTTTGATGACCTTCTCAAGATCACCCAAACCTTCTACACATTTAACCTCATGCTCCTTCTGACCAACCCTCTGTACATGTAACTTTTCCAACACATGTTCTGCCTCACCTTTCTCCTTTACACAATTAATATTTGGGAAACGTGTATTCCCCACCTGTCCCTTATCCTTCACAATATCATCTTCTATCGTATTCTGGATCCCTGCCCCCTAATTGCACCTTGAATTTTGATGACCTTCTCAAGATCACCCAAACCTTCTACACATTTAACCTCATGCTCCTTCTGACCAACCCTCTGTACATGTAACTTTTCCAACACATGTTCTGCCTCACCTTTCTCCTTTACACAATTAATATTTGGGAAACGTGTATTCCCCACCTGTCCCTTATCCTTCACAATATCATCTTCTATCGTATTCTGGATCCCTGCCCCCTGCACATCTAGTTTAAACCCCCCCCCCCCCTCCAGTTCAGATGTAGACCGTCCCTTCGAAACAGATCCCAACGTCCCTGGAACAAAGACCAATTAACCAAAAACCTGAACCCTTTCTTCCTGCACCATGCTCTCAGCCTCGTATTAATGTGCATAATCATTCTATTCTTCGCCTCACTCACATGTGGCACAGGTAGCAATCCCAAGATTGTCACCCTGGAGGTCCTGCCTTTCAGCTCCACTCCTAACTCCCTGAACTCTCTAAGCAGGACCCCCTCACTCACCTTACCTACATCGTTGGTTCCTACATGGACCACTACATCTGGGTTCATGCCCTCGTTCTCAAGAATAGCCTGCACCCGATCTGAGATGTCCCGGACCCTGGCACCAGGGAGGCAACATACCATCTGAGACTCCCGATCTGCCCCACAGAATCTCCTATCTGCCCCCCTGACTATAGAATCCCCTGAAACTATCGCTCTCTTCTCTTCCCTCCTCCCCTTCCTAGTTGAGGGTTCAACCTCTGTGCCAGAGGCAGGACCACTGCAACTCATTCCTGGTAGGTCATCCCCATCAACAGTATCCAGTACGGTATACTTATTGTTAATGGGACTGGCTGCAGGGGTGCTCTGCTCTCTCTGCCTGCTCCCCCTGCCTCTCTGGACCGTCACCCATCTGCCTACTTCTTGGTTTTTTGGTGTGACTTCCTCCTGATAACTCCTATCTGTCTCTGCTCCTGCTTCCCGAATGATCCGTAGTTCATCCAGCTCCCGCTCCAACTCCCTAACTCGGGCTGATAGGATCCCTGTGGAAAGCGGAGTGGTGGGGGAGAGGTAAAGATATGTTTGGTGGTTGGATCCCTTTGGAGATGGTGGAAGTTGCAGAGAATGATGTGTTGGATGTGGAGGCTCATGAGGTGGTAGGTGAGAACAAGAGGAACTCTAACACTGTTAAAGAAGCATGAAGAGGATGTGAGCGCCGATGTGGGTAAAGGCAACATCAATGGTGGAGAAAGGGAAACCCCATTCTTTGAAGAAGAAGGACATCTCTGGCCGAAATGGAAAGCCACATCCTGGAAACAGCTGCTGCAGAGATGGAGGAACTGAGGAAAAAGGAGTAGCATTTTTACAGGAGACAGGATAGAAAGAGGTATAGCCAAGATAACTGTGGGAATCCATGGGTTTATAAAAGATGCTTGACGACAACTTGGACAGATCGAGGAGGGAGGTGTCAGAAATGGGCCAAGTGAATTTAATGGCAGCAGGGTGGAAGCTGAAGGCAAAGTTGATAAAATTGGTCAGCTCACTTGAGTGTATGAGCAGCACCAATATAGTCGTCACTGTAGCAGAGGAAGCATTGGGGAGCATTTCTGGGGAAAGCTTGGAACATGGACTGTTCTACGTTGCCTATGAAAAGGCAGGCTTAGTTGGGGCCTACATTGGTACCTCATGGCTACCCCTCAAGTCTGGAGAAAGTGGGAGGAGCTGAAGGAAAAACTATTGAATGTGAGGAACAGTTCTGCCAGATGGAGGCGTGTGATGGTGGAGGGGAACTGGTGGTTCTTCTATTGAGAAAGAAGCAGAGAATTTCGAGACTTATTTGATGAGCGTTGGAAGTGTATAGGGACTGCACATCTGTGGTGAAAATGAGGCTCTCAGGGCCAGGAAATTGAAAGTTACTCAGAAGACTGAGAGCGTGAGAAGTGTCACAGATGTAGGTGGGAAGGGACAGAACCAACAGGGGTTAGAATTCTGTCGGGGTATGAGGACTGGAGTTTGGTGGGGCAGGATCAGGCAAAGACAATAGGCCTACCTGGACATTCAGATTTGTGGACCTTGGGCAAACACTGTTGGGTGAGGGGACTATGAGTTTGGTGGCAGTGGATGGGAGCCCTCCAGAGTTAATGAGGTCAGAGGTAAGAGGGAGACAGTTTTCTGATGGTCCATACTGGGGTCCTCTTCGAGGGGTAGGTATGAGGAGGTGTCTGAGAGTTGCCAACTGGCCTCAGCAAGGCAGAGCTGAGTGTGCTACACTACAACAGCACCCCTTTTGTCTGCTGGTTTGATTGTAAGATGGGGATTAGTGCGGAGGGAGTGAAGGGCAGTGTGTTTAGAGGGGTAAAGTTCGAAGAGGATAGAAGAGTGCTGAATTCGAGGAGCAGAAAGGAGTGCTGAAATTCAACATCTGCAGAATTTCACGAGTTTATGGTACACAATTTGATGTAGTGAGACTGTGAGGAAGGACAGACAGATGACAGTGCAAAACCACATTCAGTGGGAATAGTTGATGTGTAACATGGGACAAAATCGAAAGGGTCTTGTATCAAAATACAGGACTGAAGGTGTTATATTTGAATGTACGCAGTATACAGAATAAGGTAGGTTTCATTGTAGCACATTTAGAGATTGGCAGGTATGATGTTGCGGGTATCACTTAGTTGTGGCTGAACAAAATGACAGCTGGGAGCTTAACGTTCAAGGATGTCCCTTGTATCGAAAGGACAGGCAGGTGAGCAGAGAGGGTGGGGTGGCTCTGTTGGTTATTTAAAAAAAAATCAAATGCTTAGTAAAAGTGACATAAGGTCAGAAGATGTAGAATCCTTGTGGCTTGAGTTAAGAAACTGCTAGGGTAAAAAGACCCTGATGGGAGTTGTATACAGGCATCCAAACAGTAGCCAGAATGTGGATATAAATTGCAACAGGAGACAGAAAAGACATGTAGTAAGAGCGGTGTTACAATAGTCATGGGGGATTTCAGTATGCAGGCAGATTGGGAAAAATCAGGTTGGTGCTGGATACTAAGAGATGGAATATGTCGAGTGCCTCTAAGATAGCTTTTTAGGGCAGCTTGAGATTGAGTGCATGAGGGGCAAAGCTATTTTGTATTGAGTATTGTATAATAAAGCATATTTGATTAGGGAGACCATAAAGCATAGGAGCAGAATTAGAGCATTCAGCCCATTGATGTGCTCTGCCTTTCCATCATGGCTGAATTATTATCCCTCTCAAGCTCATTTTCCCGCCTTCTCCCTGTAACCTTTGATGCCCTAATTAATCAAGAACATATTGGCCTCTGCCTCAACTATACCCAATGACTTGGCCTGTATAGCCATCTGTGGCAATGAACTCCACAGATTCACCACCCTCTGGCTAAATAAATTTTTCCTCATCTCTGTTGTAAATGAAGGTCCCTGTATTCTGGGGCTGTGTCTTCTGGTCCTAGACTCTCCCATTATAGAAAGCATCCTCTCCACAGCCACTCTCTTAGCCTTTCAATATTCAATAGATTTCAATGAGTTCTCTCCCATTCTTGAAAAACTCCAGTGAGCGCAGGCCCAGAGCCATCAAACTCTTCTCATATATTAACCCTTTTATTCCTAGGTTCTTTCTCGTGAACCTCCTCAGGACCCTCTCCAATGCCAGCACATCTTTCAGATAAGAGGCCCAAAACTGCACACAATAGCTCTAAGTGCAGTCTCACCAATGCCTTAAATTCTCAGCATAACTTGAGTGTTTTTGTATTTTTGTCTTCTCAAAATGAATGTTAACATTCCACTTGCCTTCCTTACTACTGACTCAACCTGCAGGTTAATAAGGATCCTGCACAAGTACTCCCAAGTCCCTTTGCACCTTTGATTTTTGATTTTTCTTGTTTGGAAAACTTTTATTCCTTTTGGACATAGGAGCAGGATTAGGCCATTCAGCCCATCAAGTGCACTATTTCATCATGGCAGATCCCAGATCCCATTCAACCCCATCCCCCTCCCTTCTCAACATATCCCTTGATGCCCCAACTGATCAGGAATCTGGCAACTTCCATTTGAATATGTCCACAGACTTGGCCTCCACCAGAGTCGGTGGGGGAGAATTCCACAGATTCACCAATCTTTGGCTTAAAAAAATCATTCTTCCATTCCAAATGGTTGCTCCTCAATTTTGAGGCTGTGATCTTTAGTTCTGGGTACCCACACCAGAGGAAACATTCTTTCCATATCCACCATATTTAGTCCTTTCAACATTCAGCAGGTTTCAATGAGATCCTCATGCATTCTTCTAAATTACAAGGTGAGTACAAGGTCCAAGGCTGCCAAACGCTCCTCGTGTGTTAACCCCTTCGTACCCAGAATCATCCTCATGAACCTCCTCTGGACTCTTTCCTGTGACAACATATCCTTTCAGAGATACAGGGCCCAAAACTGGCGACAATACTCCAAGTGCGGCTGACTAGTGTCTTAAAAAGCTTCAGCATTATCTCCTTGTTTTCATGTTTTATTCCTCTTGAAATAAATGCCAACATTGCAGTTATCTTCTTTACCACAGTCTCAATCTATAAATTAACCTTCTGGGAGTCTTGCACGAGGGCTCCTAAGTCCCTCTGCACCTCTGATATTAGAATCTTCTCCCCATTTCGATAATAGTCTGCACTATTGCTCCTTTTCCCAAAATGCATTATCATACATTCCCAACACTATTCCATCTGCCACTTTTTTGCCCATTCTTCCAATTTATCTATGCCCTGCTGCAGTCACGTTGCTTCCTCAACACTACCTACCCCTCCACCTATCTTCATATCATCTGCAAACTTTGCCACAAAGCCATTAACCCCACTATCTAAATCATTGACAAACAATGTGAAACATACCAGTCCCAATACTGATACCTGTGGAACAGCACTAGTCACTAGCAACCACCAGAAATGCCTCCTTTATTCCCATTTGCAGCCTCCTGGGTGTCAGTCATTTCTCAGTCTATGCCAATGTCTTTCCTGTATCACCATAGGATTTTACCTTGTTAAACAGCCTCGTGTGAGGCACCTTATCAAATGCCTTCTGAAAATCTGAGTTAGTAACATCCACTGCCTCTCCTTTTGTCCACCCTGCTTGTTACTTCCACGAGGAATTCTAACAGATTTCTCAGGCAAGATTTCCCTTCACAGAAACTATGCTGACTTTGACTCATTATATCATTAGTCTCCCAAGTACCCCAAAACCTCGTCCTTAATAGCGGACTCCAACACTTGTCCAACCACTTGAGGTTAGGCTAACTGGCCTGTAATTTCCTCTCTTTTGTCTTCCTCCTTAAAGAGTGGAGTGACATTTGCAATTTTCCAGTCTTCTGGGACCATGCCAGAATCAAGTGATTCCTAAAAAATCATGATCAATGCATCTGTTATCTCTTCAACAACTGCTTTTAGGACTCTGAGATGTTGTCCATCTGGTCCAGGTGAATTATCCACCTTCAGACCTTTCAGTTTGTCTGGCACCTTTCCTTTGTAATATCAATGTCACACTCCTGCTCCCTGACACTCACGGACCTCTGGCATACAGCTAGTGTCTTCCACAGTAAAGACCAAAGCAAAGTACTTATTAAGTTCATCTGCCATTTCTTTGTCCCCCATTACTACCTCAACAGCATTATTCTCCTGTGGTCCAATATCAACTCTCACCTCCCTTTTACTCTATATGACTGAAAAAACTTTTAGTTTACTGCTGTAGATCATTGGCTAGTTTGCCCTCACACTTCATCTTTTTCCTTATAGCTTTCTTTAGTTGCCTTTTGTTGGATTTTAAAAGCTTCCCAATCATCCAACTTCCCACTCACTCTTGCTACTTTATATGCCCTTTCCTTGGTTTTTATGCAATCCTTAACTTCCCTTGTCAGCCACCATTACCTACGCCTGCCATTTGAGAACAACTACTTCTGTGGGACATATCCATCCTGCATCTTGTGAACTATTCCCAGAAACTTCAGCCATCGCCAATATCCCCCTCCAGTCCACCTGGGCAAGCTCTTCTCTCATGCCTCTGTAACTCCCTTTATTCCATTGCAATAATGATACATGTGACTTGAATTGAATTTGAATTGAATTAACTTTATTTCTTACATCCTTCACATACATGAGGATTAAAAATCTTTACGGTACATCTCAATCTAAGTGTACCACGTGCAATCATAGTAATTTATAATAAATAGAATAGGCAATGTAACATAGAAATACACACAAATTGGTGTGATTTAATAGGTCTGATGGCCTGGTGGAAGAAGCTGTCCCGGAGCCTGTGGGTCCTGGCTTTTATGCTGTGGTACCGTTTCCCGGATGGCAGCAGCTGGAATAGATAGTGGTTGGGGTGACTCTGGTCCCTAATGACCTTTTGGGCCCTTTTTTTCTCAACTGTCTTTGTAAATATCCTGAATCATAGGAAGTGCACAACTGTAGATATGCTGGGCTATCTGCACCATTCTCTGCAGAGTCCTGTGATTGAGGGAGGTACAGTTCCCATACCAGGCAGTGATGCAGCTAGTCAGGATGCTCTCAATTGTGCCCCTGTAGAAAGTTCTTAGGATTTGGAGGCCCATACCAAACTTCCTCAACCATTTGAGGTGAAAGAGGTGCTGTAATGCCTTTTGCACCACACAGCTGGTGTATACAAACCACTTGAGGTCCTCGGTGATGTGAATGCCGAAGAACTTAAACCTGTTCACCCTCTCAATCCCAGATCCATTGATGTCAATAGGGGTTAGCCTGTCTCCATTCCTGCTGTAATCCACAACCAGCTCCTTTGTTTTCACAACATTGAGGGAGAGGTTATTTTTATTGGCACCACTGTTAGAGAGATGTCTTCTTCCCGTAGATCATCTCATTATTGATTGCGATTAGGCCAATCAATGTAGTGTCGTCAGCAAATTTAATTAACATATTAGAACCATGGGTGGTGACACAGTCGTGGGTATACAGGGAATAAAGCGGGGGACTTAGTACACAACCCTGAGGGGCTCCGGTATTGAGAGTCAGAGGGGTGGAGGTGAGGCAGCACACTCTTACCACCTGCCGGCAATCTTTCAGGAAGTCCAGGATCCAGATGCACAAGACAGGGTCAAGGCCAAGGTCTCTGAGCTTCCTGTCGAACCTTGTGCTTCTCCCTCTCAAATTGCAGTATGAATTCAATCATATTATGATCACTGCCTCCTAAGTGTTCCTTTAAGTTAAGCTGACTAATAAGACCTGGGTTATTACACAAGACCCAATCTAAGATAGCCTTTCCCCGAGTAGGCTCAAGCACAAGCTGCTCTAAAAAGCCGTCTCATAGCTATTCAACATATTCCCTCTCTTACAATCTGACACCAACCTGATTTTCCCAATCTCCTTGCATATTGAAGTCCCCCAGTACAATTGTGTGCATTACACTTATTACACACCCTTTCCAGCTCGCTTTATGAACTTAACCCTACATTTTGTCTACTATTTGGGGGGCCTTGTGTATCATTCCCATAATGCTCTTTTTACGCTTACAGCTTCTTAACCTCTCCCCCAAAGATGTGGCATTGTTTAACCCTATGTCTCCTCTTTCTAAAGATGTAATTCCATATCTTACCACTACCTATGCCTTCTTGCCTGTCCTTTTAATACAAAAATATCCTTTTGGTGTTAAATACCCAACTATGACCTTCTTTCAGCCATGACTCAGTGATGCCCACAACGTCATACCGACCAAGCTCTAACTGCAGCATGTGTTTGTCCACCTTTTACCAAATGTTACATGCATTTGAATACAACACCTTCTGTCCTTCATTCTTCACCCTTTTGAATTTTCCCTCTGTAGTACAATTTAACTCTGCTCTGCAGTTGTATCCAATCATCGGCTTGTCCTTCCTTATATTCATGTTACACCCATCATCTACTTGTAAACTTGCTGGCTCATCTTTGGCTCTATCATACTGGTTCCCATCCCCCTACCATATTAGTCTAAACCAGTCCCAACTCCTCTAGCAAACCTGCCCTCAAGGATATTGGCCTCCCTTGGATTCAAATGCAATCTGGCCCTTTTGTACAGGTCACACTTGCCCCAGAAGTGATCCCAATGATCCAGAAATCTGAATCCCTGCCCCACTTCTCCAATTCTCCAGCCACGCATTTATTCACCACCTCATTCTACTCCTAACCTCACTGTCATGTGGCACAGGCAGCAATCCCTATGTCGTTGGTACCAATATATGTCACGACTTCTGGCTGCTCACCTTCCCTTTTCAGGATATTGTGGATGCATTCAGAAACATCAAAGTCCCCAGCTCCTGGGAGGCAAACAACCATCGAGGTTTCCTTTTGCATCCACTGAATCACCTATCTGACCCCTAATTGTAGAGTGCCCTATTACTGCTGCCATCCTGTGCAGTTTCCTGCCCTTCTAAGCCACAGGGCCAGATTCATTGCCAGAGGCACAGTCACTGTTTGCTTCCCCAGGTAGGTCTTTTTCCCCCAACCCCAACAGTAGTCAAAACGGAGTACTTATTGTTGAGGGGGATGATCATGGGGTTGCTCTCCACAATCTGATGTTCTTTCTTCTCTGTCCTGACAGTCACTCATTTATCTATCTCCTGTAACCTTGGTAGCTCCCACAATGAATACTCTTGTTAGGTGGTACCTCTCTTTTATAAAGCTCTTCACCAGATCTGCGTGTGAATGCTTCTGTTGCATCTATACAGTACTACAGTAATCCTATTATGAGGAGTATAAGACCTTAAGACATAGGAACAGAACTGCATCATAGGGTAAATATTTCTAAACTTTTCCGCTTAAGGTTGGATAAAACTAGAACTGGAGGTCAGGTTTAGATTTAAAAGAGAATCTGAGAGGAATTCAGAGTGTGTGCAAATGTAGAACAAGGTGTCAGTTGAAGTGGCAGATGCAAGGTCAATTATAACACTTAAGAGATATTTGCATAGGTACACAGCGGAGAGTGGTATAGAGGGCTATGGTCCTGATGCAGGTAGATAGAACTAAGCAGAAGACCCAACTAACATGAACTTGATGGGCTGAAGGTCCTGTCTATGTTCTATATTGCTCTATGACTCTACTATCATACCATTTTTTTACTTGGTTCCCAATCTACAACATCATATTTTAAGTTTTCATAATATGGGTTGAAAACTGATTTCAAATTGAACTACAACATTGCTGAACCTGTTGTAAAATTGAACCACGTTATGATTAACCTTTCCTCAAGTCTCTTTTTCCAATGTTTTTTATTTAACACTTTATTGTACTGGATCTAAGATAGCCTGTTCAATACCCACTTTATCAATGCATTGATCATGAAACTCATCTGGTATACATTTCAGAAAATTATCCTGTACTTTGGTATTAAGTCACTTGTGGAGTAATAAAATGGAGATGCTGGAATCTCGAGCGATAAACAAGCTGGAACTCTACAAATGCTGCATGAATCACTGGGTTCATCCAGTGCATATTTTTTCGTACTTGTAGAATAATCTCACATGATTAAAGTACTCTCCTGGTTAGTCAAACCTTTAATTTCCCAATATATATTTAACCTACATCAATTCTAATGTTTAAAAACCTATAAGCAAAACTCATTAATGCTTTCTGCCTGCTCGTGCTGCTTCGCTTAACCCAAATCAATTAGTTTAAGACCAAAATTTTTCCTAACCAATGAACTGAAATCATCCCTTATTAACAATGTACTGTGTTGCCTTCTCTATTTGACTGTCCTTTCTAAATATTAAATACTCTGGGAGATTTTCTACCTAGCTTTGGTCACTCTGCCATCACATTTCTGTTATGGCAACCAGATCATAGCCATTTACAATGTTCGTGCATTCAATTCGCCCACTTTGTTGTAGATGCTGCATGAATTTCAATTTTGTGCCTTCCAATTTGGTCCCGTTTTCCCTTGCTGTTTCTTCTTCTGTTGCCGATTGATTTTGCCAATTAATTTTTTTAACTTCCATTAATGCCTTTATCCTCTTATACCACCAGTTCTGCCATTCAATAACGTGATGGCTGATCTACACAGCTGTGTTTGCTCCAAATCAGCCCTCTGAGATTGACATTTCTGCTGTTATTATATTTGAAGAATTAGGGTGGCATGGTAGTGTAGTGGTTATCACAATGGTTTACTTGCAGGCAACCTAGATTCAATTCTCACTGCAGCCTGTAAGTAGGTTGTACATTCTCCCCATGACCCCATGGGTTTCCTCCGGGTGCTCCAGTTTCTTCCCACAGTCCAAATATGCACTGGATGGTAGGTTAATTAGTCATTGTAAATTGTCCCATGATTAGGCTGAGATTAAATCTGGGGTTATGGGGTGGCATAGCTCCAAGGACTTTTAAGAAAAACATACTGGTTGAGCATTTTTGGCTCTTGTGTTTTCTGAAGTACAAATAAAAAAATGTGTGCCTTCCAATCGGATCAACATGCATGAAACAGAGCACCCTAATGCCTTTACCTTCGTTTTGGGAGATTTTAACTAGGCCAGTCTGAAAAAGTCTCTAAGCAACTACCATCAACAGATCACTTGCAATACCAGAGGAAACAACACACCAGACCATTGCTATATGCTACACCACTATCAGGAATGCCTGCCGTGCTATTCCACGCCCTCACTTTGGGAAGTCTGATCACCCGGTTGTACTTCTACTCCTTGGGTATAGGCAGAGACTGAGGACTGCAGCACCAGCAGTGAGGACCAAGAAGGTATGGACAAGGGAGGCACAGGAATGCCTACAGGACTGCTTTGGATCAGTAGATTGGATTGTATTCAGGGATTCATCTTTGAACCTGGATGAGTATGCTGCAGTTGTTACTGGCTTCATTAAAATCTGTGTGACTGAGTGTGTGCCTACAAAGGCTCGCTCTACATTCCCAAAACAAAAGCCGTGGATGAACCAGGAGGTACATCGTCATCTGAAGGCTAGATCTGTGGCATTCAAGTCTGGCAACCCAGGCCTGAATCAGAAAACCAGGTTTGATTTGCAGAGGGCTATTTCAGGGGCAAAGAGACAATTTCGAACGAGGTTGGAGGTGACATTGGATGCACGGTAACTCTAGTACGATCTGCAGGCCATTACTTCCTACAAAGCGAAACCCAATATCATGAATGGCAGCGATGCTTCACTACCAGATGAACTCGATGCCTTCTATGCCCGCTTTGAAAGGGAGAACACAACTACAGCTGTGAAGATCCCTGCTGCACCTGATGACCCTGTGATCTCTGTCTCAGAGGCAGATGTTAGGCTGTCTTTAAAGAGAGTGAACAGTTGCAAGGTGGAAGGTCCCGATGGAGTACCTGGTAAGTCTCTGAAAACCTGTGCCAACCAACTAGGCGGAATATTCCAGGACATTTTCAACCTGTCCCTGCTATGGGTGGAAGTTCCCACTTGCTTCAGCTATACCAGTGCTAAGAAGAATAATGTGGGCTGCCTTAATGACTATTGCCCAGTAGCACTCACATCGACAGTGATGAAGTGCTTTGAGAGGTTGGTCATGACTAGACTGAACTCCTGCCTCAGCAAGGACCAGGACCCATTGTAATTTGCCTATCGCCATAACAGGTCAATGGCAGATGCAACCTCAATGGCTCTGCACATGGCTTTAGACCACCTGGATGACACAATCAACTACATCAGGATGCTGTTCATGGACTATAGCTCAGCATTTAATACCATCATTCCCACAATCCTGATTGAGAAGTTGTAGAACCTGGGCCTCTGTACCTCCCTCTGCAATTGGATCCTCGACTTCCTAACCAAACGACCACAGTCTGTGCAGATTGATGATAACATCTCCTCCTCACTGATGATCAACACTGGCGCACCTCAGGGTGTGTACTTAGCCCACTGCTCTACTCTCTATATACACATGACTGTGTGGCTAGGCATATCTCAAACACCATCTACAAATTTGCTGATGATACAACCATTGTTAGTAGAATCTCAGGTGGTGATGAGAGGGCGTATAGGAGTGAGATATGCCAACCAGTGGAGTGGTACCACAGCAACAACCTGGCACTCAACGTTAGTAAGATGAAAGAGTTGATTGTGGACTTCAGGAAGGGCAAGACAAAAGAACACATACCAGTCTTCATAGAGGGATCAGAAGTGGAGAGAATGAGCAGGTTCCAGTTCCTGGGTGTCAAGATCTCTGAGGATCTAATCTGGTCCCAACATATCAATATAGTTGTATAGAAGGCAAGACAGCAGCTATAATTCATTAGGAGTTTGAAGAGATTTGGCATGTCAACAAATACACTCAAAAACTTCTATAGTTGTACCTTGAAGAGCATTCTGACAGGCTGTATCACTGTCTGGTATAGAGGGGCTACTGCACAGGACTGAAAGAAGTTGCAGAGGGTTGTAAATCTAGTCGACTCCATCTTGGGTACTAACCTACAAAGTACCCAGGACATCTTCAGGGAGCGGTGTCTCAGAAAGGCAGCGTCTGTTATTAAGGACCTCCAGCACCCAGGGCATGTCCTTTTCTCACTGTTACCATCAGGTAGGAGATACAGAAGCCTGAAGGCACACACTCAGCGATTCAGGAACAGTCTCTTCCCCTCTCCCATCTGATTCCTAAATGGACATTGAATCTTTGGACACTACCTGACTTTTTTTTAATATACAGTACTTTTGTTTCTGCATGTTTTAAAAAATCTGTTCAATATATATATAATGTAATTGATTTACTTGTTTATTTATTATTATTTTTATTTCATTTTTTTTCTCTGCTAGATTATGTATTGCATTGAACTGCTGCTAAGTTAACAAATTTCACATCACATGCCGGTGATGATGAACCTGATTCTGATTCTAGATAAAAACAGGAGCATGGCAACACAGTGGCTGTGCTGCTACTTCACAGCTCCAGTAAACGGGATATATTTCCAACTTTTAGATGCTATATGTATAGAGATTAAGTGTTCCCTCTGTGACTGCATGCATTTGCACTGTTCCTGCTTGCATCCCACATCCTGAAGAGGTGCTAATTGGTAAGTTAATTAACCAGAGTAAATTACCGCTAGTGTAGGTGGCCGGTAGGACAATTGGAATGGATTGAAATGAAGAGATAGGTCTCAGAGGAAAACTGAGACTGATATGGATGGGTGCTTGATGGCCAACATAGATGTGGTGGGCCAACATCAATGACTCCAGCTATTATTATTCCACAAGAATTTTTGAGTGTGTCCTTGGATTAAGGTGAACGAGATTTCAGAGACTGAGGGGGAAATAACATTTGTAGTACTTGTAAATTATTTCCATTTTCCTACACTCACTTCCTGGGACACGTTAGAATTACAATGAAAATCACACCATCTTCAGCTCTGAACTTATGTTCGCATTAATGCAAATAAAATGTGCAAATCCAAAAATTAAACTAGTTTCATAGATATTTCAAAGTGTTGATATGGTTTCTGATTCTTTTGTGTTTATTTTGTTCCTAATTATAATACAAGGAGGCCATTTGGCCATCGAGTCCATGCCAGCCCCCACTGAGCCATTCCAACAAAATAATTTGTTTATCCTCTCTGATGGACTACAGCTTGTACTTTTGCTCGCGTATAAACTACCCCTTGATCCCTTTATCACGTGCTGACAATAAGATAATTTACAGTAGCCACCAAGATGAACAGCATATTTTTGGCCTTTATGAGGAAGCCTAGTCATGTAGAGAATGTGCAGACTTCCAAACAGGTCATATTCATTTGAATCCAGGCTCCTGAAGCTGTGAGACAGGAATACTAAATGTTCTGCTACCATGACTTGTTCAAGGAACATATCATTAAAAGAAAACCCTGTATAATACTACTACCTTTTAGATTTGAAGCATTAGTTCTGGTGCCAGCACTAATTTTGGAAAAGCATTTGCTTGAGAGGTTTATAGAATCAACAGGTTTCAAATTGGCAAGAACTGAGCTATTTAACATAAGGATTAAAAGTTCTTCTTCTAGATCACTTTCATCTGTTTCAATTATATTCTAAACAATATAAAAGTGACCTTCATATGTTTCATGCTAATAGCCTGAGAAATTACAGCCTTGTGACAAATCATATGATTACAACTAGGTTTTGCTCCTGTTATGCCATCTGTTACAGGAATTATTGTTCTTCATCATTCCATTTCTGTAGCACGTTTAATTATTCTCGGTCATCATCCAAAAGGAAAGAAAATATCTTATTTATCTAGTATGCACATACAGAAATAAAAAGTTTATTCTCCCAAATGGTTATGGTCTTTTCTATGTTCTTTAAGAAACGATGGTAGCAAGAAATTGTTAATATATATTCAGTATTAGTGCAACACTCCATCATATGTGTCTTCACTCTCAAGGATGAATTAGATTCCTGTACTATACTGTTCAACACTATGTAAAAAAAAATCACTTCACCCCAAGATACATGAATTGCAGATGGTTGCTTATTTGCTTTCATGGAAGTTTGCCCCTAACTTTATTATAAATCCAGGCAGAGCATTGCATTTGGGGGGATAAAAAAGGAATAATCCACCTTTTCTTTTGATGGCAGCATAGCTTAGCATGGGGACATCATGGTAGCGTAACAGTTAACTCGATCGCCTTAAACTGCCAGCAGTCACTATTTGAGGTTTCATTCCTGCTGCCGTCTGTAAATTCGTATATTCCCGCATGACCACATGGGATTCCTCCAGTTGCTTCCCACAGTCCAAAGAGGTATAGGTTAGTAATGGTTAGTAGGTAGTTGACATGCTAGTTTGGTGACAGAAGTGTGGCAAAACTTGGGCGCTGCCCCCAGCACGATCCTCATTGATTTGATTTCACAGAAACAATGCATTTCACTGTATGGTTTTATTTGCATGTGACAAATAAAGCTATTTACCTTGAAGCAGTTACATCTCTTGCAACCGTCGACTCCGAATTCAGTGGTTAGCGGCTGGAAAGGATATTGTGACATGTGATTTGGCTTCTGTGTTTATGATCAGAGGTAGAAAGGATAAAGCCACAAGCCTTAAGTACTGACTATTTTTCTCTTTAAACTTATACCAACCTGATCACTTGAGGAAGCAACTGTGAAAACATTCTCGACCAGGAGGTGCTGATTGCCATGTGGGTACTGCACAATGTGTGCCCTTTAGACAAAAGGTGTTCATAAAGAGTAAGCTAGGTAAATAAATATTGGGGTCTTCTGTAAATGCAGCAATTCCTTTGTAACCTTGTAGTGACTGTGACACTTTGTAATATTAAATGAATTTTCCTCACACGGTTTGTGTCCTGGCAGTTACTTCGATTGCTTGGAAATTATTACTCAGGGCAGTGTCCTACCATTTGTTGGGTTTCAGTACCCAATTTGGTTTTGTTACTGATGCTATCATCTTTAGGCATTGTTAAAGTTTGCTACTCTTTCACTTCATGAGAATGCAGGATTTTTAATTCTCTGCTGTATGTTTCACACAAGTTTATTAGAGTTGGGGTGATGGAGCACAGCAGCACAGGAACTAGCCTTTTGGCCCATCTTGTCCATGACCATCTGTTTTCCTGCTTTGTCCCATCTACCTGCATCTGGACCATGACCCTCCTTCATACCCCTCCTGTCCATGTACCTATCCAACCACCTTCTAAATGTTGCAATCAAACGCACCTCCACCGCTTCTGCTGGCAACTCATTCCACACACTCACCACTCTCTGGATGAAGATGCTTCCTCTCCCAGTCCCCTTAAATATTTCACCTTTCACCCTTGATCTATGACCCCTAGTTGTGGTCTCCCACAACCTCAGGAAAAAGCCTACTTGTATTTGCCCCTCGTACAATTCATAATTTTGTATACCTCTATAAGATCTCCCTTCATTCTCCTTTGCTCCAGGCAATAAAGTCTTAACCCTTTCAGCCGTTACCTGTAACCCAGGTCCTTGGGTATCCTTGTAAATTTTATCTGCAGTCTTTCAGGCTTATTGATATTTCCTGTAGATTGGTGACCAGAACTGTACACACTACTCCAAATTCAGTCTCATTAGTGTCTTGTATAACCTCAATATAACATCCCAACTCTTGTACTTAATGTTCTGATTTATGAAAGCCGATGTGCCACTAGTTCTCTTTTTGACCCTATTTACTTGTGATGCTGCTTTCAAGGATTTATTCCCTTTGTTCTAATGCACACCTCAGTGCCCTACCATCCACTGTGTAAGCCTACCTGAGTTGTCATGCCAATGTGCAACATCTCGCAATTGTCAACTGCCATATTTTTCAAGATGGTCCAGATCATACTACAAGCTTTGATCACTTCCACTACACCCCCAATCGCGGTGTAATTTGCAAATTTGTTGATCCAGTTTACCACATTATCATCTATGTCATTAACATGGATGATAAAGAACAATGGGCCCAGCACAGATCCCTGCCACACATCACTAGTCACAAGCCTCCAGGCAGAGGGACAGTTATCTACTACCACAGTCTTCTCCCTTTAAGTCAACGCTGAATCCAATTTATTTCTTCATCTTGAGTGTCTAGTGACTAAACCTTCTGGACCAGTCTACCATGTGGAGCTCGGTCAAAGGCTTGCTGAAGTCCATGCTGACAACATCAACTTGCTTTCCAATATCACTGGCATATGTTGTGAAGCTTTTTTTTTGTGACAGTGTACATTGCAAGACATGGTAACAAAAGCTATAAATTTTAATATATATGTATACTATTAAAAAAAAATTAAGTAAGTAATGCAAAGAGAGAAATGCTGAGGTAGTGTCCATGGGTTCATTGTCCATTTAGAAATCTGGCAGAGGAGAAGAAGCTGTCCCTGAAACATTGAGTGTGTGTCTTCAGGGTTCTCGATGGTAGTAATGAGAAGAGGACATGTCCTGGGTGATGGGGGTCCTTAATGATGAATGCTGCCTTTTTAAGTCATCACCTTTTGAAGTTGTCCCAGACGCAGGAGAGCCTTGTGCCCATGATTGAGCTGGCAGAGTTTACAACTTTCTGCAACTTTTTTTGATCTTGTGGAATGGCCTTTTCCTACCAGGTGGTGATACTACCAGTTAAAATGCTCTCCTCAGAACATTTCTAAATGTCTTGAGTGACATACCAATTTCTCTCAAACTCCTAATCAACCTTCATCCTTCATCAGCCATACTTGTAATGTCCACAAAAAGTCTGTAACCTTAGTTAGACACAAGTAGCACAACAAAAAGCTATATTGACTGTCCCTCATCAAGCCCTGTCTATCCTGATACATATATCTCCTGGTCCTTAGAATGACTTCCAATAATTTACCTATGACTGACATCAGGCCCCCGGTCTGTAATTTCCTGGCTTAGTCTATCTTTATCAATAGAACAACTTTTGCTATCCTTCAGTCCTCTGACACCTTACCTGTGGCAATGAGTATTTGAAATACCTCTGTCAGGGTCCTTGCAATTTTTGCACTAGCCTCTTACAATGTCTGGAGGGGCACCTTTTCAGTGCTTAGGGGTTTATCCGCCCTCACTTGCCTTGAAACAGCAAGATCCTCCTCTCCTATAATTCAGATATGGTCCATGACCTCACTCTTCTTTTGCCTCAATTCTACAAGTCCTGAGTAAATACAGATTACATTATATTCCACTGTATTACCAACTATAGAACAATAAGTAAAATTGTAAGCACAAAGAATCATCACTCCTTTAACTTCAATTGGTTGAAATAGAAAATGTACTCAAGATCTGCTATAATAAACCAGGCAATGATTGCAGTTAATTGTGATTTCATTTTAATTAATTATTGATGAATAAAGGTTTAAAATTCTTATTTGCAGCTGTAAGCACTTGTGGCCCTAATTTACTGCTGTGGAAATGATTAGGGAGGAGGAAATAGTACCTCTCTATAATGAATGTCAAAACATTAGTGCCAGCTTCCTGCCTGGCCCACACTGGGTGCCTGGACTAGTAAAGAATGCAGTTTACAGCACCAGTAACGACCTCCATAAATCCTATGCTGGGAATTTTAGGTTCTTAGCTGATGAGAGGAGGGGACTAACATGGGAGAATTCCAGCCAGAAAAGAAATATTAAACATCATCATATGAAGAAATCCTTAAGAACCAACAGCTAACATTTTCCACAACTGTGATGGGACCATTGCAGTTGATAGGAGTGCAAGGTGCTCAATGTGTCAAAGAAAAGGGAAGCGCAGGATACGATTATCCTGATTTGTGATGTTGGGTCTGTATGGTTTCTATTTTGGAAAAGTAGAAGAGTACATAAGTGTTCCATTAATTCCAGATACAAAAATTAGAATTTGTTCTACCAGTTTCCATATTCTTGCTCTCCCAATCCTGCAAGTCCTCCCAATCCTCAAGAGCTTTTTGAATGTATGGAGAGATTTTTGCCTCTTCCGCTGCCTCATTATAATTAGAGGCAGCAGTGTGGTGATGATCAGCGTTGGCTCGGCAACCAATATTTTATCTTTGTTACATCTGGGCAATGAGTTTTGTAAGACTCATCAAAAGGAAGTGTTTTCTTGTAAGAGTGGCAAAATTGGGATTCATTAACATGATGGCTGACTCTTTGAAAAATCCACAGCAACCAAGGTTATGCCTAGGAACTTAGAGGATCAATGTACAGTGGGCCTGAAGATACTAGAAATACATTATCTAAATGCTCCGTTCTTTACTTGGGGTGGTGTGGAAGGGGGGTGGGGAGCAGTAGAAACTCATGATTTGGACGCTTTTATTTGCAAGCTCCAGAAGAAGTGTGCTGGCTTCAAGGGAACAGTGAAATTACACCTTATGTTCCACTTAAGTCCATATTTTTTTTGGTGTTGTGTAATGAACTCTCATTGCCAATGGGATGAAAGAAGTCTGGCATCCCAAAAAAGCGATCAGCAAACTTTGGCAGAATGTGAAGATCTGCTTTGGCAAGAGGATTGAGAGTGCCCTATCATTAACTATAAAATATCAAAGCTACTTGTCTTCAGTCAATAATCATATCAAAATAAATAATTCATTGTTTGCTGGTGCCAAGATGTTTGACATTTTTCTCC
The DNA here is from genome assembly GCF_030144855.1 of Hypanus sabinus. Classification (NCBI taxonomy): domain Eukaryota; kingdom Metazoa; phylum Chordata; class Chondrichthyes; order Myliobatiformes; family Dasyatidae; genus Hypanus; species Hypanus sabinus. The sequence continues at coordinate 138,169,961 of NC_082714.1, forward strand.
AGAAAACCTCTACTCAGAGAAAGCCGTCCTGTTCAATCATATTTTCATATCCTGAAAGAAAATCTTTGAGATATTTATATTAAACATCTGGCCATTTGCAGCTTTAGCCAAAATAAAGCAACACTCATGTATCAGCTCCTTTGGTGGTTTGGATTGGGTAAAATGGAAAGTAACGCTTAAATAAATTCCTTTTAATGATAGCAACACGCACAAGATGCTGCAGGCCAGACAGCAACTATAGAAGGGAGTAAACAGTCAATTTTTTTTTTGGGCCAAGACCTTTCATCAGGAGGATCCTGATGAAGGGTATGGGCCCAAAACATTAGCTGTTTATTCTTTTCCATACATGCTACCTGACCTGGTGAGTTCCTCCAGCATTTTGTGTGTATTGCCTTGATTTCCAGCATCTGCAGACTTTCTCTTGTTTGTCTTTTCTTTAATGGTAGCCTTGCTTCAAGAGGTAAGACTACTTTGGAAACTGGGGGCCGTAAGGAATGTTGTCATTGCACTTGGGTGAGCTTTGGCAATACCTTCTACAGAATCCACAGAATAACAATGGAACAGGACTTTGGTGTACTGAAATACAGCCCACTTCAAGTCTGTAATGTAGAGCCTGTGCTTGCATTGGCCATGATTACATTGGTTTAGGCTGAGTGGACTTGCATTGTAGAAGAAAAGATGCCTTATTGTGGGGCGCTCAGGTGATAGCACTCTTAAGAAGTAGAAGGTGATAATTAATTGTTCTAGGTCTCTGAAGGTGAGGCAAGGCAGAGGCAAGTGGATGTGAGGGCAAGGAATGTCCCAATGTCGGGCCGAATTGGAAAAGTCGGGCACAGGGCCCAGAGCTGTCTGAGAGTGATGTCAGGATGTTGGGACCAGAGGAAAGGGATGGGCTGTTTTTGCTCGCTGCTCTGTAACATTTACTCAGCTCTGCGCTGAACTGAGCCTGTGGCCACATTTGGAGTTTCTATGTTTTGTGGCTGCCTGTAAAGTGGCAGATCTCAAGGTTGTATAATGTATACATAATTTGATAATAATAAATGTACTTTGAACTTCAGAGGGGCCCGAAATGGGGTTACTCATTGCATAATGTCCTAGAATAGCCTCATACCTCCTTGGAGTAGTCAGTCAGCTCTAAGCTAAAGTCTGTGTAGGATTTCTACATTGATCTGTTTGGTTTAAACATATTCTGTTTAATCTCAAACTTCTTGGAGCTTTTATTGTGTTGCTAGTGTAATGTTTCTCGACAAGCCCTCTTAAGGTCTGAACTTTTGGACAAGTAGCTAAAGTTTGAACTGCAATTTAACTTGCCCTTATTCTCAGTTGTGTTCAATGCATCAGCTGTGTTTTGTAGTTCTTGGAGCCATATCGTGCTTTTTGATGCATTCTACTAATATTTGACTAGCCCAGAATGATGCTGAGTATTGAGGTATTTGAGTTGAATATAAGGCTGTACTGGGAAAGCAGCAGAATATAGTTTCAGAGCCTTTCTTTAAAAAATGATTGCATATAGCGCAATATTGAAGTTATAACCCTGAGTAGTTAAAGAACAGCAGTGAAGAATTGGATAATTAAATTTTACACTTATCCCTGTAGATATGGACTCTACAACCTGCTGTTTTACTACATTCCTCCTTCTCTGACACAAACATGAAAGAACTCTAAGAAGGACAGTGTTCACCTTGTATGCAGGCATAAAATTTGTAACATTAAAATTCTCCTGGAAATCTTTGTAACCTTTGAGTCATGAAGTAAATAGCAGGAAAAATCGTTAAGCCAATTTAATCCGTTTGTATTACAGGCTAAATTAGCTAATTATTACTGAAATTTTTGAACATTTAGTAAAAGTTCTATCAACATAGGCATATTCAATAATCTACTTAGCTTATTTGAAATCTTAATTACTCTGATTATCTGCAGTGATTTGCTAAAAATTGATAGATGGTTTTCTTTAGATGACATTAACAAATTTGGTAGCAAGGGATGACACTATTATGAAGTGCCAATTCTGTTCACAAGGAATCTTTTTTATCGAACTACTATGACTCTGAATGATTAGATGCAATAGAATTGGTAAAGACTTTTATAGATTTGATACTGCACTTTGAAGATAATAGAATAACTGATAAATAGAAGTAACATTGGAAGACTCTAGCTTTCAAAATATCACAACTTTGCTAATGTTGAAAGCACTGAATTATATCAGATTCTGCAGTTATTTCTTTGATTCTCAACCTATTTTTGGAGCAATAGTTTAAATTTCAGATAATTAAAATTCTTACCTTTTATTCTGAATGTTTATCAAGAGTGAACTCAGGAAATATCTTAAATACTGGATGAAATTTCAATCAATGCATAGAATTCCAGAAACTTGGCTACACTGTGGTAATTTTACAAATGATAAGGACTTTCCTAAGCCAGTTCTACGGTGTTCTGGTGGTACATGTCACAAAGCAGTATATGTAGTGCCTACTGTATTCCTTACAGAATCAGATTCAGGTTCAGTATCACTGGCATATGCCTCTTGTTTGCATATTAATTGTTTGACGATGCCACCACCAATTCACAGAAATGGAGGGAGTTTGGATGGAAAAACTTGTTAAGATATTTTATTACACCCTCTCAGAAATCCCATTATGATAGTAACCTCCCTGTTTGCTGGAGAAATTGTGGCAATCAAAATGTAAAGCATTATCATATTTTTTGGGACTGCCCTGTTATCAATAACTATCGGAGGGGGATACACAATGTCCTACAAGACATCTTTAAGTGTGAAATACTCTTGGAGAGTAAGACCATATATTTTGGATATATACCTCAAGAATGGTTGAAAAGAGATAAATATTTAATGAATATACTGTTGGTGGCTGGTAAAAAGATTCTTACTAGGAAATGGTTATCACAGGAGAGCCCAGCTTTAAATACATGGATGGAAATTACAATAGACATTTACAAAATGGAGAAGATAACAGCATCTGTTAATCATAAGCTGGAACAATTTGATTCATACTGGGAAAAATGGTTTAACTACATAATGCCTCATAGGCCTGATTTTATTCTCACAAATCAATGAATCTGTTGTAAAAAAAAATCACTCCCTACTTGTACATAGTTCTTTCCTTTTGCTTGTTTTTTCTTTCCAATCTTTTCTATAAGTGTATACCCCCGATAAATACTTTGTGGAGGTTTGTGATATATATGATTATATGATATATATGTCAAATGTCTGAAATACATCTTATGGAAATGTTTGATGAACTTCAATAAAAAAAATTACAAAAAAAATTAATTTGCTCAATTGCAGCCAATAACAGTTCAGCATAAATACAAGAGTAGGTATTTTAAGTCCTGATAATTAATAAACTACTTCCTAGATCCCAAGCCAGGCAAAACATCAGTCCTTCTGAAGACCCCACACTGATACAAAGTTGTCAATTGCTGATGTCTATTTTCATGGCTAACAGGAATTACATTTAAGGATAAAATAAGTTTTTTTTTCTCCATTCACTCAATTCATTTTCCCCAACCATCACAAATTGAAAGGAAATGGGGATAGTCTGTAGATTTCAACTAGTCATAGAGATAACTAGAGATGAATTTTCTTTTGGAGCCAAGTTTCGAAGAAGAATAAATCTAAATGTTCCATCAATGATACTACAGTGTAGCAAATTTATAAATATTAAATTAAATTTAAGCAGCAACCGAAATAGGCAAATTAAGAATTCAGCCTTTAAAAATGTTCTATTTCCAGTAAGTAACTTGTTAATATCCATTTGTAATATGATGTAAAAGTGGTTTGAAAAAGGTACAGATTTGATTTGTAAAATCTCAATTAAGAGGCTGTTTATTGTCCTATGGTGGCTAAAATTTTTAACCTATTTAATAAAATGTACATGCATTTCAATCCTGATTTTGTACACTCTTTAATCTTGCCTTTAACTACATGGGAAAAATATTAATTTGTCATTAAATAACAAATGAATGCTAGGAAGCATGACACTTATTTAAATTTGTGAGGAACTATTTCTAAAGAAAGACTTAGAGATTGCAGCCAGTATGAATATTTCTACATAATGAAGCATGGAGTAAGTAAAGGCTAATTAGTATGTCAAAATCAGCTCCATTACATTCTTCCCCACTGTGGACTTGTCTCCATTCATTTAATTTCTTCAAGACTGTTCTACATTAATAATCTATTTTTTAATATATCTGCCACCTTAATTAGCAAAGCTCTAAATTTTTTTCTGCATTTTTACTAGTATTTGATTCAGTCCCTCTGTGTCCCTTCAGACTGTTACAACACCTGATGATGAGAGGCAGTGATTGTGTGGATAGTCAGAGGCTTTTTCCCACGGCTGCAATGGCTAGCATGTGAGGGCATAGTTTTAAGGTGCTTGGAAATAGGTACAGAGGAGATGTCAGGCTTAAGTTTTTTATGCAGAGAGTGGTGAGTGCATGGAATGGAGATATGATAAGATTTTTTAAGAGACTTTTGGATAGGTACATGGAGCTCAGAAAACTAGAGGGCTATAGGTAACCCTTGGTAATTTCTAAGATAAAGGCACGTTCAGCACAACTTTGTGGACTGAAGGGCCTGTATTGTGCTGTAGGTTTTCTATGTTTCTACCTTCTATGCTGCTTGTAGTATCTTAAGGAATATTATAATGAGTAACTTCTGTTGCACGTTCCTGTTGAAGATACAGATCAGATACAATCTGCTGCCACCACCCTCCCGAACTTTGCAGGTGTGCATCACTGATCAATACCGCAAAAGAGATTTAACTTTGGTATATGTGAGGTTGCCCAAAATGAGAAGTCCATTAAGGGAGAAAGCATGTGTCAGGCAATATTAATGGACAGTTTTATTTTAAAATTGCATTTCTCTCAGTCATTGCCAGGAATAGAATTGGAATGCAAACTGAAATCAGTGGCCTAAGGAAACAATGCAAACAATAAATAAAATATGATCCTGTTTTGCAGGTATGCTGCTCTGAGTTGTACAAGCAATTGAAAGCTGGCGAAGTTTGATGCCTCTGATTTGTGCTCTATTCATGTATGGATTTCCTGCTGAGAGTTTGTTATCCTCCCACATGGAATATTTTGTAATGCTAAATGTTCTGCACCATTCCACATTTTTACAAAATGACAATACCACATTATCGTTCTGCCACAGTTTAGTGACTCTTATCCTAATGCAATAGTTGAAGAACAACTTGTAAACCCTTGTGTCTCTAAAACCACTTTAAAAATACAACACAGGTAGTTCATTCACTTCTATTCAGAAATGAATGGAGCATTATCCAAGTCACCATGTGCCATCTCTTTCAAGTTGTCTGTATTCACCACAATATCTCAATTAACTATTAAGTAATGCAATCTCTACTGTAGAATTTGGGATAGTAATGATAAACTTAATAAACTATTGATTTTTTTCAAAAGCTTCTTCCTTTGCTCTGAAGCCCTAGTAAGATAAATTATATGTTTCAGACCGAGGAAAGGTGATATAGAACCTAGAACCTAAAATCTTTTCTGTTTGATTTTGGTTCTATTAACTACTGTATAATATTTGGAAGGAAATTCTTTGACAAGCTATGGGCTGAACATTTAAAAAAAAATGCATGTTGTACTCTCAAAATCCAACTCCCTTGACTTCAGCCATCTTGTTTTGCTCAGGCAGCTGATGATGAATTTCTAATCCATTGCGATTTAGTAAAGGGTGAATCAATCTGGAAAGAGTTGGCATACTCCCCTATTACAGACTGCTGAGAACGTTGTCACATAAGGCATTTGTTGATACTTAGCCATGGAATTTGAATTGAAGGAACTTATCAGGCAGAATATTAATTGAGAAAGTGCTCTGAGCTCATTAATATTGTTAGTGATTGATATGCAAAAGCTGAACTATTTTTTGAAGTTTGCTCGGTTACATAGAAAGGCTATTAAATCTTAGGACTTTCAAACATTACTGCAGCTGGAGCTTTAGTTGATCAATAGTACAGTTGATGAGCACACTGCGGCTTGTTTCTCAAGTACTTGGCATCCAAATCAGTAGTTCATAAAATGACATGATGCTCCAAAAGCTTAATCATCTAGATGTTGAGCCTAATTTTGCTGTAGCGCTTTGAATTCTTTAAAATGAAAAATCACATCTGCAATACTTGTACGGTACATTATAGGGATTTCTTATTCTTGCTTTTCTGTTCTGTAGGTATTGTATACATCCTGACATTTTGAATTGTACTGTTGAGGCATAAAGCCAGATTTAGTTATTATGCAGATTTTTTGAGTAGTTTATGTGTGATATGATTTTTGATGACATTTGGATGAACCTACCATTTTTATTTACTGTATTATAAATGTCCATGGTTTTGTGTATTCAGTTAATGTATTTTGCTTAATCCTTGCCACACAAACCAGAGTCCCTTCATCAAAATTCCTTTGATTATTTTTATGATCACATCAGCTGTTGCAAGCTAGAAAATAGACTGACCAGTTAATAAGCAATGTACCCTCTAATGCACTCTAACAATGGATTTAGCAGAAAAAGGAAATGTTGCAGTCTTACTGGCTTTATCTACACATTAGTACCTAATACGTAATTGGAAGGATTCCTATATCCTTTTAAAGGGAATGCAACCTCAGCAGTAATGAGAGAAAGAAGCCAGTGACCTTGGTGAGCAGTTAGGTTGTGATTTGATTTGGAGAGAATTTCTCATTCTGCCAAGTTGACCTGGAAGTAAAGAAAATAAACATCAGTTTGCTGCTTTCCCTGCAGGCCGAATTATTTCCATCCTACTGTCACACTTTGTTGTCTAAGAAAAGTGAAATAAAAAATTACAAATTAAGAATGCATATGGCTTCTAACTTGATTGTTTGAAAACTAGCTGGTGTTTCTGTGATCAGACATTGTAGTGACAATGAGTTGATAAATTGCTCAGATTGCAATTTTAATATACCATCTATTTTTAGTATCTCCACCAAAAAATAAATGGGTGGGAGAGATAGAAGTTGAAGACCATAGTGAGGTGGACTAGTTCTGTCTCTGCTCTAGTTGGCAGCCTGACTGGTGGCCATAATAGTGGTATTGCTTGGTAACTGTCTCCATGGTGATATACTAATGATGGGATAACTGTTCCCTAAAGAGCATTCATAGGTGTGCTTTCTGGGATTTTTTTTTATTCCTTTGCTTCATTGTGGGGCCAAATTTGCATTAAATCCCACTACCCTCCACCCTGAAGGTTATCCTGTGCTAATCCCTATCAGTAATTTGCCTTTTGGAGCAATGGCTACAGTCTGTAATTTGCCTGTTTTATCAATATTCCTTTTCTCACCATTTTTGTTGTGTTCTGATTCGAGTTTAGAGTGCTCATTTAAGTTCTGCAATTTAATGAACTCTGGTTCTTTAACAGAAGCTTGTACTGTGGTTCTGAAATCCTCCAAGGAAAGATTTAATTTTCTTAAACAAATTGAGCTTGTTCAAAATGGCAAGACCTGAATTCCCATTCTAAATTTTGTTTCAGTGCATGTGCAGAAAGGGATTATTTGAGGGAACTGAATGCTCACTCTAATGATCTGTCTCTTTATTCACTCTTCAGTGTACAATAGAAACAGAAATATTGAATTTTTACACTTACTTCCCCTTTCTACAGAAGTATTTCATGTCCATCATATTTTAACTCCCTACCCTTAGTTACATCTGTCAGAATTGATTTCTTGGCTAATTTAGAAGCACTTCCTGTATTTTTAATGCAGTTTATAACAGAGGACCTTACTGTATGGGCATCCCTTTAAATAGTCTTCTGTCTGGCCATTTTGAAGGAATTTTGATGGAATTTTGAAGGAATTTACAGGTAAACCATCTACATTTACATTGCTATCTCAAACGCCAAAAATCTTCAGCACTAAACTTGCATAGAAATCTTCCTAGATGCAAATTTTGAAATCCCTTGCTGTGGGTATGAACAGAGATTGGTAGAATTGGTTTTCAGAAACTGGATCCACTGCAGGAAGTCATGCAGGAGCAGCAAGCCAAAGTTAACTTCTACCTGTTATAGCCAGTTATTTCAAAAGCTTTAGCTGCTGTCTTTTATTTCTTTGCCCCAAAGCAAAGGTTGGTTTTCAAAAGCAATATACTAAGGATGCTGCATTTATTTCAAGTTATCAGCAAATGCTAGAGATTCTCAACAGGTCTGAGGGCATTGATGAGAGGCATTGATCATGTGGATAGTCAGAGGCTTTTTCACAGGGCTGAAATGGTTGCCACAGTGGAGACAGGTGCTGGAGAGTAGGTACAGAGGAGATGTCAGGGGTAAGTTTTTTTTTTCTCGGAGAGTGGCGAGTGCATGGAATGGGCTGCTAGCAGTGGTGGTGGAGGCGGATACGATAGGGTCTTTTAAGGGACTTTTGGATAGGTACATGGAGCTTGGAAAAATAGAGGGCTATGGGGAAGTCTAGTAATTTCTAAGGTAGGGGCATGTTCGGCACAACTTTGTGGGCCGAAAGGCCTGTATTGTGCTGTAAGTTTTCTATGCTTCTATGTCTGGCAACGTCTGTGGGAAAAGTGTGATCCATTCCTTCCTTAGCATCATCTGATGGTAAAAATCTGAGGGAAAATGTTCTGCCTTTAGCAAGGGCCTTACCTATGTCCGCATGCACCCATACCTCAATGAGTTTTGTGTCTACCGCTGCAGTGAGCTCTTTTTTCATCAATGCTATCTTTGAGCCTACTTATTTGGTGAAGATCCTCCACTGATGATACCATCTCTTGACTTGAACCCTCTTCCTCAAAATAAAGTCCTGATGAAGAGTCTTGGCCTGAGGTGTTGTCTCTTTATTCCTCTTCACAGATGCTGCCTGGCCAACTGAGTTCCTCTAGGATTGAGTGAGTGTGTGTGTGTGTGTTGCTCTGGATTTCTTGTGTTTATGTGTCTGGTGATAAATATGTTTTAACACAGGTTAGAAAATGTCTGTCTCCAGCAATGGGCTGGAATGAATTGAAATAAAAAGTGCAATAGGCGTAGTTAACTTGGGATGTAATTGGAAAGCTGAAGATCAGGCAAAATAATTGTTATCAATGCCGTGGTGGTGAAGATGGTTAGTGAAATCTGGTTATCAATTCTCAACAGGGATTTGTTTGAGTGAAGCAGATGGGAAGGGAAACATAAGCTAGGTCTTACTAAACAAAGAAGAAATCCATACAGATGGGTAGCTTAATCATGGGGATTGAATTTTCAGCATCAGTAAAACCCTCTAGTTACCTTTTAATAAGGCATGTAAAGCATTAAAATGCATGTCATATCCAGCTGGGTCAAGCATATTATTTTAATTCAGTGCAGTAGCCCTGCTCCAACTGCATTACTGAAGCATAATGCACCTCATTTACAGGAGATTGACCTATAAGCCCTTTGGGAATGGTCAGAGGAAACTGACCCCTATACATCCTTTTGGGAGAGAAAGGCCCTTACAAGCTTCTCCTTTCATCTGGTGTACTCTAACCCAGCTGACTTGCTGCTCATTCCCATAACTGAAACAGCAGCTGCTATTTCTTTGCTCTTTTTCTATATAAAAGAAGAGACAGCACTCAAGACCAACAGTAAGCACCTCACCCAGATTAGTGAGGCAGCAGGAGAGGAATGAGGGAAACTTCTGCAATCTCTGAATCCTTGGGGATGCACTAACCGCTACAGGATGTGTCATTGTAACATAGATACCCTTTAAAATGTGCCTTCATATGTTCTAGTGTAGTCTCACTAAAAGGTTCTTCATTGCCCAATTTAATATCATCCATGATAAAATTGAATCTTTGGCCAATATCTAGTTACCGTAAGGTCACTTTCCCAGTTGGAATACTGCTCAGTAAGATTCTGATGGGAGTAGGACACTCAGTTGATTTTTCCCCTTCATTTTACTGCTTCCACTTCATGTTCATCAGTTAAATTGGACTAAAAGTTCAGATGAAGTTAGGGTTATTTTAAGATTGCTCATGCTGTTCCAAGTGTCATGTTGGCATTAAATTTCATAAATTACAATGACCAGCTTGACCTTACTCGATATCAGAATCAATTCAATGTTTCACCAGGCTTAATAACGGGTGATTTTTGGGAGTGCTCACACTTTAATTCCAGTGATTATGAATAACTACATGTAGATATCCTTCTTCTGTTGGAATATTCCTCTAGCTGGTATACATTCTCTTAATTCTCATCTGCTTCACTCAGTCAAACTCCTTTATGAAAATTGAGGACAATTCATTTAGCGTTAGCAGCACTATTGTTACTTCTGGGTTCAGTGTTCCAGTTACTTTGCTTTTATAGGCTCTTACTTCTACTTGCACGCTGCCCTCTGATATTCTATTTCTTCTTTCTATAAATGAGAATTGATTAGTGCATTGACTCCTGACATTCAGTATTCCATTCTCCCCTAATTTTGTTTAGCCTTTGATTCTATTCCAAAATTACTGTGATCTTGGAATTAAACTCTAACTCATTCAATTTAGATTTCCTTGGAGCAGCCTTTTAAAAAAGAATGAGGTTGGTTCTGTTTACTTTTCAACTCTGCCTGATTAATTAATCCTGTAACTCTTCTCAAAGGTTTGAATTCAGACAGATTTAATGAGTTTTTTTTTAGAAGTGACTAATTGGATAGATAAGACAAATGAATTTGGTGTAGTCTATATTGATTTTCAAAAGGCGTTTGAATACACTTTCAACTGCGTACTTCTGAATGAATCCTAAATGTTCATAGTGTCTGTCTCTGAGTTTTAGAATTTATTGTATTATCTTTCTCAACCAGATAACTAAAAACCAAAAATTTACTTGTTTCCATATATAGTTTCTACTATACCAGTTCACCAAGTATTTTCTGACTGATGCACCATCAATAACTCACTCTGAGACGTAAAGGCGAGATATCGGCTTTTATTGACTGGAAGAAGGAACCAGCAGTGAGTGACATCATACTACGTCCTGGAGACTGCGGCCGAGCATCAGACCTCGATTGCCTTTATACAGGGGCCTGTGGGAGGAGCCACAGGAGCAGTCAGCAGGGGGCGTGTCCAGACAGGCACACGTAGCTCACCACACTGACAAATATTCCAATATTCTCAAACTAATGTTTACAATGAATTAGTCAAATGTCCAGTTCTTCCATTGAGTCTCAGCCCAAAATGTTGACTATTTACTCTTTTCCATTGTTGCTGCCTGACCTGCTGATTTCTTCCAGCATTTTGTTTTTGTGCTGTATTGGCTGTAACCTGTTTGCCATACAGAATTGGGAAAAAGTGGCTAGTGTGGAAATCTGTTTTCTTTAATAGTTACTTCACAATGGAATTGTAATTACTCAATAGATATAGTTCAGAGGATAGGAGCACAAAGATCATTTCAGAATCAGAATCAGGTTTAATATCACTGGCATATGTTGTAAAATGTGTTCATTTATCATTTCCATTAGGATTTGTGTAGGTTGAGTGTGTAGGTTTCTTACAGTAATTTCATAAATGGGCCAGCACATGGAATCATATGCATTATGACTAAGTTTGTAGGTGATACTTGCACAAGGATATTAATTGTAATGGTAAATGGCATTACTTCAATTTTGGAAGTTCTCTATATGAACTATGCACATATTTGATACAGCAACTGCATGCTAGTGTGATATTCAGTTGTACTACTGTTATTGCCTATCTTTTATATCTTGATATGAATTTCACGTTCTTCTCCATCCCTGATCCTCATATCCATTCTCCTTCAGTACCAACTAGCATACATCCTCCCAACAGATAGAGTTACAAACTGAAATGAGGCCCAGAGTTACTGGGACCTCTGGAATCTGGTGAGTGAGAGCAGATAGTCCTCTTCAATTTACTAAACTTAAGGGTGCAGCGATAAATTGTGAAGGACGAGGAAAGTGAGAAATATGTCTACTTAGTAACCAAAAGGAATTGAAAGAAAGGTTGTATTAATTTGAGTCTAGTTCATATTTTTGTTTTATTCAAGATACTTGTTTCTTCTGGAGCTATTAGCAGTGTAGAACAACCATTTATCTACCTGTGCCAGTTTGCAACTCGTGGGCATCTCCTCCTTGCTGCAAGACACAAGTTTCCTTTTATGCCCTAATAATGGAATGCACATTAAATTGTTACTTTTTCAGTAAACTTTGTCATTCTATATCTTAACTCCGATTCCTTTGGCATAATTTGCTTACTTTTACCGTTGTTACTTCGTCAATAACTTCCATTTGACAGAAATAATGGAAAAACTGGAGGCTTTGACATTTGTAGAATGATGCCAACGTGTTTGTGTAACGTTATGTTTTCTAAAGTGATATACTGTTTCAATTGAGGGTATTGACTCCTCAACCAGAAAAATAGACAGAAATGTTATCTAAATATTAGTTGTTCCTCCACTGATGTTAACAGTAATTCCGTGCCAGCTGTTTAATGGAAAAACCATTTTGGCTAAGTGGATTTTAAAAGCAAAAACTTAAAATTTTGGAAATCTAAAATAAAAGCAATGCTGGAGCTCTCAGCAGGTTGGGCAGAATCTGTGGTTTCAAGCAGTTAATTTATCAAAGCAATGTCTTTTCCATTTAAGTGGTCAACTTAAATCATCACGTTTTACAGTTGCTGCCTGATCTTCTGTGTATTTCCCAGAATTTCTTTTCTTTTGTGATTAGACACGTTCTTGGACTGATCTTCTCTTCAGCTATTTTCTGTTCACTGTCATAGAATGCTGTAAATAAGGGTGCTACTGTTGTATACTTACTATACATTCTCTAAATAATATGCAATAATTAAGTTTTATTATTATGAAGTTGAATTTCAGTGATCAGTTAGCCCAAACTACATACATTGGGGCATTTGAAAAACTGTCCGCTGAGCATTGCTGCATGAAGATCAGCTGTTTCAAGTAGATTAGCTGCTTCATAACCCAAAGTTAAAATGCCACAGATGTTAGATATACTTACAAGTTAGGTAACACTTGTGGAGATAGATTCTGGTTCTCATCTTTTGCCAGAGCTTAATAAAAGTACAATCAGACTGTGTTTATACAAAGAAAAACTTTGAAACACAGATTGTATTCATTGCCAACAAGTAATGCATTTGCAGCAAATTGTTAACTTGTTTTTCACATGATGTTCAAATTTGAATGTTATGAAGATTCTAAATCTGTGATTCTTGACATACTCCATCTTCTTGAGGGAAGAAGAGGGAAAAAAGTTCAAAGTAAATTAATTATCGAAGTATACAAAGGATTGTCACCATGTACAATCCCAAGATTCATTTTCTTGCAGGCAAACTCAATAAATCCGTAATAGAATAATAATTATAACAGTTAGGACGTAGTCAGTGTTTCATGTTATTATCTCTATACCAGACCTGGACAAATGAGATGACAAGATCTTAGAAAACAACAACCCTCAAAAAGACAATGTTCAAATCAAATTTATTATCAAATTGCATATATGTCACAATATACAATCCTGAGGTTCATTTTCTTGCGGGCATACTCAATGATAGAATAATAACCGTAACTGAATCAATGAAAGACTGCACCACCTTTAGCATTCATCCAGTGAGCAAAAGCCAACAAAAAGCTATGCGAGTACAAAAATAAAGAAATAATAGTAATAAATAAGCAATAAATATTGAGAACATGAGATGAAGAGTCCTTGATAGTGAGTCCATAGGGTGTGGGAACATTTCTGTGACGGGGAAGGTGAAGTTGAGTGAAGTTGGTTCAAGAGTCAGAAAATTAACAAAAATACATTATGAAATGGTCTGTCCATCATGTGACCTACCTTTACTTGGGGCTTCTTGCAGTCCCCAAAGTGCCCCATCTCTTTAAAAGCAATTTGTTATCTTTAACGAGGCACATATTTTATATAGCGAAAACAAGAGGGGAATTGAGTCAAAAATAATGGGAACTACTATTTCTTTGTATATGGACAAATTACAGTTGTATTTGTATAAAATAATAGAATGTTTTAAAGCACAAAAGAGAAACATTCAGCTCATCATCCTTGTAGCAATTCTTTGAAATAATTGTCTTATTAGTCCTACTTTCCCAGCTTATGCTCTGTAGCTCTCTTCAAATGCTTTTAACTTGTACTTTGGAAGTACCTGTGGAGTCAGATTCAATCACCCTTTGAGGTAGAACAGTGCTCATCTTTATAAGTATTATGTTATAAATTTTCTCATTTTCTATTCTACATTAGCTACATTTTCAAAATTTTTTCTCCAGTCGCTGACCTACCTGCTTGAGGAAACTGTGTTTTTACTTCATCAAAGCATTTATAAATATGGAATATTTTGCCTTTCTCCTTTAATTTAAAACAAACAACCCCTGTTTGTCTGATCTCTCCACTTAATGGAAGTTGCAATCCAATAGCACTTGTATCCGCTGTATTTTGAGAGATCGGTGATAAAGCAAATCAACTGCTTGAGGATCATCTTAGATCTGCTCTAATTTGCCTTTCATCACAACAGGTCAACAACAGAAGCTATTTCATTGGCTCTTTATTCAACTCTGGAGCATCTGGATGGTGAATATGCATATATCAGGATGCTATTCATTGACTACAGCTCTGCATTCAACAATATCATCCCTCAAAACTAATCAATAAGCTCCAAGACCAAGGCATTAATACCTCCTTGTGCAACTGGATCCTTGATTTTTCTCCCTCACAGACCCCAGTCAGTTTGGTTTGATAACCACATCTGCTCCACAATCACCATTAACACATACAGTTGTTAAGGATGAGGTTATAGAATACTTGGTGACACAGTACAATATAGAACAAAGTAAGTATGGTTTCCTTTGGAGCAGGAAGGCCATTTGGTCCATTAAATCTGCCCTGCCATTCAGTCAAGAACCTATCAATCTCCATCTTAAATACACCCATTGGATTGGCCTCCACAGTTGCCTGTGGTAACAAATTCACCACCCTCTAGCTAAAAAAATTTCTCCAAATCTCTGTTTAAGCAGACACCACTGTATCCTGAGGCTGTACCAACTTGTAATAGACTCCCCCACCATCTACTCTGTCTAGGCCTTTCACCATTTGAAAGGTTTCAATTAGATTCCCCCCCCCCCACCTTTCTAAATTACAGTAAATACAGGGTCAGAGCCATCAACCGTTCCTCATATGATCTTTTCTTTTTCAATCTTTTTATTGATTTTCATATATACACAAAAAAAACATAATAATAAGTAAATTATGAATACAATAGACTTGAAATCACATTGATAATAAGATAACAATATCCTACTAAACATCAACAGAAGAAAATACCTTAATCAATCAAGTCCATATGATTATATGAAAAAAAACAAAAATAACCATTAAAAAAGAAAAAAAAATTAAAAATATGTGGAAAAAAAAGAATATATTAAAAAAAATAAAACACTAAACTAAACTAACCTGGGCAATAATAACAGTTTACAAGTATATGATAGTGTCAAAGAACTCCGGAACTCCATACCTCGTTCCTCATATGATAACTCTTTCATTCCCAGAACCATCTTTCTGAACATCCTTTGAACCCTCTCCAATGCCAGCACATCTCTTCTTGGATGAGGAGCACAAAATTATTCACAATACTCAAAGTGAGACCTCACCAGTGCCTTATAAAGCCTCAGTATCACATCCCAGATCTTATATTCTAGATCTCTTGAAATTAATGCAAAATTGCATTTGCCTTCCTCATCACTGACTTAACCTGCAAGTTAACCTTTAGGGTGTTCTGCACAAGGACTCCCAAATCCCTTTGCATTTCAAATGTTTGGATCTTTTCCCCATTTAGAAGATAGTCTTCACATTTATTTCTACTACTAATGGTGCATGAACATGCATTTTCCAACATTGTATTTCGTTTGCCACTTTCTTTCCCATCCTCCTAATCTGTCGAAGTCCTGATTAAAGGTCTTGGCCTGAAACAGTGACTGCTCATTTCAACGGATGCTGCCTGACCTGCTGAGTTCACCCATCTTGTTTGCACGTGTTGATTTGACCACAGCATCTGCAGTGTACTTTGTGTCTACTGTCTAAGTCTTTCCACATCCTTCCTGTTTCCTCACCACTACCTGCCGCTCCATCATTCTTGGTATCATCTGCAAATATGGCAAGAACATCATCTAATACATCATCTAAATCATTAATATACAGCATAAGAAGAAGCAGTCCCAACACCAACACCTGGAAAACACTACGAGTCAATAGTTCCCAACCAGAAAAGGATATTTTCGTTCCCACTTGCCACCTTTTACCAATTAGCCAATGCTCTAACCATGCCAGTAACTTTCCTATAATACCATGGGCATGTAACTTGGTAAGCAGCTTCATGTGTGTCAAAGGCCTTCTGAAAATCCAAATGTACAATATCCACTGCATTCCCTTTATCTAGCCTACTTGTAATCTCCTCAAAGTATTCCAACAGGTATGTCAGGCAAGATTTTCCCTTAAGGGAACCATGCTGGCTTTGTCAACATAAGCTAGAGCTCAAGAATTGCAATTATGATCTGCATAAAGCTATCAAGGCTGTGAAACAACAATACAGGGACAAGATTGAGCAAGATTCACAACAAACAGCACACGTGACTTGTGGGGAGCGTTGCATACAATCACAAGCCTACGGGACTAGATGGCAACCCACGGCAAGTACTCAGGATGTGTGCAGCACAACTGGCAGGTGTGCTTATTGACATTTTAATCTCTCTCTCTCCCAGTGTAGAGAACCCTCCTGTTTCAAATTATCTGCAATTGCCCATATACCAAAAAAGACCAAGGTAACATGCCTGAACAACTGGCATCCTGTTGCACTCACCTCAATAATAAGAAAATATTTTGAGAGGCTGGTTAATGATTGTATCTGCAGCTTGCCACCACCTAAAATGGACCCTCTATAGTTCGCCTGCCAAGACAACCAATCAACAGTCGACGCAATAGCCATTGCTCAACATACCATCCTTCCACATCTGGAGAAGAAGGATGCTTATGTGAGAATGCTGTTCTGGGATTACAGTTCAGCGATCAACACCATAGTTCCAACCAGGCTCAACAAAAAGTTCAGAATCCTTGGCCTTGACCCTGCCTTGTGCAGCTGGATCCAAGACTTCCTGTCAGATCACTGGCAGGTGGTAAGAGTGGGCTCCCTCACTTCCCTCCCTCTGACTCTCAACACTGGAGCCCCTCAGGGCTGTGTACTAAGTCACCTCCTTTACTCCTTTATTCCTTTACTCCATAACTGTGTCACCACCCACAGCTCTAATCTGCTAAGTAAGTTTGCCAACAACACTACATTGATTAGCCTAATCTCAAACAAGTTGTGAACTTCCCATGATTCAGAACATTTACAAAGACAGGTGTGTAAAAAGGACCCGTAGGATCATTGGGGATCCGAGTCACCCCAACCACAAACTGTTCCAGCTACTACCCTCCAGGAAAGCGGTACCACAACATAAAAGCCAGGACCAACAGGCTCTGGGACAGCTTCTTCCACCAGGCCATCCGACTGATGAACTCGTGTTGATTTGAGTGTATTCTATCTTACATTGACTGTTCAATTTATTATAAATAACTATAATTGCATATTGCACATTTAGACAGAGCCGTAACATAAAGATTTGTACTCCTCATGTATGTGAAGGATGTAAGAAATAAAGTAAGTTCAATTCATTTCCTATCTTGTCCTGTGTCACCAAGTACTCCAGAACCTGATCCTTAGTAACTGACTCCAACATCTTCCCACCCGCTGAGGTCAGGCTAACTGTTCTTTAATTTCCCTTATGCTGCCTCCCTTCTTTCTTAAGGAGTGCAGTGACATTTTCAAATTTCCAGTCACCCAGAACCATGCCAGAGGCCAATAATTCTTGAAAAATCATTACTAATGCCTCCACAATTTCTGCCGCTACCTCTTCCAGAACACCAGGCTTCGGTTCATCTAGCCAGGTGACTTGTGTACCTCCACCTCTTTCAACCTTTGAGCACCTTCTCTCTTTTAACAATAACTGCACTCACTTCTCTTCTCACACGCCCTTCAACATCTGCACACTGCTAGAGTCTTCCATAATGACTGATGCAAAGCACTCATTTAGTTCATCTGCCATCTCCTTGTCCCGTTATTATTTCTCCAGCTTCATTATCCACTCTCATCTCTTTTATTTTTTATATACTTGAAAAAGCTTTTTCTATCCACCTTGATATTGTTTGCTAGCTTGCTTTCAAATTCCAACTTTTCCAACCCAATGATTCTTCTAGTTGCTTGCTGTAGGTTTTTAAAAGCTTCCCAACCCTCTATCTTCCTGCCAATTTTTGCTTTGTTTTATACCTTCGCTTGTGCTTTTACATTAGCTTTGACTGCCCTTGTTAGTCGTGGTTGTACTATTTTGCCATTTGGGCATTTTATAATTTTTGGACTACATCTATCCTGTACCTTCCTCATTTTTCCCAGAAACTCAAACCATTGCTGCTTTGCTGACAGCCCTGCCAGCATCTCCTTCCAATTTACTTTAACCAACTCCTCCCTCATACCACTCTAATTTCCTTTACTCCATTGAAGTACTGCTATGTCAGTACTTTCTCCCTATCAAATTTCAAGTTGAACTCAATCATATTGTGATCACTGCCTCCTGTTCCTTTACCTTAGCTGCCTAATCAGCTCTGGTTCATTACATAACACTGTATAGCTGATCCCCTAGTAGGCTCAATGGTAAACTCTAAAATTGCATTTCATTGGCATTCAACAAATTCACTCTCTTGAGATCCATTATCAACCTGCTTCTCCCAATCGACATGCTTGTTAAAATGTCCCATGACTGTCATAATATTGCCCTTTTGACTCCACTTTCTACACCCCATTGTAATCTGTAATGCACATCCTAGCTACTGTTTCGAGCCCTGTACGTAACTGCTATCAGAGTCCTTTTACCCTTGCAGTTTCTTAACTCAACCCACAAGGATCCTATGCCTTCCAATCCTATGTCACAGCTTTCTAATGATTTGATTCCATTCTTTACCAGCAGTGCCATCCCATCGTCTCTGCCCACCTTCCTATCCCTCTGATACAATGTGTAACCTTGGACATTCATCTCCCCACTACAACCATCCTTCAGCCACAATTCAGAGAAGGCCACAACATCATGCCTGACAATCTGTAATAGAGCAACAAGATCATCCACCTTATTTCTTATACTTCATGCATCCTGAGTACTGTGTTTGCTACCCTATTGGATTCTACATCCGTAATGCACTGATACTCACCCTGCTGGCTGCAGTTTTATCTTGTCATCTGCCTGCCCTTCCTGGCAGTGTGACTGCATGTTATCTTTGCTTTTTTACCATCCGTCTTATCCTGAGTCCTTTCACTCTGGTTCTCACCCTCCTCTCAAATTAGGTTATACCCTCCCCAACAGCTCTAACAAACCTGCCCATAAGAATATTGGTCCCCCTGTGGTTCAGATGCAACCTGTCCCTTTTGAACAAGTCATACCTCCACCAGAAGAGATTCCAATGATCGAGGAACCTGAAGCACTGTCCCCTGCACCAGCTTCTCAGCCACATCTTTATCTGCCAAATCATCCTGTTTCTACCCTCCCTGCTGCCCCAGACATCCTTCCTCTTAGCTTTCTGCCTAGCTCTCTAAATTCTCTCATCAGGACCTCTTTGCTTTTCCTTCCTAAGTCATTAGTACCAATATGTACCAAGACATCTGGCTGCTCTCCCTTCCCCTTCAAAATGCCGTGGGTGTGATCTAAGACGTCCCTTACCCTGGCACCTGGGAGGCAACGTGCCATCTGGGTGTCCCGTTCATGTTTACAGAATCGCCCGTCTGATCTTCTGACTATTCAGACTCCTATCATTGCTGCTTACCTCTTCTCCCTCCTTCCCTTCTGATCCATGGACTGATGGTCAATGCCAGTTACCTGGTCTCTGTGGCATTCCCCTGGGAAGTCATCCCCCACAACAGTATCCAAAACAGTATCTTATTATTATCATCATGGACCCTCACCATCCAGGCCATGCCCTGTTCTCGCTGCTGCCATCACGACGGAGGTACAGGAGTTTTAGGCACCCAGTTCAGACAGCATCTATAGGGAGAAGCACTGTCCTGACGAAGGGTCTCGGCCCGAAACTCGACAGTGCTTCTCCTTATAGATGCTGCCTAGCCTGCTGTGTTCCACCAGCATTTTGTGTGTGTTGTCGCAATCTATGAACTCACTTTTAAGGTCTCCATAACTCATGTTCACAACATTATTTGTTATTAATTTATTTATTACTTTTTTTTTTCTTCTGCATGCTGTTTTGTTGTCTTTGTGTGTAGTTTTTCATTGATTTTTATTATGTTGCTTTGTATTTACAGTGAATGCCTGCAAGAAAATGAATCTCAGTGTGTATATGGTGATATATATAATGTACTTTGAAAATGAATTTACTTTGAACTTTGGTAAATGGCCATTTTCTTAGCACTCTTGCTAAAGTCCTGAAATGATTATTCAGGGTCTAAAATTATATGCAGTCTTCCAGCTGTGGCCTCATTGCAGTTTCAAAGGTTTTATATGATCTGTGTCTGAAACTCTCTATCAAAAGCTTTGTAGTCCACTTCTTTGTTACCTTATCAACTGCCTCTTGTGCATGCCAAGATTTGTTAATATTCACCAACATATTCCAATGCCCCTGTATATAAATCAAAGTCTCTTAAATTTGGTCAAGGGCAACTATTGCATGAAGTCTGTGAAATTTGATAGAAGATCATATGGGTTGGATGATTGAATAAATCATATTGAGTAGGTACAACAGTGACCAAAGTGGCTGCTTTCTCAAGGCCACTGATGCAGGGAAGGTGTGGGATGATGGTCAACAGTAAAGAAGGCACTTGCATTGCAGATTATAAGCAACTCGGACACCAGTAATAGCTAGTCAGGGTGCAGCCCTTTTAATTGATCCAGTTAGACAACGTACAAAAATTGGCATGTCATGTTTTCTCGTGTAACCTGAAAATGTCCCTTCAAGCACAAGTCTGTGCACTTCTGGTTATGAATGATACTATCTCACCATAATGTTCCTTACCAAAATGCATCACGTAGTAATTTATTGTATCTATCCACTGTCACCTTGTTATCAGTTCAAGTCTGCTATCATCTTGCTTGCTATTTAGTAGGCAGCCGCCGATCCCAGGGGATCATGGGTTTGTGCCTCCAGTGTACTGTGTCCTCTCCAGGGAGCAAGCCTGGGCAGGAAGATTTGAAGAACCGGCTGTTGCCCATGCAGTGAGTTCCCCCTCTCCACGTCACTGATGTAGTCCAAGTGAAGAGCAAGTGCCAATACAGATTGGCACCAGTGTCGTTGCAGAGGTTGCCAGAGTGATGTTGTAAACAACATCAAACTTGCCTTAGGTACCCTGGCTCAGGATTTCTTCCTCGGGGTTTACTCCTGAAGCCTCTTCCAGGGGTAGGTATGGTGGCAAGGCAGCAGAGGTTAATAATCAGTTTTCCTTCTCCATGCTTGCTATTTATTATTTTTAGAATGGCACTGTCTCAATACTGACATTAAAGAACCTCTGCTGCATATATTTCTAGAATCAGGAGAGAAAAGTATCAGTTTGCCACCTCCCTCTGAATTCTATTGACTTAAATGTCACAGTAATTTGACAGTTAGTGTTGCTTCCTTATTACTCCATCAGATAGCTTCAATCCTGATCTTCAGTGCAGCTTGTGCATATTTTCCAATGCCTGTGTGTTGCTCTCTGGTTTCCTCCTGCAGCTGGTACAATAATTGGCAACTGGGAATTGGGCCTTGTGTAAATGAGTGATAGGAGAGAATGAACTATAGGGAAATGGGTGAAAAAATATGACTAAAATTGCTATGGGAACAAGCATTGACTCAATAGACTAAATAATATCTCATGTCATGAGATGGCTTAACCGTCTCTTGGTTGCAGCAGCTTAAATTTACATTTCTCATTCTTGTTATCAAATCGTACCTAGTTTTAATTTTGTCTATCCCTTTAATCCTGCATTTTTTCCGTTTTACCATCTGATCAATGAGCTGAATTGTCTATAATTCTGTTACTATATCTTCTGTACATCTGATTTGAGTCTCATTGCTTTCAACTCCAAATGTCCTGTCTTAGGAATTTACTCCCTTAAGATATTTTTCCTTCAAAATCTACTTTTTGTCAAGCTTTCAGCCATGTTCCCAAATCTCAGCATGCAGCTATGCATCAGGTTTTATTCGATAATGCCTTGGGACATTTTACTGTGTTGAAGCCATTGTTTAAATACAAGTTGTTGACTGCTATATTTCAGAGCGACCTTTTTCACAGCAGTGTTGAAGAACCCCTTGTTGTGCTGCATAATAAATTATTTAGAAAGTAGCATATCTCCATGGCATGCGGGTGTGTCATCAGACAGTGCCACTGGAATAAAATATCTGACTTGTCCCTGATTCTTTGCAAAATGGATTCCCATTTCTGTTGGAAAGTACAAGGTGTTGCTTACTTGGAACTTGTGCAATGTGAACAGAAGCATTTGAGATCTATAGTCCAGGAAGCAAAACTGCATTCAACATGCAGTGTGGCTACAATAATTCCCTCTGGAAAATATTGTGACCGGTGTAGACCAATCAGTTAGCATAAAATCAGATCTTGATAATGGATTGATAGCCTGAGTCGTGGGGAGAAGTGATTTTTTTAAATTTATGAATGAAGGGCTAAGGCTTTCCTCTTTAGAGTACAGAAGGATGAGTGGTGACTTAATAATGGTTTATAAGATGATAAGAGGCATAGATAGAGTGGTTAGCCAGTGCCTTTTCCCAGGAGAGAAGAGGGTATAATTTCAAACTGATTGGAGAAAAGTATATGAATTGCCCAAGATAGATTTTTATTTTACATAGAATATCAAATATGCGAAATGCCATGGCAGAGGAAGACACCTTTGAGACATTTAAGAGACTCTCAGATAGGCACGTGGATGAATGAAAAATGGAGAGCTATGTGGGAGTGAAGCATTGGATGGATTTTAGAGTAGGTTAAAAAGTCAGCACATATGGGTCAGAGGGCTGTTCTATTTAGGTTTGAGAGCAGGCATTGGATGGTATCCGGGGAAATTAGGTAGAATCCATCTCCAATGTGCCACCAACATCCAGATATTTTAGAGCTGAGATATTTTGTATATATCAATTAAGTAGAAACTGTTTTGAAATTACCTTATTTTCCAGGTGGATGGTCAATCTCCCTGCAGTGAGGGTAGTCTGGTGATTTGAGTGAGATGATAGTAACTTCAGAGACAAGGCAGGTGCTTTTCTGCCACTAATTTAGCAGAAATTTGTCCTGATCTCGAACTCTCATCCACCATCACATTTTTCCCATCTCTTTCACCATTAAATGTAACTTTTACAAGGATGGGGGAAATAGGGAGTAAAGACTATCATATAGATAAATAAGAAGAATTTTAGATAAGAAATAAAATTCCTCTATGAAATGAGAATTTCTTGTTGTCTAGCATGCAAGCAGTCTGTGAATTTAATTAATATTCTAGATGATTTACTGAAAGACGAGTAATCTGCTAGGTTTTTATTAAAAGACAGGTCTGACCTCCCCACCTTTGTTGCAAAATTATCTGTGTATTCGGACATGCTAATGAGGCCAAAATATTTCTTAGTGTATTTCAAAAATGAAATTTGTTAAAAGATATTGTGATCATCTTGTTTGGATTGTAAAAAAGATCTGTTTGTTTTGCTGTGGTGTGAAAGGAAACACATTTGTCAAGTTGCTCGATACAGTCCCCCTCCTGTCTGTTCTTTAAAATAATGACACAGGATGTTTCATAACCATCAGTGCATCAGTTTAACATCTCATTTAAAGGTTAGTTTCTCTGAAGTGCAATACTTCCACTCATTGTAGTGGAGGGTTGGTCCAACCTTTGGTCTTCAAAACGTTGAGTAGGTTTTGAAGCTAATAGCCTTCAAATCTGGGCAAGAACATTACCAGGGGCTGAAGGAAAATTTCTGAGAACATCCATCTTTCAGGAAGAAAGACATTAAGCATGTATCAATAATTAAGACACCAGATGTCAAATAAGCAAGTGACTCAACCTTTGAAATGCCACAGGAAATCTGATAACTACAATATATTAAGCATTTCTATATAGTATTTTTGTACATGTCAAAGTACTTCTCATTTCAATTTGTTGAAAACAGCCCTTCAGCAGATTTTAAACAGTCCATGAGCACCAGCATGTGCAATTTGCTTATAGAGGCAGAAAACTCCAGGCTCGTTTTAACACCTTTTTTGTGTATTATACAAGATGCTGTTTAACATTCAGTGCAGCTGTTGACTATTACATTGCCCTTTGCCATCTAATAATTGAAGCCCAGAAGTGTTTATTGAAAATGTGCACAATAAGCAGTCTTGCATGTGCCGTAATTGCACCATTTTCTTGCTATTAAGTGTTTGGAAAGAATGCTATTCAAATTTTCAATCATAATTTATCAAAGGAATTTTATAATAAAAGTAAGCTCTTATTCTGGATTGATTATTGCCTAATTGTCATTTAATTTTGACTTGATGAGCTGAATAGCTAAAAATATGTGCTGATTTCAATCAAAATACTGTATATATGCAGAATTGTTCAGCATCAGTGTGAATGCAGGCTTTAAAACCTGGCTTATGGTTGGAGAACCATGTATAGTCTTGATTGCCACATTTAAAGGAAGATGAAAAGGCAATGGAAATTTGGGAGGTTAGAGAATAATCATTTCACAGCATGGAGATTGCATGGAGTACTCTGCCTTTTTAATTGTTGAAACAGTATCTATAAAAAGTCGCTTAAAAATGTTTATGGTTGCTTGGATGGAAATTTAAAGGCATGGGGGATTAGTCTGAGCGCCTTGTGTGGAGAGAAAACCAGCATATGGGCCTATTGTGAGACGAAAGCCTTATCCTGTACTGTGATGATTTCTGATTTACAGTATGTTCCATCGACCTACGTTCAATTTTATTGCAGTTGATCAGGAAGTGGATATAGGCCAAATCATGCCCATACATGGACAAAAGAGACTGCATGTGAAGGAATCTGGAACAAAATATGTAATGCTGGAGAACCTCTGCAGGTGAAGAACAGCATCTGTGGAGTCAAAAGTGGTTTTGCCTGTAGAATATGTTTCGGTCCAGAGCAGCCTAGTCCTCGTAGCTGGATGTGGAGTTTCTCCCCTGAATCTCTCATCATCTTCAACAAAGGATGAGAATTATCTTAATATTGTAGAAAATATTGTCAGAAATACAGAAAATATTTCAAAAAGCACCTCAGCATTTTATTAAGTAGGAGAAGGAAATTAGACTATCTAAACTAATAGAAATTGTTATGTTATTAGGACATCCGTTAGTTTTAAATGTTTGCACAAACTACACAGCTGGTGGAACATACAGCAAATGAACGAAAGCACATTTTTACTGGTCAGTTAAGTACTGTATGTTGGCCATGACACTGAAGGTGAATTGTTTTGCTTTTTTTAAACATGTGGTCAGTGGTCAATGGTTATACATTGTATTTCTCAAAATGCAGTTTTTGATTCCACTGAGGCCTTTGAAGCCAAAGTTCAGAAGGAAAGTAGAATGTAGCTTTTTGCACGTTTGAAGACAAATGTCTATCATTTTGAGTATTGATTTAACACATCTGAAAAGCATAAATTCTCATGTCAGAAGTCATGAGAAGAAATCTTAAATTACCAGGTTCTGGGCTAAAAGAATGAGTGTTAAGTTTACAATCTTTATTTGTCGGAAATTACTCTTGAAGGTTATGCAATCACAGCTGACAACTGCAAAGACACTCCTGTACAAACTTGCCATATAAAAGATTGATTTCTTTTAAAAGACAGTCCAAATGGAATTGGAAGTGCAAATAAATTTGATCAAATTCATTGCAGTTGAACTCTGTTGGAGAACATCACTAGATTGAGTTTTCCAAAGGGATAGTGTTTCCTGGCCAAAGAAGGATTAGATTACTGGTGCAAAAAAAAATTGTATCAACAGAAGTATGGCAGGCTGATTAAAATTTCAGGGTGGCTTGAATATTGGGTTTATAAATAAGTATCTAACAGGAGAGTGGTACAAACCAAGAACTATTTTGAAGATAAAGAAGGCATTAAAGTTTGAGGACTGATGAGTAAGAAGTATTGAAAATACTAACCCAGTCCTTCTGAGGATGATTGGTGAAGCAGTGAGTTTGTTACACTCATCCTGGCAGTTTCAAGTTCTCGATTTCTGATACTAACTATTTATTGGAGGCTCTATTTAATTGCTGTCATTTAAATTTCATAGATGTAGCGGTTGAACCTGAAGGTGCTTGAACCTCCAATCTAAACTTCTAGTCAAATAACATAGTGCTTTGTATGTTGCACATTGAGTATCCTAGTGATTCAGCAATGGCCTAGAATCTGTGAGTAGGGTTGAACCTATGAAAGAGGTTGAATTTCTCATTTTTATCATATCACCTCATCGCCTGCAGAACCCCCCAGGTTGCCATCTGCAAGGTCAGCAATGATACCCTGCGTACCAATAGATTCATCCACCTGATTGCATTATATGGGGAGTCGGGGTACACAGAGAAACAACACACAACTCTAGCATGAAATGACTGATGCACTGAAAAGCTGTGATATGAATTTCATGCATGGGTGGAGGGTGGGGTGGTACAGATGTAAAATTACTAGCATTTTTAAGCTAGTAAGTTGGTTAAGTTCAAACAATATAGAGAGAATTTGAAGCTTCTGAAATGTGCATTAGTTAGTTACTCTCTTATGATTTTCTGTAGAAAGTTATGAAGAGAGCTCCACAGACCAGGTAGAATGATGTTCTTCCAGTGGATTCCCCAGTGAGTACTGAGGGATTGATGCAGCATTAGGCTCTGCCACATTTATAACAAGGATTCCAGTGGTGGTGTATAGTAAGAAACTCTCTGGTGAATGGCTCTTGGGAAGCTTGAAACTGCATAAAAACCAAAAATGTCAGTGTAATCCCACAAAATCTAATCTTTTGTTTCAGTACTTGGATGTGCACATTCCAAGAAAATGGACTTTTAAGAAGACACGAGAATCCTAAGTGAAATTCTAGTGCTATTGATTGCATAAGCTTATTCAGATTGTTACAAAGATTTCACTTTTAAAATTAATGGAGGATTTGTTCATACATAGCAAAAGGTTAACTGATATACTGAATAATTTCTGGATGAAGCCAATCATAGAAAATTAATGCAAGAAGCTTAATTAACCTTTTTTTTGGAGAAAGGGGAATTAGAGGTCAATTTGTTCAAAGGTAATACAAACTTCTTTATTCAATTAAATCGTATGGCACAAAGGTAAGGAAACTACAAAAGATTGCTTCAGAGATCTGGCTGGAGGAAGGTGGTGAAGAAATTGTGCAGCCTCTGGCTTATTTGGCTCAAGAGTCTGCCGTGCAATAGAAATCTGAAATTGATGACTTCCATCGTTTTGGTTCCAGACAAGTGGAACAGTTTTACGCCTGTTCTTGAAGTTCCAGTTGCTTGCCTCCATCCTGCTCCACTCTAACCTCTTTGCCTCCTATAAGGTTCCAACAAAGCTCTATGTGCACTTGGGAGAAAAGTGCATCATAGCTCTCAGGCATTTACATTGACTTAAACAAATACTGCTGTAAAATTGATTCAGTTTTACTCTCTCCATAGACATCTCTTTTCAGCTCTATATCTTCTACTCCCTGCTTTCTCCATTCCTTTGCAGTCCGCTTGAGGGGTTATGGTCCAAAAACATTAAGTGTTTTTCTCTTCATAGCTGCCTCCTGATCTGCATATCTATTATTTTGAGCTAGATGGATATCTGATGGATAGGGGAATCAAGGGATATGGGGACAAGGCAGGGATTGGGTATTGATAGTGAATGATCAGCCATTATCTCAGAATGGCGGTGCAGACTCGAGGGGCCGAATGGTCTACTTCTGCACCTATTGTCTATTGTCTATCACACTTTACTTTGTGCTTTTTTTTAAATTTCTGGATGGCAATTGTTTCTGCTTCCAAGCTATAGGATAAAATGTCCTATTGAGGAGAGTTCTACATGTTGTGTTATATCAGCAGATACCTCTAACGGTAAAGTATTGAGCATCTCTGCTCTAAGAGTTTGTATTCATTTCCAGACCATGCAATGTGATCCAGTTCCCCGTAAGAAGGACCCCTTTTTAGGGTCATTTCAACGTAGGTGCAACTTCAGTTCGTACTAATGGACCAAGGTTTTATAAAATATAGTAAAATGCCCAAAATCTGTGGGCAATTTAAGACTTTTATTAAAGGTATACATGGGAATTGTGAATTTGCTGCCAATTGTTTCAGATGCTGGCATTTCCTGCAATACCTGGCTGATCTCCAGGAGAGGTTGCAATTCTTCACCTGGGTGTTAATTTGTGAGAGGACAAATAACATAAATAATACCATTATATCAAAGGAACAAGACGTCTTAGTATCACACAATTATTTAGTTTTGACATGCAGCCAGTTATTATGTAAACACATAGTGGCTAATCTGAGAGCTGAATGTCTCAGTGATGAGACTGTACAGTGATGGCTAGAACTGGAATGTTGCCCAGGAAAATTTGCTGCTCTTTGAATTCTACTATGACGAAGTGAGCCTTTCAGCCACTTATCAGAACCCAGAGTATGTAGCGATGCCAGATTCCCTTGGTGCCGCAGTGACCTGTCGGCCAGGATTGCAAGGTGAGCTTCTGAACGAAGCATGATTTGAGTGTTGAGATTGTTGGCAGCTGAACCAAGCTGCCACTGGCACCAGTGAAATACTGAGCTCAGGAGTAACTTGTACACACTTATCCAGAAAGGTTAATATTGTGCATCAAGTATAAAAGATTTTACATTTAAATGTAAAAGCAATTTGATTTATTTACTCATATTGTGGTGTATTTTAATGGTTTTCGAACCCCATTCATTATTTTATATACTTATTTAGTAGATTCCCTGTGGCATTGCTCCCAAGTAAATTGATGTCAGGAAAATGTTGGTATTCCTTTACTGCTAAAACTCTGCCTCTAATAAAATGAATGGTCTGAATCTGCTGTAATTACTTGCATCCAAAAGTGTGTGTATGACTGAAGCACCATGGGCAAAGGACTCTCCTCCTGAAAGACTGCCGCAAAGGCAATTTTAACTACTGTTTTGTCTATTGCACTCATCTCACTCCTCCTCTTGCCCTCCCCTCACAACCATTCCTGTCATCCCTCTCACAGACTATATAGTTTAGGCGGAGATTTTTTGTTCTGTGCAAGTTATTAATGGAAAGGGAGTTTGCGATGCAGCTCCAGGTGACTTTTAGGGCTGCAAGTAATTACTAAGGATTTGGGATGAGGAGTGTCAAATCTAGTTTAAATCAAAAAAATTCAAGCAGTGGGAGGAATGAGAAGGACAGCTCAGGGGTATGAAGAGAAATGGAAAGAAATGTGCTGTAGAAGCAACCCAAGTGAGAAAATCACATTCTGACAGAGATGGACTGGTCACAGAGAGATAAAGATTAAAGAGCAGAGTAGGAAAGATGAATGCAATGAAATATTTTGACCACTCAAGATTTCATTCATCTTTCATATCTGCAGAAAGCTGTCAAGCAATGTTAACTGGTAATGGCTGGCAAGTATCTGCATTGCAGTTCATTAATCCTATACTATTCACCAGAAAGATAGCCTTGCAGATTTCATTGACCTGTAGCCTTGGTTTTCTGCTAAACTTTCTGTTCAGTCTCCAATATGATGTGTACACATGAGCTGGCTGAGTGCCACCTGCCATGTTAGTAGATTTGTGTCTAATAAAAGGGCATCCAGAGCTCATTCCCAAAATGAGGATCATACATATGCAAGTCAGGAATATGACACCTGCCTGAAGCCGTGTGATGCAGTGAATACCAGCTGCATTCTGAACAACTTGATACATCCCACCAAATCATTGCAGGCTTGACGCCAGAAGCATTTAGACTTTAGATCACACCACTGGTGTCTCTCCACTTTAATTTCCCTCTCCATCATCCATCCTTTTAAGCCTCCCATTTCTCCCTCTTGCTAATGCTTTCCCTAATCACTCTATTTTTTAAGTACTTGAGAGCAGTTATTAATGATGCAGTGACTGTTCATCCAAGATCCGTATTGAGTTATAAATAATTTGTCTTTCATAGGTTTGACAGTGGTAATAAACTTGCTACCTCTTACTCTAGCTGCCAGTTTCATCTCCTGAAGAATGGTAAGTTTTTTTTTTGCTGTACATCAAATATACTACGAGTTTCTGATTGGTATGTTCATTATGGTTCAGCAGCATTCTTTTCCTCTGGTTCTCTGGTGGCATGTATTATGTGCTCTAACTCTTCTAAAGGTCTTTGCCGGATCTATAGCATTAGTCACTTCCACACAATCAACTGTTGTATTGCATCCCTCTTTTTTTTTTTCTCAGACTCCATGAGTTGTGTAAGAGTACATTCAGTCGAATGACTTGTGTCTACTTTGTCTCTGGGGTACTCTTCTGAACTGCATGTGAGTACATCTTGTTGAATTCACTGAATGATCATGGGAATCAAATCTGTATGTTGCCTGCTAGCAACAACAGTTATTGAGGAATTATTTGCAAAAGAATGAATCCTATAATGCCCACAAAATCCTAAAAAAACTATATTTATAATAAAGTACATCATACCCATACCTCCAACATTTACAGACATTATTAACTTTTTCACTGAGGCATTACTGAAGATTTGTACATGCTCTAGATGTTAAGCTGTCCATTACAGAATGTCATTGCCTGAAGCAGGGTTAGGGTTAGGCTTCAGTGAAAAATGTTGAAGTCTGATCTCCAGGATGATTGTTAGTGGCAATGTTCAGTAATGAAACTTCCGGGTAAGCTTCATAAGTGGAATCCATTTTGTATTTGCATTGTATAGTCTGACACACAGTTTAGATAAGTGCAAATCTCAATCCTTCATCTGTTTATCTTCTGTATGCTATAAAATTTAATAATAATCATATAGTTGACATCCCTGTGCAAGCTTATGGGTACTAAAACACGACTTTTTTAAAATTTTGGACATTGCAATAATACTGCAGAATCTTCCTAATTTTTTGATCAGTTGTCATTTCAACTAGTAAGGCAGAACTTTCTCCGCAGATTTGTTTAAACTGATTTAATCTCCAAATTTACAAACCTTTTTTCCTTACTTGAATGCACTCTTTACAACAATTTGTCATGGTCACTTCTCAAATTTTGTTTCTGCATAAAGAGTCTATCCTACTGGTGGTTAGCACCAAATGATCTTCCAAAGAATCCCCAAATTTTTTGAGAGGCTTTTTAAAAGAAAAAAATAGAGTCATCATAACATATTACAGGTTTTGTCTCTTTGAATTGCCAAGTTGATATAAAAGTCAATGGACCAGGTACTGAGTTGACCATGTGTAGAGTAACTGGAGACAAGGAATCAAGGGGACTTTTATGTTCGATCTTGTATAAAGACAAATGTTTATGGATGTTGCAGCTTATAATCCTTATCCCAGGACATTGTTGCAGGAGGTGGTAGTTCTCAATACCATCCTCAGTGCTCCTTCTCTCTTTTGAGTGATCATGAGCCTAAATTTTGCAGGAATTAGTGAGGATGTTGCACTTCTAGAAGGCTTGGAGCCGATCTTTGTATACTTTTATATGTCCACTTGGTAATCTTGTTCCACAAGAGAACTCAGAATGTGTATTTCAGGATGTGCTATCAAGCATGCAACATAGCCTGAGACTAACTGAAGGTTACCAGGATGTTGGCCTAGAAATGGATGCTCACATTTGTTTGCAGCAACAGTGTTGGCAGTAACGCACAAAAATGCTAGAGGAATTTAGTAGGCCAGGCTACATCTATGGGAAAGAGTACAGTCAACATTTCACACTGACACCTTTTGGCTAGACTGGAAGAAGAAAAAAGCTGAAGAGTATGTTTTGAAGGTGTGTGGAGAGGAGAGAGGAACACAAAGTGATAGGTGAAACATGAGGGAGGAGGGATGAATAAAGAGCTGGGAAGTTGATTGGTGAAAGAGATACAGAGCTGGAGAAGGAGAAGTCTACTAGAGGAGGACAGAAGGCCATGGAAGAATGAAAAAGGAGGTGGGGGGGGGAAGCATCAGAGGGAGGTGATTCATGGGCAAGGAGATAAGATGAGAGAGGGAAAAGGGGATGGGGAATGGTAAAGGGGGGGCATTACTGAAAATGTTCGTAGTATTTTGTTTCAGTAATTTGTGATGCCTCATGCAGATAGCCAAGGTTTCAGAAGCAGACAGGTGGGCAAAAATCTCTGCTATTGGGTAGATGTGTATATGCCTGACTAAGGTCTTGTTCTTGTACTAGAGTACTCAAGGTGGTGGTGAATTTCATCATTGATATACGAAGGGTGATTGATAAGTTTGTGGCCTAAGGTAGAAGGACTCAATTTTAGAAAACCTAGCACATTTATCTTTCAACATAGTCCCCTCCTACATTTACACACTTAGTCCAGCGGTTGCGGAGCATATGGAGTCCTTCTTTGTAGAAGTGGTCCACTGCAGGGTGATTGATAAGTTTGTGGCCTAAGGTAGAAGGGGATGAGATAATAACTTAAAACTTTCTGCATTATCTCCTTTGCTAACACTATCTTGGAACTCAGTGCTGTAGCTTGACTACAGAGTTTCGGTGAACTTGATTCTAGAGTATAGTTGCACTTGGTTGAATATTCAGAACCTATTAATTCTGAAGATTGGCTCCACTCCCTTAAGAAGTTCAATGGTGGTGAAATGCAACATTACAAAAAAGACTGAGAGAAAGTGTTGTGAAATATTATAGTCATATTTGACACTGATTTTTAAATGAAATTGGTTCTGTTGTCAACCTATTAGTATAATAGATTGCATTCTGTCATGAAGCAAGTGAACAATGAAGACAGATTTTTATTTTTATTTATATTTGTAGCACAATATCAGGCAGTTCCGGTCCAAAAAGCCACTGCCGCTCGATTATACCCATATTATTAGTTAATCTACTAACCCATACACCTTTCCAATGTGGGAGGAAACCAGAGCATCCGGAGGAAATCCATGTGGTCACAGGGTGAACATACCGTGCCACTATATGGGCAGACAAATTTTGATGAGGTCATTCCAAATTCCCTCCTGACTGGCCATGATGAATGCATCTCCCTGCATTGTCTTGGAGTTGTCATGCTGTGACAATTACATTCACTGCCTATAACTGTACTGAATCCATTTGAGACAACAGACACCCTCTATGAAGTCATCAGAGTTGGACTTTTCTTTACGATTCAGTGAGGTACATAGGATGGAAATAGATTATTAACCCCCAATCACCCATGTTGACCGAGATGCCTACCCATGCTAATCCCATTCAGCTGCCTTTGACCCATATACGATATCTCTAAACCTCTCCTATTCATGTACTTGCCGTAATGCTTTTTTAAACGCTGTAATTTTACCTTTATTACCTCATCTGACAACAGTATTCATATTCTTACTGCCTTCAGTGTGAGGAAACTTGCCCTTCTCACCTTAAATCTATGCCCTTTTGTTTTAGATTCTTCTTCCATAGGAAAAACATCATGACTCTCTATCCTATGCCCCTCATAATGTTACTGATAAAGATGGGTGTGATTACAGCATCTTTGAAATCCACCAGCATATTCGCTTGCCTGATGTGGACATGAAGTTATTGGGATTCCCAAGGTGATAATACCTTAAGTGACCTTCTTAAAGTATAGCAGTAATAGATTGATGGTCAAATGCTAAGATGATGATATTAGTAGAGCAGTGGGCTAAGTACACAGCCTTGTGATGCACCTGTGCTGATGGTGATTGTAGAGGAGATGTTGTTACCAATCCAAACTGACTGGAGTCTGCAAATGAAGAAATCAAGGATCCAGTTGCACAAGGAGATATTGAGCCTAGATCTTAATTCTTACTGAGGGAATGATGTGTAGTATTGAATGCTGAGCTGTAGTCACTGAAGAACTTCCTGATGTATGCATCTTCACTGATGTTCTAGAGTTGAGTGACAAGGCAATGAAATCTGCTGTTGACCTGTAGTGACAGTAGACTAAGTCACTCCTCGAGCAGGTGTTGATTTGTTTCATCACCAACCTCTCAAAACATTTCATTTCATCACAGTGGATGCATGTGCTACTGGACAACAGCCATTGAGGCAGATTACTAATTTCTTCTTGGGTGCTAGTATAACTGAAGCTTGCTTAAAGCAAGTGGGTACTTCAGACCGCTGAAATGAGAGGTTAAAGATCTCAGTGAACACTCCAGACAGTTGATCATTACAGGTCTTCAGTCCCTGGCCAGCTAACTTGTCTGTGCTGGATGCTCTTTGTGGGTTCACCCTTCTGAAATACGCACTCACGTAAGCCTCGTATACTGAAATCACAGGGTCATTGGTCTGGTGGGAGTTCGTGTTTTGATAGTCGTAATGAGAGGAAAGGCATCAAGCTCATCTTGGAGCAAAACCTTGTTGTCACCTATGTTGCTTTATAGCTGGTAATAACATTCAAACACTGCCATAGTTGTGGAGCATACTTCAGTCATTCTAGTTTGGTTCAGAACTGCCACTTTGAATATTAGATGGCTTTCTTGAGGTCATACCTGGACTTGGTCCTCAGACCTGAACACTACTGATCTGGCCCTCAGCAGATTCTAGATCTCTTGATTCATCCAGGGCTTCTGGTTGATGAAGACTGAATAACTTTATAGGGATAATGTTTTCTACGATTGTTTTCATTAAGTCTGTGACAACCATGGCATATTCATGGTGTATTCATGTAGCGATGTCACAAGACGTAAACAAATTTGAAAGGAAACCTAGATATGAATCATGCATTTCTACTTGTATATGTCTACCAGGCATGAATGAAATGTTTGTGACCAATTTGCAATTGCACACTTGGCAACGTGCCATGACCCAATCATTAGCTGCTGTGCAGCTTACCCTTTCAGTGGGTCACCACCTTCATTGATTGTGAAGTGCTATTGAATGTCCTGAGGTTGTGCAGGTTGCCTTACAACTCTGAATCAAAACTAAGTGTTTTAAGCATTTCCCCAACTTGCAGGAATAGTTTTGAATTTATTTCATAATCAGAATGCCATCATGAATTCTTTGCTGATTTAGTTATTTAACCATTCCGTTCGTTACGACTATGATGCGGCTCACAGAGCTATCCTCCTTCCTTTTGTTTCCCGGTAGCCCTGCCTCTGTTTCTTTTGCATGTTCACATCAATAGCCTCCTATTTAATCCATTCTGACAAAAGTCATTTGATATGAAACTTTAACTCTGTTTCACTTTCCTCAGGTACAGCCTCACTTACTGAATGTTAACAGAATTTTCCGTTACTATAACACAATATTATCACTCTCCTCAAAAATACTGCTTGAGCTGCTTAGATAAACTGTGTTCATTTTTCCCATCCAGCTGAGCTTCCTCTGTTCCAAGCAAGTAACTGTTTTTTTTTGTTTGCATTATTGTTTACAAGTTGACCTATTTCAGAATTCTGTGCCCCATTGTTCTTTGGCATTATCAGCACTTATTTGGAACATAACTCATTAAAAGTTATGTTGAATGTCTTCCTGTGATTGTTGTGCATAGAGTAGGTTTCCATAAGGGATTTTGTGCACATTTCCAATTTGTTTATAACATTTATTTCTTTTGGGCTTTGTATACCAGAAGTGCATCACTAGCTGTAACATGGGAACAAGGCTCATGCTGCCAAAGCACCTCAATATCTTGGGCAATTTGAAACGGATTTTGGATGGGCTAAAGTCATAGTTCCACCTGGTTTTGTTGTCTTACACAAATAGTGTAAAGACTTTTAAAAAAGCATATCTTTTCCGAATCTTGAAAAATATTTAAATATAACTATTGATTAACTTACATGAATATGAGATAATGAGATTGTTACTGTGAATAGATATAATGTAATTGATAGTTTAAAAAAAATCTTTTTTAACCTTTTATATACACTTTCTTGTACTCTGTATTCTATGTAGAAACTAATAAAAATATTGGAAAAGAAAAAGGCATAAAGCTCAAAAAAGCATATAAAGGTGATTAAAACACTACTCGGTTATCAGTATATGTGCTTTTAAGGACTGAGTGGAGAACAAAATGGTAGCTAACATAGTTCTGCATTAATGAGCATCTGAGTGGGGATTATTAACAAGAAGTCTTATTGAGAACCTAGTCCTGCACTGCAATTCTTGTTTCAGATTTAAAGAAAAATGTATTACAAATTAGATGATTAATGGTAAATCTATCATAATAGATATATACATCTTGGATCTTAGCACATATGGTGAACTGAATATTCTTCCAGCTGTAAATTTCTATAATGATATATATTTGGAGGAAGTAATTGTGTACCTTTACATTTTAAATTTAATGGATCAATTTTTAGCACTTGTGTACTTGCCAGGCATGTGATTTCCTAATGCAGGCAGTGGCTTTGCCCAACAATAATGTTACTTAATAGGCCTGTCATTACTGCAAATTGAAGCTCACATCCTGCCCCTAATTCTACTAGAATTAGCATGTGAATCCGGTGGCTGAAATCCTTAACCTTCTGACGGCCACAGAATTAGATGGCAGTCCATTAGAGTTTGTTTGTGTTTTTATATAATATTTTTTATTTTCACAAATGGAAGAAAACATTGAAGTTCTTGTCACAATCTGTTAGTTGGATTTCTCTTGTGGTCAGCTTATCATTTGATTCTGACAACAGAAATATTTGAAATTGAACATTGTTGTGACCACTAGGGGAAAAAAATTAGCAGCTTTGTTTAGTAATAGAAGAAAAGATGGGGATTTACAAGTGAGTGCTCTCTGAAGTCTCCTTTCCTTGACTGAAGGACATGCCAGTCTGCAGATAAAATCTGGTGATTAGCAGTCTTTTCATCAGACAAGACTCCAGGCAGCAAATGCAAATATGTAATTATTTCTCTATTACACTAATGTTTATGGAACTTTCAAATTTACTCTATTTTAACACCATGCAGTACTAAGGCGGTAAAATAATGGTGTTTGAGTCCTAAAAGCAGAGTGGTTTATGGATTTGAGGAATTTGATTGCTTTATCAAAGAGTTCTTTTGTTTGCAATCCAAAAAACTCAAATGTATTATCAAAATGCATATATGTCACCATTTAGATCCTGACATTCATTTTCTTGTGGACATGCTCAATAAACCCATAATAGATAATAACCATAATAGAAATCGTTGAAAGACTGTATCAATTTGGACATTCAACCAGTGTATAAAAGACAACAAACTGCAAATACAAAAATAACAGTAATAATAATAAATAAATAAATAAGCAATAAATATAGAGAGCATGACATGAAAAGTCCTTGAAAGTGAGTGCACAAGTTGAGGGAACATTTCAATGATGGGGCAAGTGAAGTTATATCCTTTGGTTGAAGAGCTTGATGGTTGAGAAGTAATAATTGTTCCTGAACCTGCTGATGTGAGTCCTGAGGCTCCTGTACCTTCTTCCGATGGCAGCAGTGAGAAGAGAACATGACCTGGATGTTGGGGGCCCCTGACGATGGATGCTGCTTTCCTGCGACAACATTTTGTGCAGATGTACTCAATGCTGGTGAGATGGCATCTGCTGGAGACCTGTTGCTCCGTTAGGCAAACTGGAGCAGATCCAAGTCACTTCTCAGGCAGGAGTTGATATACTTTATCATTAGCCTCTCAAAACACTTCATTGCTGCAGATGTAAGTGCTATACTGGAGGATAGTCATTGAGGCAGCTTACCATCTACTTCTTAGGCACTGGTATACTTAAACCAAGTGGGTACCTCAAACTGCCAATCGAGAGGTAAAAGATCTCAGTGAACACTCCAGCCAGCTGACCAGCTTAGGTTTTTAGTGCTTGGCTAGGTGCCCTGTCTGGGCTGGATGCTTTTTATGGGTTCACCCTCCTGAATGCTGCTCGCCTATCAGCCTCAGAGACTGAAATCACAGGATTATCAGGGGCTATGGGAGTTTGTGATGGTTCCTCAGTCTGTTGTGAAGAAATTTTATTTTTACTAAAATAGGGAATAATCAGCTTTTATTTATTAATAAACAAGGTTGAGGAAGTGATTGGGCATTCCTCTGGTGCTTCATCAAAAATGTATCAAATTGTGAAGAACTTCATCCAGGGAAAGCAACTATTTGCACCACTCATTAAAAAGGAAAGACTTGCATTTTTTTTAAGCACCTTCACAACCTCAATGTGTCAGCCTTGCTTCCTCCTATCTTGCATTCTAACTACTTCCTTGTTTTCAACTCTACATATCTGCATTTGCTACAAAACAACAGAATTATCTGTTACACTGGACTGAGGCAATCAGTTAGGCTACTGAGAATAATGTTTACACATAATTCCAAACATTGCCATGGGGTCCTCTGTGTCAATCTGAAGACATATTCAGTTCGATATCTCATCTGAAAGATGGCTTCTCGGATGCCATACATTATCAGTGGTAAATCAGGGTGTTCCCATTGTTCAGAACTCTGAAATGGAATTTAGCCCAACACCTTTTTGAGTTAGAATCCTGAGATAATATCTGGCACAGTATGAGAAAGAAATCAGTATAAATCATTAAAATGTTATTGTTTTTGATTTGATTCTAGCATTTCTATACAATAGGGAAAAATGTTTTAAGGATGAAATCCAGCTGGATCTTCCTACCAGCATTTTGTGGTGAAAGAAGTATTCAGAACCAGTATTTAGTTAATCTGTAGAATGTTTCTGTGTCATTACACAAAGAACTAAGAAATCTAGCAAATAAGCAAATGTTCTTCAACTGCTAATAGGACTAAAAATTAACAAAAAAATGGTGCCATTTCCATTCACATCAGAACATACATTTCTGCACTTCAGTATGAATGATTATATAGCATTTTCATTAATGTATTTTTTTCTGATTTCATGGTGATGATGTGAGGGGAGAATGGCATTTTAAGGAGCAAGTCCACAGTGAGATCCATGTTACCAAAGCAATTTGTGCATCATTAAAGTCCCATTTAAAATGAATGGTTCTAACTGCATTGACATGCACTAAAAGCCTGATAAGTGGTTGTGGAATATGAATTTTATTACACTTTTGTTACTTAAACTTTATTTACAAGGTCAGCTCTTTCAATCTGTGGATCTTAATTCCTTTTGATAGTTTCTACTTGGGTTAGGATTCTGCTCAATGTCTTCTAGTTTGGGTGCATGAGTTATTTTTTCAAAACATATTCCTTTGTACTGATATGCCCGAGTTGATCTCGCAGATACACAGTGTAGCCTCATTAGTGCAAGCAATGGAGGAAGTGAATAGTTAAAGGAAACTAAACAAATGGATTGTTTTTTTTCTGGAAGGCACTGAGATTTTTGTTCTTGGAATATTTAAACATGCGGAGAACGTTTCTCAACAGCTTGATTTATAAGCAGTAGAACAATTTTGAGTTAAGAATTGTGAACTCCTGCATGATACTTGACTTTTGCCCTGCTCTTGTTAACACTGTTTTTTCCAGTGCTGCTCTGGTTATTTCACAATTAATTCAGTGGTAAGGAATTTGATAGTGATACCTTAGAATGTTAAGGGTAGGCATCCTTCTTTCAGGTGTTAACAATGTGGTGCAACAGATCTTTTCAAAAGTGTTGCTTCCTTAGATTTTTTTTTGTTTATGACTGACCACTTGAAACTGAACACAAATATAATTTCAGGCTACTTGTATAACATAGGAACTTGGAGAAGCAACAAATTAACTTTTATTGGATATAATGCGTTTTGCTGCTAATGCTTTGCAATAGTTTAACTAAGCTAAAAATGTGTTATTGATGACTTTCATTTGTACCTAGTGTCTGAGGTTTTTCGCCTAAGTATCCAACATTAATCAGCCAGCATTGATGGATTCCAGTTGCCCTGATACAATTTCTCCATGATTGCAATGTCCTGGTGAAACCTTCTCCCATGCTCATCAGTGACGGCACAAGATGTCCAGGGAAAAATTCTAAGTGGAAATGCAGAAAACGAATCTTTGGTGACATGTTGAACTTCATGGTTTTGTATGCTTGAAGCATGTTGTCAAACAGCTGCATGTAGTTTGGTGCCCTGTCGTTGCCAAGAAAATTTTCAACAATTCAAAATTATCCGCGAGTTTCACAGATATGGTGGTGAATCTGTAGAATTCATTGCCACAGGTGGCTGCAGAGGCCAGATCATTTGGTATACTTAAGGCAGAGGTTGATAGATTCTTATTTGTCAGGGCATGAAAGGATTTGTGGAGAAGGCAGGAGACTGAGGCTGAAAGGGAAAATAGATCAGTAATAGAGCAGACTAAGTAGGCCAAATGGCTTAATTCTGCTCCAGTAACATGGTCAAACAACGTCCATGTGATTCCATGTGATTTTCTTCAGCCTTACCTGAAGTTCTTCGAATTACCTTTCATTGATGACCTGTTTGTTTTAAGAACCAACAAAAATGCCTCCCTTAACCTTGGTATCAGTTATTCTGACTTGAATTATAAATTGAAATAACAAATACGTGTTTTTAAAAAAACACGGCGCATAACAAGAAAATTGCATGAATAGCAGACCAAGATCCATAAGATACACCCAGAAGTATTCAGGAAGCAACACTTTTGTTGTCCAGTGTAATGCATTTCCTCTAGGCCTTTCAGTTTGGAAGCACAGACAGCTCTGTTAACTGTTCAAGCTTGACTTGGAGCAATTGTCAGCAAAAATCCCCACCTGGACATCATTGGAGAAAAGATTATTGTTGGAGATGGATACAGAGCAAAAGGCCAGGGAGCTTGTATTGCAATGCCCAAGTGCTGCTGTGATAGATTTCAAATAACCGCAAGCATCTTCTTTGAGGTTTTCTCCCAGTTTGCATTGACTTCACTTTTGCTGGAGCTAAGTGATCCTATACACAGTTGCATGGTGAAACTGAAAGGAGTCATGCTTATCTTGCCAAGATGTACAAATTCAACAGTGTGTCTTTTTTGGCATTTATTTTTGAATGAGACATATTGAGACAATTTTCAGTTTGGTTGTACTTGATCTATACCGGGACACTTTGATAGGGCGATACATCTTCTGCACTTCTGCCAAGATGAGACTCATGGTCTTTGCAGTATCCAGCTTACTCAGCTTTTTAGATGAATTGTATGGCTTGAGAACAGACATATTGTAGTGTTTTCCATTGCCAATGGAAGCCACCGTGGATCTTAGCTTTGATGTTTTAATTGTGATTGCTCTAAGTTTCTTCTATTCTCTATCATTGTTAATGGTGAAAAATGCACTCAGTTTCCTCAACATTCAAGTTAGTTATTTAGCTGCTAAGCATCATTGCTGCTTACAATTGGACATGGCAGAAACGCAGAGCTTTGATTTGATCTATTGGTTGTGGTAATAATAGCTTAGTTTGCAGCAAGCTGCTTCCACTATTCTGTGTGCGAATTCTCCTGTGCTGTAACTTTGCTAGGTTGCCACCTCATTTTTCATTACGCCAAGTTCTACCCCTGGAAAGCCCCTCAGTGATTGTTGGAACAAGGTTGATCACTCGCTATGTGTTTATTGTGGAGTGATGAATTTACTGGGCTTTAACATTGCCAATTATGACAGAATATATTTCTGTTGTTCTTGCTGTCTCAGAGCCTCATGGGTTCCTAGTTTTAAGCTGCTAAATCTGTTCTGTATCTACTCCATTTAGCACAGTGGTAGCAGCACATGAATTCTATGTGAGAAACAGATTTGATTTCGACATAAGTTAACAAATGATTATCGGGACAAATGCAACCACAGCAAAGTGTGGTGGAGGACGAGCAAGTCTGCCCCACTTCACATCATCCTCCAAAAACCCAGTCTGGCAGCCAAGTTATTAAAGTCCTTTGAATCTAAGACTGCTGACAGCGTTTCCTTTACAGAGTACATTTATGGTAGCATTTGATCTGGATGACATTCAGTGAGGAATATTGATTCATTAACTCTTTTAACTGTAGATTTACTAAAGGAAATTCATTCTAAGATGGCAGTAC
This sequence comes from Hypanus sabinus, assembly GCF_030144855.1. Lineage (NCBI taxonomy): Eukaryota > Metazoa > Chordata > Chondrichthyes > Myliobatiformes > Dasyatidae > Hypanus > Hypanus sabinus. The sequence continues at coordinate 138,212,053 of NC_082714.1, forward strand.
CAAGTGAAGAACATGACGGATGGTGAGGACTATTATTAATCTTGGGAAATGAAGCAACAGTAGATTTGGATATGTGAACACTAATACGAACTTACTAAGTAGGTGTAGGAGCAGGCCATTTAGACCCTCAAGTTTGGTCTATCATTGGATAAACTGACTTCTCTGATGGTAACTGCAACTCTCCATGACCACATGCAGTAATGTTTGATGCCCTTTCTTACCAAGTATCTGTCTACCTTATCTTTAAAATACGTTGAGATTCTGCTGCCACTGCCTTATGGGAAAGAGATTCTCAAACCTCTGTGAGAAGAAATGTTGCTTCATCTATATTAAGTGGGCTAACTTAGACAGGTGCCTTCCCAGTTCTAGATTCACTCACAAAAATAAACATAATCTCCACATCCATTCTGTCAGTATACCTTAGATATTATATATTTTATCTAAATACTTCTTCTTCTTAAACTGCAGCAGATACTCATGGCCTATCCAATCTTTCTTTATAATAGAGCCATCACATGAATTTATCAAATTATATAAAGTTAGGTGAACATTGAAAATTTAATAAAGTCTTAATTTAACTGGAGGCAGAGTACAAAAAAGAAGTTGAATTAAACCTATTCATAGAGCACTGCTTAAATCTCAGCTTATGTATTATATTCTGTTCTAAGCATCATATGTTGGAGAGGATAATGCTAACAAGATTGGCTTTTATTGCTCTTAAGGTGGAGCTGAGCCAATTTCTGGTGGAATTAGTTTAGTTTGTTTTTCTCTCCACACCTTGTAGCACATTAGGCAGCAACCTTGCCATTTCTTTACTATTTTTTCAGTTTTTTACGAGGCTGAGTTGCTAGCTTGACACGCAACCCAGCATGGATGAAAAATTTGCAAGGAGCTGGTCGGATTCAAACCTGGGGCCATGTTCTTCAAACTCTGGTGTGGATGCCACTACATCACCAACCAGCATTCTGGTAGATATAATCCTATGATTTTGTTATGTAGGGGCTTTCATGATTTGAACCCTTTGACAGTGAGGCAATAGCAAAATATTTTTAATTGGGGGTGATGTTCTTTTGGACAGGAAGCTGGAGGAGGTGATGTTCAGTTATACTTTTGCTCATATTGGTGGGAGAGAGAAATGGATTTGGAAGGCTTTGATAAAGTGTATGGAAATTATTTTCCGGAATAATGTCAGCAGAGATCTGTTCTGAAGAGACTGAAGAAGCTAGCATGTTCTCAGAAAAGAGAAAAGAAGCTGTCAAGGTAATGAGTAGTTTTGATAGAGTACATAATTTCATTTGTGGGGAAATACAAAAAGGAATGATTACTGAAAACAATGATTATAGGATTAAGCTGAGGAAAAATGGATTATTGAATGGGAAATCCCTTTAGGTTAATGTTTTTAGAGGTTATAATCTAGCTGGATACAGTTAAGTTGATGATTAAGTCTTTCAGTAGACCTTCAATCAAGGGTCACTGAAATAAATTAGAAAAGCTAGGCTTTGTAAGGGGAGAATTGTGGGTTGGATAATGCCAACAAATGGGAGTAAGTGAGTAATATTTGCATTGGGAGTCTGTGGACAATTAAAGTGTTGCAGAGATGAGTACTGAAACCACTTTTCTTCAGTGCTGCATGCCATTGTAATGTGGAATGCATTGTTTGAGACAACTGGTGGAAGAAAATTCCAAAACAACTTGCCAAAGTGAATTGGATTAAATACTTGTAGGACAACAATTATGGCTCATTGAGAAAGAGCAGTCAAATGGAACCATTTGTACAATACTTTTGGAAAAACTCTCACTGGCTCAATCATCAGAATGGGCTCCTGATGTGCATACAGTTCAATGATTATTTCTGATGTTTGGATTCTTCAGATGTGCTTTTGTTGGGCAAAGTTCCCAATCTCAATCATTAAAGGTTACCTTTGAACTATTGACAACTAATGGTGTCAATGACCTGGAATTTGCTGGTAATAACTAGCAGTTTTAGACTCATATATAACAATCACAGCACGGAAACAGGCCATCTCGGCCCTCCTAGTCCGTGCCGAACTCTTAATCTCACCTAGTCCCACCTACCCGCACTCAGCCCATAACCCTCCACTCCTTTCCTGTCCATATACCTATCCAATTTTACCTTAAGTGACACAACTGAACTGGCCTCTACTACTTCTACAGGAAGCTCATTCCACACAGCTATCACTCTCTGAGTAAAGAAATACCCCCTCATGTTTCCCTTAAACTTCTGCCCCCTAACTCTCAAATCATGTCCTCTCGTTTGAATCTCCCCTACTCTCAATGGAAACAGCCTATTCATGTCAACTCTATCTATCCCTCTCAAAATTTTAAATACCTCGATCAAATCCCCCCTCAACCTTCTACGCTCCAATGAATAGAGACCTAACTTGTTCAACCTTTCTCTGTAACTTAAGTGCTGAAACACAGGTAACATCCTAGTAAATCGTCTCTGTACTCTCTCTAATTTATTGATATCTTTCCTATAAGTCGGTGACCAGAACTGTACACAATATTCCAAATTTGGCCTTACCAATGCCTTGTACAATTTTAACATTATGTCCCAACTTCGGTACTCAATGCTCTGATTTATAAAGGCCAGCGTTCCAAAAGCCTTCTTCACCACCCTATCTACATGAGACTCCACCTTCAGGGAACTATGCACTGTTATTCCTAGATCTCTCTGTTCCACTGCATTCCTCAATGCCCTACCATTTACCCTGTATGTTCTATTTGGATTATTCCTGCCAAAATGTAGAACCTCACACTTCTCAGCACTAAACTCCATCTGCCAACGTTCAGCCCATTCTTCTAACTGGCATAAATCTCCCTGCAAGCTTTGAAAACCCACCTCATTATCCTCCTACCTTAGTATCATCGGCATACTTACTAATCCAATTTACCACCCCATCATCCAGATCATTTATGTATATTACAAACAACATTGGGCCCAAAACAGATCCCTAAGGCACCCCGCTAGTCACTGGCCTCCATCCCGATAAACAGTTATCCACCACTACTCTCTGGCATCTCCCATCTAGTCACTGTTGAATCCATTTTATTACTCCAGCATTAATACCTAATGACTGAACCTCCTCAACTAACCTTCCATGTGGAACTTTGTCAAAGGCCTTGCTGAAGTCCATATAGATGACATCCACTGCCTTACCCTCGTCAACATTCCTTGTAACTTCTTCAAAAAATTCAATAAGGTTTGTCAAACATGACCTTCCACGCACAAATCTATGCTGGCTACTCCTAATCAGATCCTGTCTATCCAGATAATTATAAATACTATCTCTAAGAATACTTTCCATTAATTTACCCACCACTGATGTCAAACTGACAGGTCTATAATTGCTAGGCTTACTTCTAGAACCCTTTTTAAACAATGGAACCACATGAGCAATACGCCAATCCTCCGGCACAATCCCTGTTTCTAATGACATCTGAAAGATCTCCATCAGAGCTCCTGCTATCTCTACACAAACTTCCCTCAAGGTCCTGGGGGAAATCCTGTCAGGACCCGGAGATTTATCCACTTTTAAATTTCTTAAAAGCGCCAGTACTTCCACCTCTTTAATTGTCATAGGTTTCATAACTTCCTTACTTGTTTCCCACACCTTACACAATTTAATATCCTTCTCCTTAGTGAATACTGAAGAGAAGAAATCATTCAAAATCTCTCCCTTCTCCCTCGACTCCACACATAGCTGACCACCCTGATTCTCTAAGGGACCAATTTTATCCCTCACTATCCTCTTGCTTTTAATATAACTATAGAAACCTTTCAGATTTACTTTCACCTTATTTGCCAAACCAACCTCGTATCTTCTTTTAGCTTTTCTAATCTCTTTCTTAAGATTCCTTTTACATTCTTTATACTCCTCGAGCAATTCCTTTACTCCATGCTGCCTATATCTACTGTAGACATCCTTCCTTTTCCAAACCAAGTTTCTAATATCCCTTGAAAACCATGGTGCTTTCAAACCTTTAACCTTTCCTTTCAACCTAACAGGAACATAATGATTCTGTACCCTCATAATTTCACCCTTAAATGACCTCCATTTCTCTATTACATCCTTCCCATAAAACAACTTGACCCAATCCACTCTCTCTAAATCCCTTCGCATCTCCTCAAAGTTAGCCTTTCTCTAAATCCCTTCGCATCTCCTCAAAGTTATCCTTTCCAAACTTATTATTCTTATTATTATTCCAAACTTTCTAAAAGTCCAAACTTATTATTTGTGTTTATTAAATCAATATGTGGATGGTCCAATGAGAGGAGGGGCCATATTGGACCTGCTGTTGGGTAATGAGCCTGGCCAAGTGACTGATCTTTCAGTGGGTGAGCAGTAATCAGTTAGGGCACAGTGACCACAACTCCTTAACTTTCAGGATAGCTATAGATAAGGACAGGTATAGTCCTTGCAAGAGAGTTTTTAAATTAATGTAGAGAATTAGGCAGGAACGAAAAAGAGTTCATTGGGAACACTAGTTATCCTGTTAACTAGTTAACTAGTGTAGAACACTAGTTATTCTGGCCAGAACACATCAGACATGTGGAGGGTATTTAAGTTCAACTGCACAGAATACAAGAAAGGTATGTTCCTGTTAGAGGGAAAAAGAAGGATGGAATGATTAGAAATCTTAGGTGTCCAGAGAGGTGATGAATTTAGTTAAGAAGAAGAAGGAAAATTATTAAAAACTTCAGAAGTTGGGATCAAACAGAGCACATGATGATTATAAAGATAAAGATTATATAAAATTATAAAAATTATAAAGATCCCCGAAAAGAACTGAAGAAGGGAATTAGGAAAGCCAGGAGAGGCCATGAAAAGCCCTTGGCAAGTCAGGTTAAGGTGAATCCAAGGCATTCTACAAATACAACAAGAGCACAAGGGTAACTAGGAAGAGGGTAGGAGCACTCAAGGATAAAGAGAGGAACATTTGCTTGGATGTGGAGAATGAAGTGAGGTGCTTAGTAAGTACTTTGCTTCAGTATTTACCAAGAAAAAGGACATGAAGTGTATAAGTATGTTGAGGTGTTTAGAGGTCAAAGAGGAGGAAGTGTTGGTCTCCTAATATTAAAATGGATAAGTCCCCAGAACTTGATGGGATTTACCCCAGATTATTGAAGGAGGCAAGGGATGAGATCACCGGGGCCTTGAACAGTAGCTTCATGCCCTCTCTCTACACAGGCGAGGTCCCAGAGGACAGGCAAGTGGCACTTCTATTTAAGAAGTGAACAAGAGAAAATCCTGGGGACTACAGACCATTGACTCTCACATCAATTTTGCAAGGAAATTGCTGGAGAAAATTCTTAGAGATAGGATATATGAGCACTTGGAAACCCATGGCCTAATTAGGGACAGGCAGCATGGCTCTGTGTGGGGCAGGTCGTGACTTACCAACTTGATTGAGTTTCTTTACAAGGTGATGAGAGATATTGATGAAGCTAGAGCAGAGAATGTTGCTGTGCATAATGCTTTATGATACAAGCAACCTGTGTTCAATTCCTGCTACGTGTAAGAAATTTGTACATTCACCCGTGACCACATGGGTTTCCTGCGGGTGCTCTGGTTTCCTGCGGGTGCTCCAGTTTCCTCCCACAGCCCAAAGATGTACTGGTTGGTAAGTTAATTGGTCATTGTAAATCGCCCCATGATTAGGCTAGGGTTAAATTTGGTGATTGCTGGGCAATGCGACTTGTAGGGTCAGATGGGCCTATATCAATCAAATAAAATAAGATGAATCCAGGGCAAGAAACACGAAATGCCAGAGGAACTCAGCAGGTCAGACAGTATCTATGGCGAAGAATCATTTTGAGCTAAGACCCTTTATCAGGACTGTGTTTTATGTGTTTAAGTATTCACAGTTTTAATTTTTATATAAATTTTATCTCTGACACATACAATTATTCATTCAGAAATGTTGCTGCAAAAGCTGATGAAGATTTACAGAGTAATTCCATGCATTCTGGTTTACTCATGTTACCTGAGTGTGTCATTTGAGGTGCCACCAATGCTCAGGCATTATTGTCAGACCAGCTTGGCAAAAGCACGTAAAACTAAGGTGGAGAATGTGAAAAGTGAGGCTCCACGTGAAAACGTGAATAAATCTGGCAACTAACCCTCTAATCACTGCAGTCAAGATGCCAAAAAAACAATGTATATGTAATTCTATCGGTTTTCAAAAGCCCCCAAGACTTAAAAGTTACTTTTTTTCCCCCAATATTGAAAATTTACTAGCTAAAAAACTAACCCTGGCCACCTGATCTGTTGATTATTACCAGTAATTTCTATTTAAGACGTCCTCCATCCATAATTTTGAGTCTTCTGACATGGAACTAGTTGGTGTAAATATGATTATGTTAAATGTGTATTCTGCAAGTATGATAAGAAAATAGAAGCAAAAGTAAGTAAGCCTCAAGTTTGCTCAATCAATATGGCCATGACTGGGCATTGCTGCCTTCAACCCCTCTTCTCTACCAATGCCATATAACCTTTAATTATTCAATCTTTGCAGTAGTTATCTATCTTAATCTACATATATCTGCCGATGTGGTCTCCTAGACTTCAGCAGCAGAGAATTCCAGAGATTCACTACTGCGAGCCAGTAAAACCTCAGGTGTTGAAATGCTTCCAGCCATTCATGTTTGAACAGTGTTACCCCTCATTCTTCTAAACTCCAAGAAATACACTCTCAGAACTACCTAGCCCCTCTTAATAAGGTGACCCGTTCATCTCAGGAATTAGATTGGTTAATCTCTGTCTCCAGAGCTGCCATGTAATTTTTATTTTTGTTTAATGAAAGGAAACCAAAAGTGGGCACAGTATTCCAGGTGTGGTCTCATCAATACTGTGTGCAACTGTAACAAAAGCTCCCTGTTCTTAAACTGCAACAGTAAAGGCCAACGTGCCATTGGCTGCCTCATCTACTGGTTGGATGTGCCAGCCAATATTTTGATTCAATCAGCAGAACACCAAGATCATGCACCAGAACTCCTTCAACTCATTTGCAGTCTCTCTCCATTTAGATAACAATTTGCCTTTGACTCCTTCACACTACCCTACATTAAACTCCATTGCCAAGTTTTCATGCAATCACTCAATGTCCTGTTGCAGAATTGCAATCTCCTCAACACAACATGACTTTCTGCTTATTTCTGTGTCATCAGCAAATTTGGAAAAACTTGTGATTTATTCTCTCCTCCAAGTCATCAGTGTACCTAGTGAACAGCTAAGGGCCAAGATTCAATTTCTGGGATACTCAACGAGTTAAGTGGCTCCAACCTGCCTGATTTCCCTGTGACAGGTAGTTTTCAATCTATAAAAGATGTGAATGTTTAGTTTATTTGTGAAAGGCACATTAAAGTTTGTCTAAAAATTCATAACACTTAACATTAGGTTAACCATTGCATTCCGTTTCCAAAAGTCAATCCATTGGAGTAAGTCATATGAACTGGAAGCAGAGTTCAATGCACTAAAGCTACTTTCAATTGAAAGATGTTTCTTTACTGTTGTTTTATGGCTTATAATCAAATAGGTATGGGGGAATGTAGAAAAGCAGTACATTATGTTAATGTTTCAAATCTGCTTTCAGTCATGTAATTATAACCTTGAATGACTTTTATTAAAAAGTGACTCTTGATAATTGATGTAAGATCATCCAACGTAGAGATTGCAATAAAGACTGAAAGATGTATAATAGTCCAGCAAAGATTGAGGTAATCGGTGTTGGGTTGCTATGTAACAAAAACACACATCCAGTGAAGATTCATGACATGACTAAATTTATAATGTCTCCACAACCATCTGTTCCAGTAACGCACATCCTACTAGTATGCAAATAGCAGGGATAGGCTGCCCAGTTTGCACCTGCTACTTGAGACCTTGAGGCTCAGCTGTTTTAAACAAGGCACAGGGAACTAGAGCAAAGTAGTCATGAATCTTTTTAAAGCATTGGTTCAGCCTCAAATGGCATTTTCATCCATTTCTGCTGGTAATGCTTTAGGAAAGATGCAAAGCATTTAGAGAGGGTGCAGGAGAGTTTTACCAAAATGATTTTAAGTTTGAGGAACTTCAGATAGAACTGCAAAGCCGAAGTTGTTCTCTTTTAAAAAGAGGAGGCTGTGAAGTGTAATTTAAACTCATGAAGAGTAAGAACAGGGTCATTAGAAGGAACCCATTCTCAGAAGTTGAGGTGTCTGAATTAGGTGACCTAGAACAAATGTAATGGGCAAAAGAATTAAAAGTGGCAAGAAAGATATTGAATAAGATAATGAATGGCTAAATTGCTCTGCTGAGGATAGTCATGAAAGCACATTCTTTTCTAGCAATGTCACGTTTTTAAAGAGTTCTAGTGACCATCTGAAAGGGAAGAATTTGCAGGGCTCTGGGAAGAGAATGGGAAAGTAGGTCAAGCTGACGTGCTCTCACATCAAGTCGAGAGATTTAAGGGATTAAATCTCCTGCTTCTATGGTGTAACCATTCTGTGATTACATGTGCAATGAAAATTTGAAACAAGTCTCAAATTGCCAAACCTTTTAAATTGTACTTCAACTATTCTAGTCCAGATGCTTGTTTTTTTTTTACAGAATTGTGGTTTTAGTGAGGCTGTGCTTGGAACAGCCTTACTAAGACCATAATTTTAGTCTCCTCATCTTGCTATAGAGGAAGAGCAAAGATTCCCCAGGCTGATTTCTGGTTGATGGGTTTGCTATATGAGGGGAGATTGAAATGATGATGTTTCCACAGTTTAGAAGAATTAGTGGTAATATATCTGAAATGTACAAGTTGTACAGGGCTCAATAGGCTAGATGCAGGGAAGTGTTTTCCTCGCTGAGGGGCCTGGTATTGATGGTCACAGTATTAGAATAAGGGGTAGCCGGTTAAGGTTGTTAACAACCTTAGGGTTGTAATAGCCGGGAGCTGTAATGAGGACAAGTTCTCGCTACCTATTAAATGCTCCCAATGGCATATGCCTCAAGTAGCCTCTGACAACCAAGTCCAGCTCCTGGCCTTCACATGTGGCTTAGCTGCTAAGCCTGGTGGAAAAGTGTCTACTGACAAGAGAAAAGGCAAAGGCAAGATACTGGCGCCTTAAAACCAGTCGCTTCGGCAGTATGGGACTCATCAGCCGTGGTTGGCAGCTCATCTAGAAGGAAAACTCTGATCTCAAACCTCCGCTGCCTTTCATCCATACTACCCTCTTCTGGGAAAGGCTTTGGTAGTAAATCCTGAAGGAAAAATCCAGAGCTGGAGTCCTTAAGGCAGTCCTACTTTGAGTTAAATGCTGACTGGCAGCTTCTGCGATGCTGCTGGTACCAAACTATATCGGTCTCTGCCAATCCTTGGGTTCATCAGATGCATGGAGAGAGGGAGCTTGCTACATGGGCAACTGCTTGCTCTCAATATTATACTGCCCTGGTTTGTGTATCTAGACAGCTAGGATGCTATATCCGTGGTCAACTCTGACCAATGAAGGCATCAGACCAACCTGGTCAGGACCACAATGAGGGAGATTTCTTCAGAGAATTCTTTATCCAAAAAGCTGTGGAGATGCAGTCATTTGAGTTTATTCAAAATAAGTTGATTTTGAAACATGACCTTGAGGTAAAACATTAACCATGATCTTGACGAATGGCAGAATATATTTGAAAGGACAAATGAAACACTCCTCTACTTATAAACTGTATTCAACATCCAAAGTGGAGATCTGTAGAAAGAGGTAAACTTTATATTTATTTAACTTCTTCATATTTCATGTTTCATATTTAGTAATGTTTTCATATTTTTAACTCGAGCTCTATGTAGTATGGTGTGCAATATGAATTTTTGGAACAGTTTTTAAATACTTTCTGGTGTATTCAAATGTATTAATTCCCCATGCCAAATTTCACTCATCCATCACAGGTAAAGCTGTTCCAACCATTGAGCACATCTACACAAAGTGTTGTTGCAGGAAAGGAGCATCCACCCAGTTCATGTTCTCTTCTTGCTACTGCCATCAGAAGTAATGTACAGGAGCCCCAGGACTCTCACCACCAGTTTCAGGAACAGTTATTACCCCTCAACCATCGGGCTCTTAAACCAATGGGGATAACTTCACTTCCCCATCACTGAAATGTTCCCACAACCTATAGACTCATTTTAAAGGACTCATCATCTCATGTTCTTTTTTTTTTCTTTATTTATTGATTATTATTATTTCTTTCTTTTTGTATTTGCACAGTTTGTTGTCCTTTGCATACCAGTTGAACACCCAAGTAGGTGTGTCTTTCATTGATTCTATTATGGTTATTATCTCATAGATTTATTGAGTATATCCCCAAGAAAATGAATTCCAGGGTCTCTATGGTGACATGTATGTATTTTGATAATAAACTTATTTTGAACTTTGAATTTTTGAACTTCAAACAAGAATAGATGTTTAAGATGCAAAACAAACTTAGGAACAGAGCCTCATATAACCCTTTTTTTTATATTTTTGCACTTTCCTTCCTTTTTTATCCATGGTATTTTCTTATTCTCATCACAGGGTAAAAAAACAGATCAATGTCAGCCAACTTTTAGATATAGCATCTTTTTCATAGCAAAATGTTCCAATATGGGTGGCATGGTTGCATAGGGGGTGGTTAGCATAACTTTTTACAGTACAAATGAACCAGATTCAATTCATGCCACTGTCTGTAAAGAGGTTATACGTTCTCCCCGCGACCGCATGGATTTCCTCTGGGTGCTCCTGTTTCCTTCCACAGTCCTAAAACGTACCAGTTGGTAGGTGAATTGGTCATTGTAAATTGTACTGTGATAAGGCTAGGATTAAATCTAGTGATTGATGGGTGGCTTGGCTCAAAGGGCCAGAAGGGTCTTTTCAGTGCTGTATCTCAATAAATGAAAATAAATATACCTAACTCTACTTCTTATGTGTAAATTAGCTCAGATCGAAGGTCAAACTTGTAAGAGCCTATCCATTTATCCATAGAATAAGGCACATTTCTGGATGAATTGATATTGATGCCTTCCGTTTTAAGCCAAAACAAAAGGTCAAAAGCACATTTTTGGTCTTAAGCCTTAAATTTCAATCATTCAATGCTCAGAAGCTATCTTAAAAAGTTTTAAATATTTATCATTTGTATGTCTCTTCCATTAACATTCTCCTCAGCTTGTTGCTCTTAAAATTGACTCTGGCCAAACTTTGTTGTCCTTCATTTTATACACTAAATTATTTTTATCCGTCTTTTTTAAGTTTCAGAGAATGCTAGAGAAAATGGTTATTATTTAGTGACCTACAATAATTTTGCCCTGTGATGGATTGATGAATGTACTGCGGCCACGGTATAAGTTTGAGTTGTCAAGACTCCGCCCTTCATCCTGAATTGACTGTTAGACATTGCTGTTGATGCAACTCAGAAAGTGCAAATAATAGAGCCTGTGTCGGATTAGAGTGTTTGCCTCCTGCTAGGAAATTATTTAAGACCAGAAAATTGAAAACATTACATATTCTAATGAGCAACAAATCATGCAGTATATGTTACTGACATTTAATTTTCTTAGCTTGATTTGCATGTTATGTTTAAAGTACTGACAGTTATTCACAAAAGTAAAGTTAATTGATAAATTGCAAATAGTTCAAACAGTTTGGATTTTCCCTATATTGTATTTACATATAATATGGGGATCCTGGCCATTCAGTGAGTGATATTCATTCACAGAAAATGTTATGTTTCCTGTACTGTACAATAATTGTCTTCAAGATTATGAAACAGCAAAAATTCAATTAAAAAAATCTCTCGGAATCTGGCTTCTACAAAGTTTATATATCACTACTGATATAAAACCCTGACACTGTGATATAAGTGAGTGGAATCATTATTAATTTTATGTTAGAAATCATAGAATTCTATATCACATATAAACTGCTATTTGCCCATTGCAACTATGGCTTTCTCAAAGAGGCAACTTGTTCTTGGTTCATGCTTAAAAAAAGCTTATTCAAGAACATGTCCTGAACTGATTGATGACTGTTTGTCTAGGATGGGATTCTAATGCAGCACCACATTCTCAGAGCAACAGACTTTCAGATAAAATGATATCCAAGAAGTATTTAGGTGAAATTGAATTATATCATTATCGGGGGAAAAAATGAGTAGGTTACTATCTTCAGGAAGTTTGCCAATGTTTATCCGCCACAAAACTTAACCAATCCTACTTCAAGTTTATGGTGTTTGGTTTGATTGCTTGTTTCCTCCAATTTTTTTTAATGAAGTATCAAGTCCTACACCATGTTCATCTTAATGAATGTCCATGCCATTTAAAAAAAAAACTTTTAATTTAATTATTTTGAAATCCAATTTGGATATCTATGATTAAATCTAATTGAATCTGAATGATTTTTGTGAAGAAACGAGGCCATCTCTTAGGATATTTCAGAATTTTACATTCTTGCTGTAACCTGTTATCAACAATTATCAATCATTAAAGACATAATACACAAGAATTAATGACAGAAGAAAATTGAAAAAATGGTTTATGATAATGCTTTATATAAAAAATGACAATTAGAAATTAAAATTGTGAGCTTTTAATTAAAACAAATTACTCAAGATATTATAGATACTGATGAATCGCATCAAATTTTGAATTATAATTTTCTAAGAATGCTTATGTAAAATTGTCAGAAAGTAATTACAACCTGTCTTCAAGTGAGGTGCTGTAGTGCCATCACTAGGAGGTGAAATAATTACTGTATGACATATTTACATAGACTACTTCCATTTAAAATGAAATAGTGGTGAAATGGAACAGTGATAGAAAGTTACAATAGGAAAGCTGACAGACAATATAGATTTTTAGTGACATCATGCCTGTGGCTTTATGCTTAAATCTATATTGTCTTAACTCTTTTAATATCTAATACCTTTGGTCATATTGTGTCCCTATACCAACCAATCCTGAGTTGCTTCTTCCTACACTGATATTTGTGCATACACTCTTTTGCTCACTCCCATCTTCTCACCCCAACCTCATTCTAATTTTATGAGCTAGCCTTAGCCTCATTCAATAAGTTTGCTGGCCTAAAATATATCTGTCCTTAAAAACTAACCTTATTGTTCATTTATTTCAACATTTCCTTTAGCATTGCCTATTGATGCATCTAAGATGTGTCTTGGTATTTTGTTCTATATTAAAGATGCTACAGCCGTCACCTTAGATATAGGTAGCAAGTGTTTGATTGTTGCTTTTTTATTTGAGGTATAATTGTAGGTACAATGCCTTCCAAAATACTGATCACTAGAGCAGATTGTGTTGGGATTCTGAGATTCCTCTTGTGTCTGTGCACAACTATCAATTCAATGAAAGCATGGACGTGGGAGATAGCTTTAACTGGTATATTCATATTACAATGAGAGGGACAGAGAGAACAATGCACATGCACCGATAACAGATCAATACATAGTGCTGGTGGGGGGGGGGGCATTGCTCTAAAAGAAATAGTTTGGTATGTTACAGTCCCCAGTGCTGAAAGATTAGAAAACCTTTAATACCCGATATGCCCCTCCCCCATTTTCTTATTCTGGCACCTTCTCCATTCCTTTCCAGTCTTGTTGAAAGATCTTGGTCTGAAGTGTGGACTGCTCTCTGACCTGCAGAATTCCTCCAGCATTTTGAATGTGCCTACGTGATAGGCTTTATTTTCTGTTTTCTTACCAATTTTGGCTTTGTTCTCACGATGTTTAACAATTGGATGGCTATGGTGTGTAAAGAACTTGACCTCTATATTTAACAGAAGGGACGTCCTAAAGAATACTGTTGTCTTCAGATGCTTCTACACAAAATTGTAGTTGCCTCTTACCTCTAAGAACAAGCTGCTGTCATTTTCGTCCTGTATTACAGGGGCTGTGATGGTGCTGGGTCTCCTGACCACACAGTTCCATACTCAAACGAACACCTTAAGCCCTACCCAATATAAATAGCCACGAGTGTTTTCATTAAAGGGAGATTATACTGTAACTATCTAATCTTCAAAAAGTAGTTTACTTCCCTGTTTATTCTCCACAGCAAACTTAGCTGCTAATGCCCGCTACTTGAGTGGTGGATCCCCTCTCCCTATCATGGAGAAGATACTTCCAGCTAACAAAGTTGGTTAAAGCACAGCTCATTTATTTCAGTGGTACATATTTAAGTCCAAACCACACTTTTAAAACACATTTAAAATTCAGAGGTTTTCTATCTTAAACATTAATAAATTCTTAATGGTTTTCTATCTTAACTTGGATCATTATCTTGAAACTTGAAACCTTATAAAATATTTCCAAATTACAAACCATCCCCCAAAAAAACTATTTCCAAAGTATAAAGAGTTTCCTAAACATAAAACAAAAAGCATTTCTTAAGGATAAAGGATTTCTTAAACACAAAGGATTTCCGAACCACAGGTACAATTCCAAAAAACTGAAAAGAAAAGCCAACAATATGCAGCCAAATGAATCATCTGTTGCAGAAATGATGCTGGAGGAATAGATTCGCTTTGAATGCTTTGTAGAGCTCAAAGACTCTAAGATTACATCATTGTTTCTGAAGAAATCACAACAAAATAGGTACAAAAGTTATCAGGAGTATAGAATTCCTGAGGGATACCTATCCCTCTCCTGGTAAGTCTTTTATTATTGTAGAACATAACACATATAATAAAAGGTTTTAAAGGTTAAAGGTGTAAACCATGATAATATAATGCCATCATTAGCAATGACCAATACATTTACAAAATACCTTGTTTAAAATCTTAAGAACCATATGTATATACAAAAAATTGCCCATATTAACAAGTAAATATACTGTATCAAAATAGGTATATATAAATATTTGTTTACTCATTGTACTATTAAACCAATTACTCACAACAAACACACCTAACCCCCTTCAGGATTAGGCAAGAAAAATGCATACCTGTATGGAACATAAGCGATCAGGATTAGGAAAAAGAAAGGAGCAAGGATTACCTGATCAGTAAACAGAAAGTATACTGCAGATGCTGTGGTCCAATCAACACGTCCAACACGCTGGAGGAACTCAGCAGGTCGGGCAGCATCTGTGGAAATGAGCAGTCAACATTTCGGGCCGAGTCCTGATGAAGGGTCTTGACCCAAAACGTTGACTGCTCGTTTCCACGGATGCTGCCCGACCTGCTGAGCTCCTCCAGCGTGTTATAACATGATCAGTGCTCTTCATTGCTCATCCCTCTTCCAGGATTAAGGATAAACCAGAGGAATTGATAAGAGGTAGTGTTCGTAAAGCAAAGCAAACATACAAGAGATGCCCATAGCAGTGCAAGTTAGGTATGAAAGATACCAAAGTCTTAGGAGTAAAGCAATTACACAAAAAAAAACCAGAAGCCACCATACTTACATCCTTGCAAGCTTCAACATTTCAACTAAAAGAGCACTATCAAAACAATAATTCCAAAGGCTAAGGAAACTGTTCTTTGGAAGACTGCGAAATAAAATCTGCAACCCAATTCAAATAGTGCCAGTTCACTCAGAAACTATTCACTACTCTGGAAGCTAAATGTGCAACAGCTGTATAGGTCTTAGATATAATTTCAGCTAGAGCATTAAACCAGTCAGGGGCTTAGTACGAGTCTGCAAAGGAAACTGCAAAACGAGACGCCTCGCTCATCTGATTGTTTTAATTCAGTTAATCTCGTGTAGATAAATGTTCTTTAAATTTGACTGAGTTTCTTCTAGTCATTGTTGATGAGTATCAAGTCCTTCTGGCCCATTCTTTGTTGCATACAAAAACTGGACTTGCGTTTCTGTTTTGAAATACACAAGTTGGACTAAAGTATAATTTTATTCCAAGAGTTATTTTGATTACAATCTTTAAAGAGTGAGTAATCTTCTAAAAGTGATCCTCTAACAGCAGTATGTCTGAACAACTTTTGTCATCAGAAGTTTCCATTGGCTCAGTGAACCAAAGGATCACAGCAGTGCTATTTTGAGAGTTAGCTCTGTCAAGAAGTGTGTAACCCCAAAATTTTGCATTATCAATTGGTCTCCAGCAGTAAACTTGTCATGAGCCTATTTCACCATTTCCAATTTGTAGTTGAAGTCAGTCTGAAATATAACTGAATTCATAAGGACACTGATAATTCTGGAGTAATTTTTGTTGTAATGTGTGATTTTCACCACTGGACAAACTGTTCACAACTGTTTTATTAAGAGCAATTAGGAAATCTAGGTAAATACAATAATCTGTAGGGCTAAAATCTCTAAAAAGCTTTTAGGGAAACGTTCACTATATCTTGGCTTCTGCTACAGTGCTTCTTTCCATAATCCCAAACTATAGCTTGTTTAAACCTAGAAAAAATTAGGAGTGGCACGGTTAATTCCTCGATTAAGTCCAAAGAAACTTGGGAGTCTTTTATTCAATATTTCCATACATATGACTTCAGTTGATTTTATTTTTTGAATTTTGAATCCTTTTCCCTAATACTTAACCGTTCATGGAAGGAGGAACCGAGTCAAGGACAGAATAATTACAATTAACAAATTATGGCAGCCCAGGTTTTTTTGTTTTTTGTTTTCTGTTTAGTTTAGGGGTTTTTGTTTTTTTTCCTCTCATGAACGAATCTTTTGAACTTTTTCCTGTTTCAATTATCAAGAAATCGGGTGGACATGTCTGGATATGATATTTGGAACTTACGTTTGTATGTGTTATAGCTATTATTGTAATCCTGTTCTCTTGGTATTGTTATTATTGATATGTTCATTTAACTGATTATAATGCAATAAAAAGATTTGAAAGACATTTTCCCTTGCAAAAACCCAGATTAATGGCTTCACTTGAACCATTTAGAACATAACCCAGAAATGCAGAAAATTGTCATGTTACCTTGAAATTTATCAACAGAGTGGAATAGCGGCCGTAGTTGCAGAGATGGACACATCTAATGTCTTTGAAAAAGGATTTGGTGCTTTCCAGGTGTATATGGCACACAAACTCTTCTTGTGCTTCCAGCTAGGTTCAGGTGTCAACTTTAACCAATGTTTCAATGACAAACTCCACCATTTTCAGGGCCGCTGCCTAGGTATATATAATCTGCTGATATATATACTCAGCTGCTATCGTCCATCACTCCTGATTGGTTAGACCTCAACCAATCAATTTTCCACTGTCTTATTCTCTAGTCTTATTTCAATGGCTTCCTTCACCCAGGCGGTCCCAAAAACCATTGGTGAGGAACAGTGGTTTTGTGCCGTTGAAGTCAATCCTGCAGTCATTTCCATGAGCAATGTTCTCTAGGGCAACATACTGTATCAATGAGATCTTCCTCAAGTAAACAAGATTTTTTTTCTTTTTAGATCTTTTAGATGTTTTATCTTTTCAATCCATCTCACACCCCTCTGCCTATCGAGGAGTAGGGGTTCCATGGTGAACCCATATACTGCTCTAAAATAAGTGTTTCACTCATTCTGGAGGATTAAGTCCCACTGGGGCAGGTGTGATGTTATCTCTGGAGACAGTTTTACCTACAGTTTTGTATCCCCTCCGGGTCTTGATTACAGTCGTCGTATCCTTGATGACCTGGGTACTGATACAAGGAGGTTTCCATTTAGGACAGAAACAAGGATCGGAATTATTTAAATGGAATTTTCTTTCTTCGGATCTAGTCCATGTCTTTGTAGCCTCCAAACTGTCTTGCCAGATTCTTTCTTTTGTTTTCTCTTGAATTCCCATAAACTCTCTCAACTCCTTGAGGAGAGCTGTATCGGGTGTAGGCGATGGTTGGCCTGAGTTAGTGATTAGGGATCTATTTGGGTGGACTTCTTACATTAAGAGATAGGTGTAATATTCTTGTGTGCTCCTATTTTCACAATAGGCACTTTGTTTACAGACAGTTGCCCTTCAGGGACAAGTGCAGCCTACTTTGCCTCTAGAGCAGAGCAGTTATTGCCAGGCTTTGCATAGTCTCTCGATTCCTTCGCCGTACCAGGCCACTGGATTGCGGCTGGACTGGAGTGCTGTACTCCACTTGTATGCCTGTTCGTTCACACGTGGCTTGCTGGTGAAAGAAGAACCTTGGTCAGCACTTATAGGAGAATACAGAGTTTTGGAGTGCTGTGATGAGCCCTGCAGGATGTGTAAGAGCTATGCTAATTGTCTCATCAATAATAATTCATAAATATTTTTCCACATGGACAAATGTGTAAGCAGTTTACCTCTGTGTGGTCACAAGATCATCTATAAGACAAACAAATCCAAATGCACCAGTGCAGGTATGGCAATTGATTATATGGGCCTATTTCTGGCGTCCCAAGGCAACCCACCTTATCAGAATCCTAACAGGTATATACTCGTGAGAATGGATTTTTGTACAGGATACTTGTGGTTAGGCTCCACAACTTATCGTAGTGGGACCAGTGTTTCAGGAATTTCTTCTCTTGTTTGTTCTCTATCTGGTTGTTGACCCGATGGGGAGATCGCTTTCAACTGCGTTCCTAACATAATTATAGTCAGTACATATCATGACTGGTTTTGTTGTATTTACTTGTTTTAGACATTCTAAGGCTTTAGCCTTTGCAAATTGATCTGTATTATTTATTAAAGGAAGTGCTTGCAGTTGATGTGGTTCAAATTCAATTTCCAATTTAAAAAATCCTTTTATAATCAAGAACAGGAATTATAATATTTTCTGCTCCATCACAGTACCATATTTGCTATATTAGGTCACAGAGAATATGGTTTTGCATCTTCTGTAACAGGTAAGGATTGTTAGACATCACACCCAATGTATTCCCACTTTAAGAAGTCATTTTGTAAAAGTATTTACCATTCCCCATATCTAATTATGTTAGCACTCTGTTGATTTGTTGGTAATTTGCTATAATTTGTCAAAGCCACAAACTCTACATAATAATCAGCTTGTCCCTTGCAGTGGTCTTACTGCAATTTGGAATACAGTAGTAAGGCATCGTCCTAAGGCAGTAAATTTCTGATCTGCTGGGGTGGAATTATATGAGGCATAGTGCATTGAGGGCTTGTGTTTCTTCTCCCTTGTATTAGCAGATGGCTACAGTGGTTTTTGGAGAAACACAAACTAGCGGAGCAAGAGATTTTCATAAGTCTCTTTTCCAGAGGTCTCTTGCTTGCTGGACTGCATTCATCAATTTCTCTAGTGTCTCATAATCTTCTGAGGTAAAAACAAAAGGCCTTTCATTTTTCTGGGTACATCTAATGGTTTTTACAATTGAGTATGAGTCAGGTATGAAAGCTCTAGCATATTTCAATAGGTCTAAGGTTTAATTTAAGGCTTTCAGGGTCTTTAAATATCCCTCTCAAGTGACATCCTGTCTGAATTCAAGGGTTAAACTACGTTCCTGTCCTGCTGAAGGCTTTCGGCCCAAAACACCAACTCTGCTTTTTTCTATAAATGCTGCCTGGCCTGCTGAGTTCCTCCAGCACTTTGTGTGTGTTGCTTGGATTTCCAGCATCTGCGAATTTTCTCTTGTTACTAACCCTATGTTAACTTTAGAGGAGAAAAGGGAGGATCCTATTTGAATACCTCATTGCTCTTATGTGGGAACGAGTGGTAATCCTGCTACCCACATGGGGATACATGGGATCTCTTTAACAACCTGAAATTGTTCACTTATTGGGTGTTAATTAAGGGCCATTCTGGTGCGTGTGTTCACTAGGATAAAAGGGCAACATTATAAAAAAAAACTAGATCCCAGCCTGCCCTTGCCATTTGTGCTCCAATCTTATAAGTTGTTATTAAGCCCTGGCTCTTGACTATTTTACTCCAATGTAGTACCAAGTCCACCAAAGACATCTCCACCATTTACTTGCTTGTAAAGCCACACATATCTCTGACAAGGATTCTCATTCTCAAATGGGGGTGGGGGGGTGGTACCAACACTGTGGGAAATAAGATGAATAAGAATTGCTGAATATGGTGGGGAGTACGTCTGGCTCAGAAGGTCTGAAAATCTCTCCCATCTTTCTGATGTAACTCCTTCAGAATTTTTTAAACATCAGCTGTGGTACATACTGCCTACAAACTCTGAACAGTCAAAATTCTAAAAACTTGATGGGAAGTTTGTACTGGGGAAGCTGTAGTGTGTCCCTGGATCCTTCTGTTATTGGCTACAGCCAATCTTTTCAGTAATCCTACTGCACGTTCCCTAGCATCTGTTCTCCAGGCTTCATTACAACCTCTGGGGTTTACTGGTGTGTGATTGAAAGGAGTACATAATATCCCCATGCAGCAGGATTAAGATATGAGTCACCAGGTTCTATCACATAAGCATGTGGTCCCCACCTGGGTGCTTGGTTTCTATGTAAAAAGCGACAAATTTGTTGTCTCCAGGCATGAATTATTGCTACATTGTTGGGATCTGGTGCAAACGGTGATGGTCTGAGTACAGCAGATTGAGCAGGAGGTTTGGTTGGTCTAATCTGCACCCTATTCTATGTTCAGTCCCTCCACCATTCCGGTCTCTGATTTGGACAATAAAATATTCATCACATTCAATCTGAGGGGTAGTCGTGGCAGTACCCATATTTCTGCCAAATTATTAACACATTCATAATATCGACCAGCAATTGCCTGCGTAACTGCCGGAAACCACAGCGTCAACCATTTTATGGCACTAGGTGGGGTGCTGTAGTTCTTGTCAAGAGCTCTCTGAGTTGAACACTGCTGAATGTATTTTTCTTCTAGAATAATACTTTGAGTATAACATGACTACATTGGGCACCCACTGTTGGTTTTGGTAACCGCAAAGTTCTAAACAAAGACCTTAAGCCTATTGGAATTAGATAGCAAAGCATATCTCACTAAAGGGAGGTTATACTGTAACTACCCAGTCTTCAAAAGCTAGTTCATTTCCCTATTTATTCCCCATGGCAAGCTTAGCTGCCAATACCCACTATTCGACTGGTGGGTCCTCTCTCCCTACCGAGGTGAAGATGCTTTCAGCTAACAGCATAGTTTAAACGTGGTTCATTTATTTTCAGTGATTAACATCTAAATCCAAGCAACACTCTGAAAAGACATTTAAAGTTCATAGAGGATCTCTGTCTTATATTGAATCATTATCTTGAAACACTAAAGATTATAAAATAATTCCAAAATACAAACCATCCCTAAAACACAAAGCATTTCTTAACCATAAAGGATATCATAAACACAAAGGATTTCCAAAACATGGAAACTTAAAAAAGACATACCAACAAGTTGCAGACAAACAAATAATCTGTCAGAAAAACTGAAGCTGGAAGAATGGATTCTAGTTTCTTCCATACTGCTCCTTGATGTTCCTTACCACATTCCTAATAAACCTGAACTGCTCTCTACATACATTTCCTTTTCTGCCACTGAGTGACTTCACACACATACGATATTTCCTCAGATATTCTTTTAACACGAACAGTCTAAAAGCTTCTTTGAATATAGAGAACTCAGCTTAATGATCACAGTTCACAATTAATGCTGTAAAGCTAACTTCCTTGAGCACATAAAACTTTCCAACTTATAAACTCATTAGTTATTGATATGCTAAATGGTATTATCCAACTGTTCTACAAGGTTCCTTGAACTAAGCAACTTAAAGAGTCGGCTTGTGTTTTTGAAACAACCCAAATTAAATAGCTCATTGTATTATACTGTATCATGAGTGCTGTGTCTGTGCACAGCTAAATACATATATAAAATAAAAGCACGCATGTGGGAGATGACTTTAACTGGTGTATTCATACTGCAGTGGGAGAGAAAATGTGCATGCATAGGCAACAGATCACTATGTAGTGCTGGGTGAGGGGTCATTGCTCTAAAATAAATAATAGATCCATAACTTACACCTCCTCTCCCTTTAAATTAATGCACCATAAAACTATATTTACAAAACATTCAATTTCCCAAAAAACATGCTTTCACAATAATAGTCCATAACTAACTTCACAGTTGTAAAGATTCAGTGTTTTGGATGGCATACTGTTTCTTTCAGGATAGTGCCTGTGGAGTGGCATCAGGTTTGGCAAGTGTCTTGTCCAAGACAACCTTCTCGTTTTCCGGTGTCATGTTGTTGTCAATGATGTAATTACTGAGATGTAGTTTCAGTAATTGTAATGTATGCATCTTATGTGATATAGTCGACTCAGGTGTGGTCTTCAGTTGAGCATCCAGTATCTGGTCCACATGACATCTCCATGTCTGATCCCCACCATCCACTGTGTACATCAGTGTTCCAGTTCTTGTAGCCATTCTACGAGGTGTCCACTTGTCTTATCGGTAATCAGGTGCTCGGGCTCCCTGTCCAAACTCAGAGCTCCTTCCTGCTTCACTTGGCAACTGGCTGAACTATGTATTCTGCACGTTCTTCTGTGGGTCTGGTTTCAGGAGGTTTATCCGAGATCTCAGACTCCTGGTCATGAACAGCATTGCAGGTGTTCCGATACACTTAAGGGAAGTTATCCAACTTGTGCTGTAGTGAAATGTCACCCGTATCCATAGATCTAATGAACTTATTGAAGGTTTGGATAAACCTTTCAGCTAACCCATTCATTGCTGGGTGGTGAGGAGCTGACTTGAAATGTTTGATGCCACTTTTCTTCATGAATACTGAATTCATAAGATGTGAATTGTGGCCCATTGTCACTCACAATTTGTTCTGTTAAGTTGTTTCTGGTGAGGATAGTCCTCAGAGTGGAGACAGTCTTTGCTGAAGTGATATAACCTTCAGCCACCTTGAATAAGCATTCACAGTAATCAGAAACATGGAGTCCAAGAATGGCCCAGCAAAGTCAATACGTACTCTTTACCATGGTGGTGATGGCCACTCCCATGGGTGTAATGGTGCCTGTGGGAGTGCATTTTCAACTTTTTGGCATTCCAAATAGCTTTTGGCCAAGTCTTCAATCTGTTTATCTATTCTCGGCCACTGTACATAGCTCTAGGCGAGAATCTTAATCGTGACTGTACCCAGTTGTCTTTCATGCAGATTTTCTAACAGTCTGGTGTGTAGTTTAAAGGGAACCACAGCACAAGATCCACACATCAGTGTTCTATGACATATTGTCAGCTGGCCAGAGTTCTCATGTCTCACTGAGAACTCTGGAAACATGAGGTTCCCATGAGCTGGCCTTCCTTGCATAGTGATTTTGACAATGTAAGGTCATTCCCTGTTTCCCTTTGTATTTCAGAAATTGTTACCAGCAACTGGTCCACCAGTGCAATGTGGAACACTTCCACTGGGTCACAGTATGAAGACTTTTCTTCTTCAGTTGCCAACAGTGGACAAGGCATCGATGTTGTTCTGTTTGTTACCCTTGAACTCTATGTCATAAGACTGGACTCAGAGGAATAAGGCCCAACGTAACCGGGTAGTGGTCATAGAAACACGGAAAACCTACAGCACAATACAGGCCCTTAGTCCCACAAAGCTGTGCTGAACATGTCCTTACCTTAGAACTACCTAGGCTTACCCATCGCCCACTATTTTTCTGAGCTCCATGTACCTATCCAGGAGTCTCTTAAAAGACCCTGTCGGTTCCGTCTAAACCACTGCTACCGGCAGCCCATTCCACGCACTCACCACTCGCTGTGTAAAAAAAAACTTAACCCTGACATCTCCTCCTTAAGTACTTCCAAGCACCTTAAAACTATGCCTTCTCATACTAGCCATTTTAGCCCTGGGAAAAAGCCTCTGACTATCCACATGATCAATGCTGCTCATCATGGTGTACACCTCTATCAGGTCACCTCGCATCCTCCATCGCTCCAATGCGAAAAGGCCGAGTTCACTCAACCTATTCTCATAAGGCATGCTCCCCAATCCAGGCAACATTCTTATAAATCTCTTCTGCACCCATTCTATGGTTTCTACATCCTTCCTGTAGTGAGGCAACTAGAAATGAGCACAGTACTCCAAGTGGGGTCTGACCAGGGTCCTGTGTAGCTGCAACATTACCTCTTGGCTCTTAAACTCAATCCCACAGTTGAGAAAGGCCAATGCACCATATGCCTTCTTAACCAGAGTCAACCTGCGTAGTAGCTTCGGGTGTCCTATGGACTCTGACCCCAAGATCCATCTGATCCTCCACACTGTCAAGAGTCTTACCATTAATGCTGTATTCTGCAATCATATTTAACCTACCAAAATGAACCACCTCACACTTATCTGGGTTGAACTCCATCTGCCACTTCTCAGCCCACTTTTGCATCCTATCAGTGTCCCGCTGTAACCTCTGGCAGTCCTCCACACTATCCACAACATCCCCAACCTTTGTGTCATCAGCAGACTTACTAACCCATTCCTCCACCCTCATCCTGGACATTCATAAAAATCACAAAGAGTAACAGTCCCAGAACAGATCCCTGAGGCACACCACTGGTCACTGACCTCCATGCAGAATATGACCCATCTACAACCACTCTTTGCCTTCTGTGGGCAAGACAGTTATGGATCCACAAAGCAATGTCCCCTTGGCAATAAGCATTGCATGGGGTACCTTATCAAATGCCTTGCTAAAATCCATATACAGTATATCTACAGCTCTACTTTCCTCAATATGTTTAGTCACATCCCCAAAAAATTCAGTCAGTCATCACTAGAATTCCCTTCCTGGGATTGAAAATGGACACAAAGGGCTGGTGATCTATCACTAGCATGAACTTTTGTCTGTACAGCTAGTGGTGATTTTTTTTTTCCACGTTCTGATCTATCTTTCGTGGTGTGTGACAAAGCAGTTCAAATGCTATAAGGGGATGCATCACACGTCAGTCTAATGGGCAAGGATGGGTCATAATGGATGAACAATTCATCTGATGTTTTTGGTCTCTTTGTTTCACTGAATGCTTTTTCACATCTTTCTGACCATTCTCACTTTGCTCCTGTCTGTAATTGTGTGTTAAATCAATGCGGTATTAGAAGCATAGAAAATAGGTGCAGGAGTAGGCCCTTCAGACCTTCGAGCCTGCACTGCCATTCAGTATGATCATGGCTGATCATCCAACTCAGAACCCTGTACCTGCTTTCTCTCCATACCCCCGATCCCTTTAGCCACAAGGGCCATATCTAATTTCCTCTTAAATATAGCCAATGAACCAGCCTCAACTGTTTCCTGTGGCAGAGAATTCCGCAGATTCACCACTCTCTGTGTGAAGAAGTTTTTCCTCATCTCGGTCCTAAAAGGCTTCCCCTTTATCCTTAAACTGTGACCCCTTGGTCTGGACTTCCCCAACATCGGAAACAATCTTCCAGCATCTAGCCTGTCCAATCCCTTTAGAATTTTATATGTTTCAATAAGATCTCCCCTCAATCTTCTAAATTCCAGTGAGTATAAGCCTAGTCGATCCAGTCTTTCTTCATATGAAAGTCCTGCCATCCCAGGAATCAATCTGGTGAACCTTCTCTGTACTCCCTCTGTGGCAAGAATGTCTTTCCTCAGATTAGGGGAACAAAACTGCACACAATATTCTAGGTGCGGTCTCACCAAGACCTTGTACAACTGCAGTAGAACCTCCCTGCTCCTGTACTCAAATCCTTTTGCTTTGAATGCCAACATACCATTTGCCTTTTTCACTGCCTGCTGTACCTGCATGCCCACCTTCAATGACTGGTGTAAAATGACACCCAGGTCTCGTTGCACCTCCCCTTTTCCTAATCGGCCACCGTTCAGATAATAATCTGTTTTCCTGTTCTTGCAACCAAAGTGGATAACCTCACATTTATCCACATTATATTGCATCTGCCATGAATTTGCCCACTCACCTAACCTATCCAAGTTACCCTGCATCCTCTTAGCATCCTCCTCACAGCTAACACCACCACCCAGCTTCGTGTCATCTGCAAACGTGGAGATGCTGCATTTAATTCCCTCATCTAAATCATTAACATATATTGTAAACAACTGGGGTCCCAGCACTGAACCTTGCGGTACTCCACTAGTCACTGCCTGCCATTCTGAAAAGGTCCCGTTTACTCCCACACTTTGCTTCCTGTCTGCCAGCCAATTCTCTATCCACATCAATACCATACCCCCAATACCGTGTGCTTTAATTTTGCACACTAATCTCCTGTGTGTCAAAAGCCTGTTGAAAATCTAAATATGCCACATCCACTGGCTCTCCCCTATCCACTCTACTAGTTACATCTTCAAAAAATTCTAAAAGATTCGTCAGATATGATTTTCCTTTCACAAATCCATGCTGACTTTGTCCGATGATTTCATCTCTTTCCAAATGTGCTGTTATCACATCTTTGATAACCAACTCTAGCATTTTCCCCACCACTGATGTCAGACTCACCAGTCTATAATTCCCTGGTTTTTCTCTCCCTTTTTTAAAAAGTGGGGTTACATTTGCCACCCTCCAATCCTCAGGAACTAATCCAGAATCTAAGGAGTTTTGAAAAATTATCACTAATGCATCTACTATTTCTTGGGCTACTTCCTTAAGCACTCTGGGATGCAGACTATCTGGACCTGGGGATTTATCTGCCTTTAATCCCTTCAATTTACCTAACACCACTTCCCTACTAACAAGTATTTCACTCAGTTCCTCCATCTCACTAGACCCTTGGTCCCTTACAATTTCCAGTAGATTATTTATGTCCTCCTTAGTGAAGACAGAACCAAAGTAGTTATTCAATTGGTCTGCCATATCTTTGTTCCCTATGATCAATTCACCTGTTTCTGACTGTAAGGGACCTACATTTGTCTTGACCAATCTTTTTCTTTTCACATATCTATAAAAGCTTTTACAGTCAGTTTTTATGTTCCCTGCCAGCTTTCTCTCATAATCTTTTTTCCCTTTCCTAATTAAGCCCTTTGTCCTCCTCTGTTGGTCTCTGAATTTCTCCCAGTCCTCAGGTGTGCCGCTTTTTTTCGCTAATTTATATGTTTCTTCTTTGGACTTGATACTATCCCTAATTTCCTTTGTCAGCCACGGGTGCACTACCTTCCCTGGTTTATTCTTTTGCCAAACTGGGATGAACAATTGTTGTAGTTCATCCATGCGATCTTTAAATGCTTGCCATTGCATATCCACCGTCAACCCTTGAAGTATCATTTGCCAGTCTATCTCAGCTAATTCACGTCTCATACCTTCAAAGTTACCCTTCTTTATTTCAGAACCTTTGTTTCTGAATTAACTATGTCACTCTCCAACTTAATGAAGAATTCTACCATAATATTGTCACTCTTACCCAAGGGGCCTCGCACGACAAGATTGCTAACTAACCCTTCCTCATTGCTCAATACCCAATCTAGAATGGCCTGCTCTCTAGTTGGTTCCTCGACATGTTGGTTCAGAAAACCATCCCACATACATTCCAAGAAATCCTCTTCCTCAGCACCCTTACCAATTTGGTTCACCCAATCTATGTGCAGATTGAAGTCACCCATTATAACTTCTGTTCCTTTATTGCACGCATTTCTAATTTCCTGTTTAATGCCATCCCCAACCTCACTACTACTATTAGGTGGACTGTACACAACTCCCACCAGCGTTTTCTGCCCCTTAGTGTTATGCAGCTCTAACCATATCGATTCCACATCCTCCAGGCTAATGTCCTTCCTGTCTATTGCGTTGATCTCCTCTCTAACCAGCAATGCTACCCCACCTCCTTTTCTTTCCTGTCTATCCCTCCTGAATATTGAATATCCCTGAATGTTGAGCTCCCATCCTTGGTCACCCTGGAGCCATGTCTCTGTGATCCCAACTATATCATATTCATTAATAACTAACTGCACATTCAATTCATCCACTTTGTTATGAATGCTCCTTGCATTGACACACAAAGCCTTCAGGCTTGTTTTTACAACACTCTTAGCCCTTATACAATTATGTTGAAAAGTGGCCCTTTTTGCTTTTTGCCCTGGATTTGCCTGCCTGCCACTTTTACTTTTCACCTTACTACTTTTTGCTTCTACCCTCATTTTACACCCCTCCGTCTCTCTGCACTTGTTCCCATCCCCCTGCCACTTTAGTTTAAATCCTCCTGAACAGCAGTAGCAAACTCTCCCCCTAGGACATTGGTTCCAGTCCAGCCCAGGTGCAGACTGTCCTGTTTATACCAGTCCCACCTCCCCCAGAACTGGTTCCAATGCCCCAGAAATTTGAATCCTTCCCCCTTGCACCATTTTTCAAGCCACGTATTCATCTGAAATATCCTCCGATTTCTACTCTGACTAGCACGTGGCTCTGGTAGTAATCCAGAGATTATTACCTTTGTGGTCCTACTTTTTAGTTTATCTCCTAACTCCCTAAATTCACCTTGTAGCACCTTGTACAATTCACCTTGTATTGTAGCAGTATTTGGGAGAAATAGTGATCGTGGTTTACAAGCCCTCAGTATGACATGAGTTATGATACATTTTCTGGTTTGTGTGCATGTAGCATTGGTTCAATCTTCTCTTGTCACTTGTGTAAGCCATACTTGTCAATGACATGACCAAAATATGAAATTTCATTCTTAAAGAACTCACATTTCTCTCTCCTTGTACGCAGACCATTCACATTCAGACTGGTAAGCACTTTGCCAAAGTTCTGGAGGTGCTCATCCTCATTCTTGCCAGTCTCAATGATGCCAACAAGGTCACATTGTGTTCCTGGAACATCTTGGAGCACTTGGTCCATTACTCTTTGCCAAAATGCTGGAACTGACATGACACTAAAGGCGAGATGATTATACTGGAACAGTCTCTTATGAGTGTTGATTGTGAAGAACATCTCGCTTGACTCCTCAACCTCCATATGCAGATAGGTTGTAGCAATCTTTGAAAATATCTCCGTGCCTGCTAGAGTTGCAAAATTGTCTTCTATTTGTGGCAGGGGATATTGTACAATATGCAGCACTGGGTTGATGCTCACCTTGTAATCTCCACGTATGTGAATAGCTCTGGCCTTTCCTTACTTGATCACCAGGATCCAGTCACTCTACTCAACCTTGGAGAGAATTCCAGACACCCCCAAGCTCTGCAGTTTATTGCGTAAGACACTGGACACACTTTATGAATCTTGGCATTGCTGTTTCATCCAGTTCAATTCTGGCCTTCATACCTTTCAGTTCACCAATACCCTTCTCAAACACCTTCTCTGGTTAGTGCTACCACTTGGGCTGCTGAAGCCTGTTGATGCCACACTGAGAGCTTTGATTGAGTGCCAGTCTAGTAGGGTTTAGAACCACAGAACATTACAGCTCAGATACAGGCCTTTTGGCCCTTCTTGGCTGTGCCAAACCATTTTTCTGCCTAGTCCCACTGACCTGCACCTAGCCCATATCCCTCCATACACCTCTCATCCATGTATCTGTCCAAGTTTTTCTTAAGTGTTAAAAGTGAGCCCACATTTACCACTTTATCTGGCAGCTCATTCCACACTCCCACGACTCTTTGTGTGAAGAAGCACCCCCCCACCAATATTCCCTTTAAACTTTTTTCCCTTCACCCTCAACCCATGTCCTCTGGTTTTTTTCTCCTCTAGCCTCAGTGGAAAAAGCCTGTCTGCATTCACTCTATCTATACCTATCATAATTTCATATACCTCTATCAAGTCTCCCCTCATTCTTCTACGCTCCAGGGAATAAAGTCCTAACCTATTCAACCTTTCTCTGTAACTCAGTTTCTCAAGACCCGGCAACATCCTTGTAAACCTTCTCTGCACTCTTTCAACCTTATTAATATCCATTCTGTAATTCGGTGACCAAAACTGCACACAATACTCCAAATTCAGCCTCACCAATGCCTTATACAACCTCACCATAACATTCCAACTCATACTGAACACTTTGGTTTATAAAGGCCAATGCACCAAAAGCCCTCTTCACTACCCTATCTACCTGTGATGCCACTTTTAGGGAATTTTGTATCTGTATTCCCAGATCCCTCTGTTCTACTGCACTCCTCAGTGCCCTACCATTTACCTTGTATGTTCTACCTTGTTTTTTCCTTCCAAAGTGCAATACCTCACACTTGTCTATATTAAACTACATCTGCCATTTTTCGGCCCATTTTTTCAGCTGGTCCAGATCCCTCTGCAAGCTTTGAAAACCTTCCTCACTGTCCTCTACACCTCCAATCCTGGTATCATCAAAAACAGGGTTATTCTCAACTATTCACACCCAAAAAGGGCTGGCCCTCCACTTTTAAATGCATAAAGCTCTGACTGTTGTCTTTGGCCTCCATATGTCACATTTACTTTCAGTTTGCCTTTGAGGGACACTTTCTTGCCTGTGTTGATCTTCAGCACCACTGAGGTCTTCTGTAATGGTATCTTAGAAAACAGTCTATTGGAATCAACCTCTGGAATTATGGACGAAGCTGATCCTGTATCCAGCTCCATTTTCAGTTTTACACCAGAAGCCTCTATTGTCATCCAGATGATTTTATGATTTGCTTTAGTTCTACTATGCAGTTCTAGGCATAACAGTTCACCTTTGTCAGACTCAATGTTGTCTGATTCTGTTTTACATGTGGTAACTTTATGCATTTGCTTAGTGTGTGTTTGAGACTTTTCACTCGGTTGTGTTTTTGCCTGGCTTGTGCAATCTCTCTATGTGACCCTGTCTGAGTCACTTTCTGTAGTCTTTTTCTTTGAACCAATGGTCATTTGCATCAGTGGGGGATTTGCCAGAGTGTAACATTTTTGGTTATTTGCACCATTCAGGGACATTTTGTTCATTTCTCATTCTAACCTCCTTTCCAGTAATTCTGTTACATCCTTTGCTGCAGTCTTTAACAATATTGCAATGGTTGATGCCCATTCTAAGCTTAGGTCTCTTTCAGATAGTAGCCTCTTTTGAGTGCTTTGACAATGCATACCACATACAATGCATCAGAAAGTCCATCCCTAAAGTCAGAACACTGGAAATGTTTGCACAATGTATTCAGAAAAGCTTTCATCTTTTGACTAGTTCCTTTTATAAGATCTAAAGCTCTCAGCTATTGCCAGCAGTTTAGGGATCAAGTGATTTTGTAAAATTGTAACATTTTTGTTGAATGTCTTGCTTGCTGGCTTTTCAGGGATTTCTAAGTTGCATAATAGAGATGATACATTCTTGAACCCATTAAGCCAAGAAGTAATAGTGTCTTTCTTTTGCTTCGCCACGTTGTTCGCCTTACAATACATTTCAACCCACTCAATATATGGCTCCTTGCCTTTATTAGCACTATCAAATTTGTCAACTTTCCTGACGGAAGCCATTGCCACATTATTTTAAAGTGAAAATAATGTGGCAATGGCTTCTGTCAGGAAAGTTGACAAATTTGATAGTGCTAAATTCAGTGTTTTTTTCACTGTTACTCTGATGTACTTAAGGCCTTGGTAGTATTCATGACAACCTTCTTTATACTGTTTAACTCTCGCTATTTCATCCTTTAGTCAGTTTGTGATACTTTCTGACAGTTAGGTTTGTCCTCGTTGCCAATTTGTTGTGTTTGTGCACAACTGCATATCAATTAAAATAAAAGCACACACATGGGAGGTGGCTTTAACTGGTGTATTCACCATACAGCAAGAGAAGACAATGCACATGTGCAGACAACAGGTCAATATGTAGTGCTGGGGGGGGGGGGGGTGAGGGGTGCAGTTATTGCTCTGAAAGTAAGAGAGCCATACATTACAATGTGCAACTAGAGAGGATGCTATGAACTAGCATCTGCTTTCACAGACAGTGCCTGCAATATACAGAACTTGTTTGCAAAGCTGTGTTTTTAGCTTCAAGCTGATTACAGCTTGCTGCTTGCACTTTAAGAATGAAGACTGGTTTCATTTTGACCAGAAATTAAACAAGCTGTTAGTTGAAAGTTTACTTACAACTATTTGTGATCTTACAAGTGGGAGATGCTATTTAGAAAGCAAGTTTAGCACAAATCCAGGAAGTGAATATCATAGGCACAGAGTTGGGGGGAAGGATTTGCATGTACAAAGTATCTCCAGTGTGCTAATTGCAAGATTATATCAGCATCTGTTATCAATTTTGGATGCAAGCAAACATAAATAAGCAACCATGTGAAACAGCTAAACAAAATGATCTCAGTGTAATTTCATGTAGAGTTTATAATAATTTGACTTTCGACGTCTTGAAGTATTTAAACTGTCACTTCAGTACAGTACTGGAGAGTGCTTCATTGATGGAATTGTTATCTTTGAGATGAAATAATACACCAGAGTTTCCTTCATAAAGAGTGAGGATTAAGGCCTCTTCCAGTATCTTGGCCAGCACTTACTACTTAACCAACTCCATCTGTGTGCAAAAGATAGATTAATTTCTTTCATGTTCAGTTCTTTTTTTGTTCTCATTACTGTGTTTTTTTTTAAATAAGAGTTCAGCAATTACTTGTTGCTGATTTAGGATAGTAATCATCAAAGTCAAGAGCCTTTTAGCTGTACTGAAGCTAGCAAAGTGACGTCTACTTCTATGCATTCATGCTAAGATTTTCTAATAGACTAATTTATCTCAGTAATACAAGTTATTGTAAGTTCTTTAGTTGAAAATAGCGAGTATATGGACTTGAACAGGCCTGATGAAGGATCTCAGCCCGAAACATCAACTATTTACCCTTTTCCATAGATGATGCCTGGCCAGCTGAATTCCTCCAGCAATTCATGTGTGTTCCCTAGATTTCCAGCATCTGAAGATTTTCTTATGTTTTTAAGTATATGGAGAACCCATTACTGTATAACATATATTGCATAAATTCACAAGCATTAAAGAAAAACGATTGAATGTTTACCACAGGAAGAAATTTTCAAATAACGTGTCCATCTTTAATACTGATCTAATACTCTAATTCTTCCAAAAATATGTGAATGATAGGAAATTGTCCAGCTTTTTCTTGTGGTAAAAGGTCAAATTAGGAAGTCCTTGAGTTATTTGTCTATGCAAGGTTGTACAAGGAAAGAAACACTAAAGATTGGTGGGGTGGGGAGGGGGAATACAAACAAATTCAACTGTAGCTAGAAATTGAACTATAATTCTGTCAGTTAGCTGAACATGGATTAATACCATAAGAGAATTTTAGAATCAGGTTGATTATCATTAGCATATGACATAAAATTTGTTAACTTAGTAGCAGCAGTTCAATGCAATACATAATTTAGCAGAGAGAAAAAATAATAATTAAAATAAAAATAATAACAATAAATAAACAAGTAAATCAATTACATATATAGAATAGGTTTTTAAAAATGTGCAAAAACAGAAAAACTGGATTTTTTTTTAAAAGGTGTGAGGTAGTGTCCAAAGATTCAATGTCCATTTAGGAATCGGATGGCAGAGGGGAAGAAGCTGTTCCTGAATCGCTGAGTGTGTGCCTTCAGGCTTCTGTATCTCCTGCCTGGTGGTAACAATGAGAAAAGGGCATGCCCTGGGTGCTGGTGGTCTTTAGTAATGGATGCTGCCTTTCTGAGACACCGCTCCCTGAAGATGTCCTGGGTGCTTTGTAGGCTGGATGGAGCCGACTAGATTTACAACACTCTGCAGCTTCTTTTGTCCCATCATTGGAACAGATACCTTCCAGCTAAATACTCTAGAGATTATCTGAAGAACTCACAAGGATGAGACATTAGTCTTATACAGGTAACTTGAGTGGTTTCAAGTGACATGCTTTAAACATCAGCTCTGCTCTCTTTGGTGTCATTTCTCTTTGTTTTCTGATTTTAAGGCAGCACTTTTTCCCTCTGCACATGAGGAGAAAATCAGCTAGAATACAGCAAAATTCACTTTGTTCGGTTGTTTTATGAATTACATATATCATGTGTTTAGCACTAGTTTATGATTTTAATTGTTTTAAGTTGTGAATGTGCCTTTTAATATAGAACCTCCAGCAAAAAAGAGAGTTGAGTCACTAACATCAACTGCGGGACTTCAGGGGAAAGAGAAGCGCTACTGCTTCAACATAAAATTCTACAGATGTTGCAGGTCTACCACAACAAAGAAGCTGGAGGAAGTCAGCAAGACATTGACTGTTTATTCCCTACTATAGATACTGCCTGACTTGTTGAGTTCCTCTGGCATCTTGTGAGAGCTATTGCTTACATCTGTGATTAATACTGGCAATAACCATCGTTGGGCTTTCTGGTGCTAATCTGCTTAAAGCATTGCAACCATTTTTAATGCAGGGCAAATCTTGAGCAGTTGATCTAACTTCTCCGTGTTTCTTCCTTATTAATTGTTTTATCGTTACTGACATCTGTCTCCATTTGTAATAATTTGGTATTTTAACCATGTCCAAGTAGTTTAGTTTTGTGGTGGCACTTTGAAGTGCTGAAAGCACATGACATTTCTGCCAACGAGGGTGATGCTATAATAATATTAATTGAAGGAAAAACTTACAGGCACAAGAAATATAAAACAAAAACAGAAAATACAGAAAACACTCAGTAGGGTGGGCAGCATCTGTAAAGAAGGAAATAGCCAGTGTTTCATGTTATTTTCCCTTCACCAGACCTGGACAAATGAGAAAACAAGATCTTAGGAAACAACAGCCTTCAACAAGGTGAAGTTCACAGTTCAAAATAAATTTATTATCAAAGTACATATATGTCGCCATATACGAATGACCATGAGGTTCATTTTCTTGCAGGCATATTCAATAAATCTATCATAGAATAATAACCATGGTAGAATCAATGAAAGACTGCAACAACTTGGGTGTTCACTCAGTGTGCAAACGACAACAAACTTAGTAAATACAAAAAGACATAAATAATTATGATAAATAAATATCAAGAACATGAGATTAAGAGTTCTTGAAAGTGAGTCCATAGGTTGTGGGAACATTTAAATGTTGGGGCAAGTGAAGTTACCCCCTGATGCTTGAGGGGTAATAACTGTTCCTGAACCTGGTGGTGTGAGTTCAGAGGTTCCTGTACCACCTTCCTGATGGCAGCAGTGAGGAGAGAGCAGTCCAGCCCGGTGGAGGTCTCTGTTGATGGCTGCTGCTTTCCTGCAACAACGTTTCTGGTAGATGTGCTCAATGGCAGGCAAGGCCTTGTCTGTTATGGACTAGGCTGTGTCCACTACATTTTCTAGGATATTCAGTTCAAGGGAATTGGTATTTCCATTCGAGCTGTGATATAGCCAGTCAATATACTCTCCACTACACATCCATAGAAGTTTGTCTGAGTTTAAGGTGTCATGCCAAAACTTTATAAACTCATGAAGTAGAGGTGCTGCTGTGCTTTCTTAGTAGTTCCACTTCCATGCTAGGTCGAGGATAGGTCCTCTGAAATAATTCCTCCAGAGGTTGTCCAGGTAACAATTACTATTGGTGATGGAATTTGAGAGGGGCTGGTATGAGCCTGATTAACTTTTTTGAGAAAGTGACAAAACAAAATTATTGAAGGTACAGTGGTGGGGATGTTGCGTATCTATATTCTAGTAAGGCATTTGACAAAGTTCCTCCATGGTTGGCTCATGGAATCAGAGGGTAGTAGTAGAACATAGAATAGTACAGCATATTACAGGCCCTTCAGCCCACAATGTTGTGCCAACCCTCAAAACCTGATTCCATATAACCCCCCCACCTTAAATTCCTCCATATACCTGTCTAGTAGTCAAAGTAGTCTAGTAGTACATGGAGCATTTTCTGTTTGGAGGTTCATGACTAGTTCTGCAGTGATCTGTTCTGGGGTCCCTTCTCTTTGGGATATTTATACATGACTTGGATGAGGAAGTAGAAGGGTTGGTCAACAATTCCGCAGATGACATGAAGGTTGGTGGAAATGTGAATAATGTAGAAGTTTATCATAGGGTTCAGCCGGACATTGACATGATGCAGGTCTAGGCTGAAAAGTGGCTGATGGAGTTCACTCCAGAAAAATGTGAAGTGATACACTCTGGAATGTCAAATTAATAGTGGAGTACAAATTTAATGGCAGGATTCTTAACAGTGCAGAAGAAGAGAGGGATATTGAGGTCCACATCTATAGATACCTCAAAGTTACACACAAGTTGATAGGATGGTTAAGGATGTGTATGGGGTGTTGGCCTTCATTAGACAGGGGATTGAATTCAAGGGCCATGATTTAATGCAATATGCCCTCTTAGAAGCTGAGCTGCTCTTCCGATAGCGTGTGTTGAGTATTGAAGAGTTGAAAAGTGTAAATAAATTGTGAACTAACTTCATGTGATATTCAAGGTGGAATCCAAACTGCATGTTTTTTATTCAAAGTAGTGAAGACCACATTGTGAACATTGAGTTGGAAGAAGTGAGAGTGAGTGTTGTTTGGACTCTGAAAAAGGAAAAGTTGAATCTCCTGCAACTGCAAAGACCAAGGTCATGAGAACAGGAATGATTGGTACATTTGGAAGGGGTGGCAGAAAATGCCTTGTCATTCCATTCAATCAACATCTCCTTTCCCATTTCCCTTTATATCAGCTGCCAGCCTAATGAAAAGTTCAAGCATTTTCTCCACTTAGAACTACTCTAGCTAAAGTTTGCTGCCCACTACTCAACATGATATCTAAGCATTACTTCGTGCAGCAGGTGTAGTTCTTTGAACTTGTGTACTAATTCATTTGCTTTTGCAGCTGATATCATCTTAACATTTCCAACTGCATTTCTGTTTCTTTTGATTTGCCATGTTGTTTCGGTCTGAAATCTGGGTATGGATGTCATGTGTGTCTATTAGCTACGAACAGGCAGTCTCTCCCTGACCATATTTCTGGTATAGAGAGATATGCAAATATTAGAAGAAAGAATAATAAGTTACCTTAAAAATAGGATGTACAAGATTTACAAGATTGCCAAGTTCACACTGATAACTTGGTAGTGCAAAAATTACCATAATATTCACACTGTCCAGATAAGAAATGATGGTGGTTTTGCACAGGGTGTCCATGAAATCAGTGTGTCATAAACAGAGCTGAAGAAATCTCTGGTAAACAGAAGTTAATAGTCTAACAGAAGGGGGTCATCACTTCCCTGGCTATAGGTTGACTCATTATAGAGCCTAATGGCTGAGGGTAAGAATGACCTTGTATATCACTCTTTGGAGCAGATCAGTTGTCTTAGTCTATTACTGAAAGTGCTCTTCTGTTAAGCCAAGTGGCATGCAGAGGGAGAGAAACATTGTTCAGAATTGCCAGGATTTTCTAAAGGGTCCTTTGTTTTACCACAACCTTCTGCATGTCCAGTTTGACCCCTATAACAGAGCCAGACTTTCTAATCAGTTTATTGAGCCTATTGGCATCACTCGTGCTGATGTCATTGCCTCAGCACACCCTCACATAGAAGATTGTGCAGGCATCAGCAGACTGGTAGAACATGTGAAGGAGAGGCCTGCATGCTCCAAAGGACCTCATGTCTCCTCAGGAAGTAGAGGCGACTCTGGCCTTTCTTGTACACAGTCACTGTGTTGGTGCTCCATTCAAATCTGTCATCCAGGTACGTCCCCAGGTTTTTGTTGGTCCTCACCACATCCATGTCCTCACCATCAATAGTAACAGGGAACAAAGCAAGCTTAGTTGTCCTAAAGTCCATCACCATCTCCTTTGTCTTACTAATGTTGAGCTGCACCATTTGACAAAGTCCTCCACCAGGGCCCTGTATTCATCTTCCTGTCCTCCATTTATACACCCAACTAGTGCTGCATCATCAGAGAATTTCTGCAGACATGACACAGTGTTATATCTAAAGTCCAAGGTATACAGGGTAAACAGGAAGGGAAACAATGCAGTCCCTTGTAGGGTCTCAGCACTGCTTATAGCCATGTCTGACACTCAGCTCTGAAGCCACACAAACTGTGATCTGCCAGTCAAGTAGTCCATTATCCAGTATACAATGAAATGCCAACCTACATTGAATGGAGCTTTCCCCCAGCAATGAGGACTGTATGGCATTGAAGGCACTCGAGAAATCAAAAACCATGATCCTCACAGTGCTGCTCTGCTTATCCAAGTGGGAGTAGGGTCTGTTCAGTAGGTAGATGACAGCATCATTGACTCTAATATGCTCCTGTTAGGCAAACTGTTGGGGATGGAGGGCTGATCTGACCAGAGGTCAGAGGTGGGCTAGAACCAGCCTCTCTAGGATCTCCATGATGTGTGAGGTCAGGGCCACTGGATGGTAGTCATTCAAGGCTTTTGGTTGGCCCTTCTTGGGTACTAGGACCACGCATGATGTTTTCCACACAGTTGGGACCCTTTCTAGGCTGGCACTCAGATTGAAAATGCCCCGGAGAACTCCACACAGCTACTCGGCACACTCCTTCAGGGCCCTAAGGTTTACACTATACGGTCCCAATGCTTTGCTGTGTCTGAGTTTCCCCAGACTCCTTTTCAACTGCTCACTAGTGAAGGTGAGTCCATGATGACTGGGGGATTGTGAGGTGGGGGCTGGAGGAGGTGAAGATCAGGACAATAGCAGTTGGTATGTGGAGGTGTGGATGGTAGGTACAGGGGAAGGAGGGGGTGTAGACAGTGGTAGACTGTGTTGTTCATCTAGGCATTGAATTGGAGGCGGGAGGAAAGGAGGCATTGGTGGTGAGGGAGATAATAGAGGATAAATATCTCCAACCAGTTTTATTCATTTTATTTAAACAAAAATTAATTCCAGGTTAGAAGAATACTTTCCTTAAGAAATAATTTTGATAATTTGAAGTTGGATGGTTTAATCTTTCCAAAAGTAATGGATCCTCCCATAACCTTGCTAACATTGGTGTTTGAAGTATACTGACTTAAACAATTGAATTGTTTGATATAAAATGATTGTTAAGTAAAGAAGTCTCATCAGTTTGGTTGGACAATTATTAAATTGACAAGTTCTAGCAGTTGCAAGCCTAGGTCAGAACTATTCTATCAGTTCATTTTCTTAAGGTCAACTTACAACTCCAACAAAATGTGATGTAATAATAATTTTAATTTTATCATTGGGTTACAATCTAATCTCATCTTTAACTCTCAAATGAGCAATTTATAATTATTTATGAGAATTTAATTTTATTTAGCAGGGGATTAGTTGAACAAATGAATGTAGGTCAAGTGTGGGAAAGTTATCTTTCCAGTATTTTCTCTGTTCCAGTACTGATATTTTGTGTGATGATGGTATGTGTTAGTCTCGCGAGACCATGGATCTGCAACTGGAAGGTTTCCAGGGCACAGGCCTGGGCAAGGTTGTATGGAAGACTGGCAGTTGCCCAAGCAGCAAGTCTCCCCTCTCCAAGCCACCGATGTTGTCCAAGGGAAGGTCAAAGGCCGATAGAGCTTGACAACAGTGACATTGCAGGAGTTGCCAGAATGAGGTTGAAGGTAACATCGGACTGCCTTAGGGACTCCAGCTCCAGATTTGTCCTCAGGATTTACTCCCAAAGCCTTTCCCATGCGTGGGTATGGCCGCAAGGCAGCAGAGGTTTGAAATCAGAG
Organism: Hypanus sabinus; assembly: GCF_030144855.1. Taxonomy (NCBI): domain Eukaryota; kingdom Metazoa; phylum Chordata; class Chondrichthyes; order Myliobatiformes; family Dasyatidae; genus Hypanus; species Hypanus sabinus. The sequence goes on from NC_082714.1 coordinate 138,251,442, forward strand.
TTTTCCCTCTCTTAGATGGACTGCCTTCCCAGGTTAACGAGTTTCATCTACCCAAAGCACTGGTTTTAAGGCGCCAGGACCCGCCTTCGTCCATTCTCCTTATCAGTAGAAATAGTTCCGCCAGGCTTAGAGACTAAGCCACACAAGAAGGACAGGAGTTAGACTTGGTTGTCATGCCGTGAAGAGCACTTTTAGGTCATGGGAGCTTGTCCCCAATACCACTGCTCGGCTTGACAACCTTGCAACATATTTTGTGTAAGCAAATAAGAACTGTGAGATCAATGGATGGACAGTAGTTAAATCCAACTCTTCGCATTAAACTATGGCATCTATTTACTTTCAAACAGAACTCACACTTTTGGCCTCTGAGGTTTATTATTTTGTCATTTTTAATAATTAGGATATTTCCAGCAATGCCTTAATGAGAAAAAATGCTATTCCGTATCTCAACAACAGCGATTCGTATTTACATGGCTAATTTTATGTATGTAAGCATCCTGAGACATTTTACTCAAAGGTAATTAATGACAGTGTGAGCAAACAGATCCATCCAGGAAGATGCTCTACTGCTCAGTTCAATCATGGCCGATTTATACCTCAAGTAATTTACCTACCTCCAGTGTAAAATTCATCCAGAAAGAACATTCAGTTTGAGGCTCAATTTAGATCAGTATTCAGAACTTTTTGGGAAACTGGTGAAATGGATATTTTTAAGGATTAATTCATTAAGGAATTAATGCCTTTGTGCTTACCCCTTCGAATCCCACTAGCATGTTCAGTGTATCTTTCCTGATGTTCCACAGTCTTCGTCTTCTTAGGGAGCAGAGATGAGTTGTTTGAAGACGAGTGAAAATATGGGAGTTGCAGACTTTTCCAAAGGTGGGGAACGAGGTGTTTGGTTAGGTGAATGACTAGTTTGGTGTGTTTCTTTCACTGCTAGTAGTAAGTATCTTTGTGATTCTGGGGACTCTAGAAATAGACTGCTTCCCTAAATGCTCTTTCTCCACTTTGAGCAGGTATGGAACAGGGATTCCCAGTGTCAGTGTAGTTGTTACATTATTAATCCTAAGGAAATTGTTAAGAACATTCTTGAATCATAATTTCCTCTAGGCATTGGTAATCAGCCACTGATAAAGTTCTGAATAGCATCTAGGGAGTATTGCATTGAATGACTAACCTATGCAATAGAGCCAACTAAGTGCAATGAAGACTTTGTTGTGAGATGTATTGGCCTGGGAGAGAATGCTGATGTTCCTTTGCTTATTCTGCCAGCAAATGTGCAATATTTTCCACAGAGAATATTGTAGAATCTTTCTACAGATTTAGGGTGTCTGCTTTATGTAAGTCAAGTTTCGGAAGCAATGCGAGAACAGAGAATAGGTAGATAAATGTCTGGCTGAGAAGCTGGTATAGTGGGCAGAGCTTCAGGTTCTTGGATCATTGGGATCTCTACTGGGGGAGATATGACCTGTTCAAAAGTGACTGGTTGCACTTGAAGTCGAGGGGGACCAGTATTCTTGTGGGCAGGTTTGTTAGAGCTGTTGGGGGAAGTTTAAACTAATTTGGCAGGGGAGTGGGAACCGGAGTGATAGGACTCAGGAAGGATAGGTGGTATAAAAGTAAAGAGTGTGCAGTCCGATTGTCAGGAAGGGCAGGCAGGTGATGGGACATAGTTGCAGCCAAAAGGGTGAGTATCAGTTCATTAGGAATGAAAAATCAAAAAGGGTAGCCAATACGGTACTAAAGGTGTAGTAGCTCGATGCGTGGAGTGTAAAAAAATAAGGTTGATGATCTTGTTGCAATATTACAGATTGCCGGGTGTGATGTCGTGGCCATCACTGAATCATGGCTGAAGGATGGTTGTAGTTGGGAGCTGAATGTCCAAGGTTACACGTTGTATCGGAGGGATAGAAAGGTAGGCAGAGGGGGAGGTGTGGCTCTATCGGTAAAGAATGGCATCAAAACAACAGAAAGATGTGACATAGGATCAGAAGATGTTGAATCCTTGTGGGTTGAGTTAAACTGCAAGGGTAAAATGACCCTGATGGCAGTTATATACAGGCCTCCCAACAGTGGCTGGGAGGTGGACCACAGATTACAAAAGGAAATAAAAAAACCATGTCAAAAGGGTAATATTATGATAGTCATGGGAGATTTTAACATGCAGGTTGACTGGGAAAATCAGGTTGGTAATGGATCTCAAGAGAGTGAGTTTGTTGAATACCTAAGAGATGGCTGGATCAGTGTAGATGAACCTACTAGGGGATCAGCTATACTGGATTGGGTGTTATGTAATGAACCAGAGGCCTTTGGGGAGCTTAAGGTAAAAGAACCCTTAGTGATCACAATATGACTGCGTTGAACTTGAAATTTGACAGGGAGAAAGTAAAGCCTGATATAGAGTATTTCAGTGGAGTAAGGGAAATTACAGTGGTATGAGAGATGAATTGGCCAAAGTAAACTGAAAGGAGCTGCTGGCAGGGATGACAGCAAAGCAGCAATGGTGCATTTCTGAGAAAAATGAGGAAGGTGCAGGATATGTGTGTTCCACAAGTGAAGAAGTACTCAAATGGTAAAATAATACAAGAGAAGTCAAAGCTAATGTAAAAATTAAACAACAAAGCAAAAATTAGTGGGAAGATAGAGAAGTTTTTAAAAACCTACAGTGAGCAGCTAAAAGAATCATTAGAAGGGAAAATGAAATACGAAAGCAAGCTAGCAAATAATATCAAAGTGGCTAGTAAAAGCTTTTTCAAGTATGTAAAAGCATAAAAGAGAGATGAAAGTAGATATAGGAATGTTGGAAAGTGAGGCAGGAGAAATAAAAATAGGGGACAAGGAGATGACAGATGAACTAAATGAGTATTTTGCATCAGTCACTGTGGAAGACACTAGCAGGGTGCCAGATGTTGTAGTGTGTGAAGGAAGAGAAGTAAGTGCAATTTCTATTACAAGGGAGAAGGTGCTCAAAAAGCTGAAAGACCTAAAAGTACATAAGTCACCGGGACTAGATGAACTGAACCTTAAAGTTCTGAAAGAGGTAGCATTAGAGATTGTGGCAACATTAGAAATGATCTTTCAAAAATCATTGGACTCTGGCATTGTAAAGGTCACTGCACTCTTTAAGAAAGGAGGAAGGTACAAGAATGGAAATGATAGACCAGTTAGCCTGACCTCAGTGGTTGGGAAGATGTTAGAGTCAATTGTTAAAGAAGAGGTGATGGATTACTTGGTGACATAGGACAAGATGGGACAAAGTCAGCATGGTTTCCTGAAGGGAAAATCCTGCGTGATGAAAGTGTTGGAATCCTTTGAAGAGATTACAAGTAGGATAGACAAAGGGGTTGCAGTGGATGTTGTATATTTGAACTTTCAGAAGGCCTTTGAGAAGATGCCACACATGAGGCTGCTTACCAAGTTAAGAGCCCATGGTATGACAGAAGCTCATGGTCACTAAGAAAAGAGACATCTAAACATTTAAAATAAAACTCCAATCTGGCTCAAAACTCATGCTTTCTCATTCAACAGTGATACCATAAGACAAGGTATCAGAATTAGGCCAAATGGCCCATCGAGTCTGCTCCACCATTTAATCATTGCTAATCCTTTCTTTTTCTCCTCCTCAACCCCATTTCCCGGCCTTCTCGCCATAACCTTTGATGCCATGTCCAATCAAGAACATAACAATCTGTCTTAAATACACCCAATGACTTGGCCTCCACAGCTGTATGTGGCAACAAATTCCACAAGTTCACCACCCTTTGGATAAAGGAATTTCTCCGCATCTCTGTTTTGAATGGACACCCCTCTATCCTGAGGCTATGCCCTCTTGTTCTAGACTCTCCCACCAAGAGAAACATCCTTTCCACATGATCCTCCCTCATCCTTCTAAATTCCAGTGAGTACAGACCCACAGCCATCAAAAGTTCCTTGTATGATAATACTTTCATTCCTGGAATCATCCTTGTGAACCTCCTCTAGACCATCTCCAATGCCACCACATCTTTTCTAAGATGGGAGGCCGAAAACTGTTCACAATACTCAAGGTGAGGCCTCGCCAGTGCCTTATAAAGCCTCAGCATCACATCCCTGCTCTTGTGTTCAGGAAGGATAGACAGGAAAGAAAAGGAGGTGGGGTAGCATTGCTGGTTAGAGAGGAGATTAACGCAATAGAAAGGAAGGGCATTAGCCTGGAGGATGTGGAATTGATATGAGTAGAGCTGCATAACACTAAGGGGCAGAAAACGCTGGTGGGAGTTGTGTACAGGCCACCTAACAGTAGTAGTGAAGTTGGGGATGGCATTAAACAGGAAATTAGAAATGTATGCAATAAAGAAACAGTAGTTATAATGGGTGACTTCAATCTACATATAGATTGTGTGAACCAAATTGGTAAGGGTGCTGAGGAAGAGGATTTCTTGGAATGTATGCGGGATGGTTTTCTGAACCAACATGTTGAGGAACCAACTAGAGAGCAGGCCATTCTAGATTGGGTATTGAGCAATGAGGAAGGGTTAGTTAGCAGTCTTGTCATGCAAAGCCCCTTGGGCAAGAGTGACCATAATATGGTGGAATTCTTCATTAAAATGGAGAGTGACATAGTTAATTCAGAAACAAAGGTTCTGAACTTAAAGAAGGGTAACTTTGCAGGTATGAGATCTGAATTAGCTGAGATAGACTGGCAAATGATACTTCAAGGGTTGACGGTGGATATGCAATGGCAAGCATTTAAAGATCGCATGGATGAACTACAACAATTGTTCATCCCAGTTTGGCAAAAGAATAAACCAGGGAAGGTAGTGCACCCATGGCTGACAAGGGAAATTAGGGATAGTATCCAAAGAAGAAACATATAAATTAGCGAAAAAAAGCGGCACACCTGAAGACTGAATTTCATCATTTATATGAACCTTACCATGGAGTCTGTCCTCACCAGTGGAATGCATATGCCTGTCAGGCAGGATTTTATAAAATGTAAGTTCAATACGGGTCTTTTATGGGAAATGTTGGTCGGTAACCTCTGTCTTGTGGAATCTGTGTGTAACCACCCATCGATTTGTTTGATTTTAATAACAATTTAATTATGAAGTTTTGCACATGCAAGCATCGTCTGAACACTGCTGCTCAACAAGTGTGGTTGTGTTTATCTTAATTCTGAAGCAGAGGTGATGTAACTTGAAGTTTTCCATAAATTCTGTAAATTACTTTGGATGTAGCAAGAATCTCCTTGGTGTTAGTGCAAAATTGAAGTGAGAATTTTTTGAAATTCTATCAGAGTAATGACGCAGCCTTGCACAGCACCTACTTTTCTATGCTGAGATGGGATCAATTGTGAACTTCTTGGCTAGGACCATGACTTGGTTGCATCAAGAAATAAACATAAAATAAAAATATATTTCTAAGGACATCTAAGTTTAAGGGCGGTGCTCTATAGTGCCTCCCAAATGATGAAGTCAAAGGCTTTGCTGGGATTAAAGAAGACCATATTTCATTGTTACTGCTGCTCCCTGCATTTCCCAGAGTTGCCTTGCTTTGAAAATCATATCTATATTGCTTCTATAGAGAATCTACTTTTGAGTTTGGGTAATACAGTTCTTTATTACCTGAGGATCTGTAGCCATGGGGGACCCTGGTGATGACATTCCTACAGCATACAGCAGGGGGACCTGACTGTTACTTTAAAAAAATGGAAGCAAATTTGCAAAGATGGAGAGGGAGTTGGCATGTGATGAAAGTATCAATTTGAAAATCACCCCAACTATATTCTCCAGATTAGATTGAAACTCCACATAATTTTATTTTACAATACTAATCCCTTGAGTGTAAAACCAACATTCAAAGATCTAAAACATTATAGCGTATATGTTTATGATATACCTTTGTATTAGATTTTAAAGATATCTGCAGTGCTCCTCATGAAGCAAGCAGAACAAGTGTCACTCTTGTCCCTACTCCTCCTCCTTCCTCCCTACCATTCAGGGCCCCAAGCAGTCCTTCCAAGTGAGATGACACTTCACCTACGAGCCTGTTGTTACTGTATACAGTGCTCCTGGTGTGGCCTCCTGTATTTCACTGAGACCTGACATATATTGTGAGACAGCTTTGCTGAGCACCTACACTCCATCTACCAGAAAAAGTGCAATCTCCTGGGACCCACCCATTTCAATTCTACTTCCCATTCCCATTCTGACGTATCAGCCCATGGCCTCTACCACTATGATGAGGCCACACTTAGTTTTAGGGAGAAATACCTTATATTCCATCTGTGTAGCCTCCAAACTGATGGCATGAACATCAATTTATCAAACTTGCGGTAATAGCCCCCTCAACTTCACTATACCTTGTTCCTGTTTCCCTCTCACACCTTATCTCCTTACCTACCCATCACCTCCCTCTTGTGCTCCTTCTCCTTCCCTTTCTTCCATGGCCTTCTATCCGCTCCTATAAGATTCCCCCTTCTCCAGCCCTTTATCTTTCTCACCAATCAACTTCCCAGCTCTTTACTTCATCCCTTCTCCTCTCCTGGTTTCACCTGCTACCTTGGAATTCTTCCTCCACTCCCTCCACCTTCTTACTCTGACTTCTTCTCTTTCTCTTCAGTCCTGTTGAAGTGTCTTGTCCCAAAATGTAGACAGTTTACTCTTTTCCGTAGATGCTGCCTGGCCTGCTGGGTTCCTCCAGCATTTTCTTTGTGTTGCAAAGTATTTTTAATTTGTCTTGGATCCATTTTATGTATGACTTCACAATTACCCTGCTCAAGTTCCATCTGTCATACTTGAGCTTTCAGTTTCTGGTCCTTGGTAGTATAGATCTTGTGACAACACGCACATTACATTGTACTTCACTAAGTTAGCTGTACATTCAAGTTTATTCCCTCTCCTTGCATATATCATCATTAATATGATGAAAGCTGAGGACCCAATACGAATTCCAGGAGAACACCACATTTTGCATTTGGTTGATTGGAACAAATCCTTTACCCACTTGTACCTCGTTTCCAGATTGTTTCAATTTCATGCTTTCTTCACTTTCACTTTTTAAAACATCAAGTACCTACTGGAGTGTGTGTGTGTGTGTCTGGATGAATTTAATGCCATTGTAATATAATGAAAATCCAAGACTCATTTTGCAAAAAGTTCAATTAACTATTTATTGAAAATATTAACTATATACAGGAACACAAGATGCTAGAATCAAAAGCAAACAAAAAACAAATTGCTGTAGGAGCTCAGTGGGAGCCCCCCTCAAAATCCTACAGAGCAAAGTAAACAAGACGCCGGTTGCTTTTACCATCTACCACCGAATGTCTTAATACTATGCGTTTGCACTACTCTGCCAAACAGGAACTGCAACAGCTCAATCCTGTTAGAGCTTCAAAGAGAGTAAATGGAACGAAAAGAGTCCAGTCTTCAACTGATAATACCTGGGAGCACATTGAAATCTGTTTGTCATTGTTATCTCCTCGCTCCATTTATTTTGAATATAATTATGTAGCATTACAGATTGGCATGTATGTTGGTATGTTGTTGTAAGCATCACTGAATCATGGCTGAAGGAAGATTTTAGCTGGGAACTTAATGTCCAAGGATACACATCATATCAAAAGGACAAGCAGTAAAGCCGAGGGGGCAGAATTGCTCTGTTGGTAAAAATAATGAAATCAAATCATTAAGAAGAGGTGACACAGGGTTGGAAGGTGTTGAATCATTGCGAATAGAGCTTAGAAACTGCAAGGATAAAAAGACCCTGATGGGAGTTACATACCAACCCTCAAACAGTAGTAAGGATGTAGTCTACAAATTACAACAGGAAATAGAAAATGCATGTCACAAGGGCACTGTTACAATAGTCATGGGGGATTGGGAAAATCAGGTTAGTGCTGGATTCCAAGAGAGGGAATTTCTCAAATGCTTACGAGCAGCTCGGGGTTGAGCCTATCAGGGGACCAGCTATTCTGGATTAGGTGTTGTGCAATGACCAGACTTGATTAGAGAGCTTAAGGTAAAACAGCCCTTAGAGGCAAGTGATCATAATATGATTGAATTCACCTTGAGATCTGAGAAGAGGCTAAAGTCAGATGCATCAGTATTACAGTGGAGTAAAGGGAGTTACTCAGGCATGAGAGAGGAATTGACCAGAATTGATTCAAAAACAAAACTGGCAAAGATGACAACAGAGCAGCACTGCTGGAATTTCTGGAAGCAATTCGGAAGGTACAAGATATGTATATCCCAAAGATGAAGAAGTATTCTAACGGCAAGATGACACACACAAGAAATCAATGCCAACATGAAAGCCAAAGAGAGGACATATAATAGAATAAAAATTAGTGGGAAGTTAAAGGATTGGGAGCTTTTAAAAACCAACAGAAGGCAACTAAAAAATTAATAAAGAATGTAAAGATGGAATACGAAATATTAAAGAGGAGACCAAAAGTTTCTAAAGTGCAAAAGAGTGGATATTGGACTGCTGAAAGATGATGCAGGAGAATTATTAATGGGGGACAAGGAAATGGTGGACAAATTGAATAAGCATTTTGCATCAGTCTTCACTGTGGAAGACACTAGCAGTATGGTGGAAGTTCTAGGTGTCAGGAGTCACAAACTGTGTGAAGTTACTTTTACTAGAGAGAAGGTTCTTGGGGAAACTGAAAGGTCTGAAGGTAGAAAAGTCACACAAGGTCTACACAAGGGTTCTGAAAGAGGTGGCTGAAGATATTGTGATCGTGATCTTTCAAGAATAACTAGATTCTGGAAAATTGCAAATGTCTCTCTACTCTTCAAGAAGGGAGAAAGGCAGAAAGAAAGAAATTATAGGCCAGTTAGTCTGACATCAACAGTTGGGAAGATGTTTGAGTCAATTGTTAAGGATGAGGTCTCAAGGTATTTGCAGGCACGTGATAAAATAAGCTGTAATCAGCATGGTTTCTTCAAGGAAAGAATCTTACCTGACAAACTTGTTGGAGTTCTGTGAAGAAATAACAAGCAGGATAGACAAAAGCGAATCAGTTAATATTGTGTACTTGGGAAACTTTGACAAGGTGCCCTTAGTATTACAGAACAGATTCTAGCATGGATAAAGCAGTGGCTGATTGGTAGGAGGCAAAGAGTGAGAATTAAGTTAGCCTATTCTGACCAGCTGCCAGTGACTAGTGGTGTGCACTGGGGTCTGTATTGGGACCAACTATTTTTATGTTATATGTCAGTGATTTGGATGATGGAATTGATGGATTTGTTGCAAAACATGCAGATAATATGAAAGTGGGTGGAGGGGCAGGTTGTTTTGATGAAGTAGGCTACAGTTGGACTTAGACAGATTAGGATAATGGGCAATGAAGTGGCAGATGGAATACGTTGTCAGGAAGTATATGTTCATGCACATTGGTCGAAGAAACGAAAGGCTTCATTATTTTCTAAATGAAGAGAAAATACAAAAAACTGAGGTGCAAAGGGACTTGGGCATCCTCATACAAGATTCTCTGAGGGTTAATTTGCAGGTAGAGTCTGTGGTGAGGAAGGCAAATGTGATGTTAGCATTCATTTCAAGAGGACTAGAATATAAAAGCAAAGATGTTGAGATTTTATAAAGCACTGGTGATGCCTCGCTTGGAGTATTGTGAGCAGTTTTTGGCCCCTTATCTTAGAAAGGATGTGCTGAAACTGGAGAGGGATTGAATGACTTGTCATACGAAAAGTGTTTGGTGGCTTTGGGCCTGTATTCACTGGAATTCAGAAGAATGTGGGGTGACCTAATTAAAACCTGTCGAATGGTGAAAAGCCATGATAGAGTGGATGTGGAGAGGATGTTTCCTATGGTGGGAGAATCTAAGACCAGAGGCCACATCCTCAGAATAGAGTGTGTCCTTTTAGAACGAGGATGTGGAGGAATTTATTTAGCCAGAGAGTGCTGAATCTGTGGAATTCTTTGTCTTAGGCAGCTGTGGAGGCCAAGTCTTTATGTATATTCAAGGCAGAGGTTGATAGATTCTTGATTGGTCAGGGTATGAATGGATTGGGGCTGAGAGGAAAATTAAATCGACACATGATGAAATGGCTGGGCAGATTCGATGGGCCAAATGACCTAATGCTGCTTCTATAAACTTATGGTGTTATGATATTCTAAGCATTCAACATGAAAATAGAACCATAAAATCACTGAATAGACAATAGGTGCAGGAGTAGGCCATTTGGCCCTTCAAGCCAGCACCACCATTCAATGTGATCATGACTGATCATCCACAATCAGTACCCCATTTCTGCCTTCTCCCCATATCTCTTGACTCCGCTATCTCTAAGCGCTCTATCTAACTCTTTCTTGAAAGCATCCAGAGAATTGGTCTCCACTGCCTTCTGAGGCAGAGCATTCCATAGATACACAACTCTCTGGGTGAAAAAGTTTTTCCTGAACTCTGTTCTAAATGGCCTACCCCTTATTCTTAAACTGTGGCCTCTGGTTCTGGACTCCCCCAACATCGGGAACATGTTTCCTGCCTCTATTGTGTCCAATTCCTTATTAATCTTATATGTTCCAATCAGATCCCCTCTCATCCTTCTAAATTCCAGAGTATACAAGCCCAGTCACTCCAACCTTTCAACATATGACAGTCCCGCCATCCTGGGAATCAACCTCGTGAACCTATGCTGCACTCCCTCAATAGCAAGAATATCCTTCCTCAAATTTGGAGACCAAAACTGAACACAATACTCCAGGTGTGGTCTCACCAGGGTCCTGTACAACTGCAGAAGGACCTCTTTGCTCCTATACTCAACTCCCCTTGTTATGAAGGGGGACATTTGGTCAAAGTTGTACTACCTCATGTCCATCACCTCTTAACAAGTTGCCAAATCCAAATGTTCCAAACTGTAACCTCACAGAGTGAGATGTGAGCTATGATATTAGCAATCACCAGGGATAGAATGGATCAAAATGCCCATGCAAGCAGTCATTTCTGCACAAGTGCTCAGAATTCAGCTTCTTACACAGCAGTGTTTGCAGCCTTTTAAATAGTTGCAGTAAGTAATGCCTAATATATTCTGTGCAATGGTTATTGTTTAAATGAATAGTGATTTGGTCATCTGGATGGTAAAAAGGTCTCAGAAGTAGAAGCAACTTTCTGTGGATCTTCAACTATTGAAGGGATTGCTGATATTTGGTAGACATTGTATGCCGGTGAAAATTCAATCTTTTGGGCAGTCACTCAGGATTTGAGAAAGATTTGTTTCCTCTTCATTCAGAATATGATGCTACATCAACCAGACACTCCCATAGATGACACAGGAAGGATAGGAACAGATAGATTTGATGTGGTATGTTCTTTCCTTTCAATGCATGGACTGGATTCTCAGCACCATCCCAAATGCTGTAAAAATAACAAAAGTGAAGTAACTTTATTGTCAAAGTATGCATACTGTATGTAACCATATACAGCCCTATGATTCACTTTCTTGCAGGCATTCACAGTAAAACAAAGAAATACAGTAGTATCATTGAAAAGAAAAAAACACGCAAACAAGACTGACAAATTGTGAACATACAAATAATAATATTAATAAATAATATTGAGATAATAACGATGCTGTTTCACCACTGTGAGCAGTCATGGGTTAGATGCCAGGTGTCAGGAATGTTTTCAGAGCGGCTTTGGGAACATTACAGATTTTTTGTTTTGTCTCCCTACCATGACAGAACCTCGATTAAAGCGTCAGTTTCCTGAGTTTGTCCTCTGCGGCAGAGCAGACTATGTGCGGTTGAGGCATCAACCAGGAATGATAGCATGGGAGAGAACACTGGCATTGGCCTTCTTATCCTTACAGTGGATTTGGAAGGTTTTGTAGAAGTAGTGCTAGCATTATTTTCTATTGCTTTGAAGTGCCACTGATGAGTATTCTGTGTCTCAGAGGGACACAGTCGGGAAGGGATCATTGCTGTATTATTTTCTGCCACATATAGTCTTCAAACACCCCCGTTCTCAGTCAACCAAAATCTGTTCTGGTGCTTTAAGGCCAGTGATGAATACCATCATTTATGCCTGTCTTCTCTGAGAGATTTTTTTTCGCCAAGAAATGAGAAATAGTCCTCATTTTCAAGGTCCTGCTATGAACACTTGCCTTCAGAAAACACCCTGGTATAGCAGGATTAGGTGACAGAGGGCTTTATTTGCTGAAAGGAGCCCCTGCATGCTGGCCAGCTGTCACTTCTCTCCAGTTTTGATTGAAACTGACTAAGATTATTCAGATAATGCTGGGATTTCAAATGTCCCAGCTCTCATTCTGTCAAAATCAGTACAATTTGCCACTGCCTGCCTGATAACTCCACGCTCAGAGCTCAGATAGATTTTTTTTTGAAGTGACAATAGAATAAAATATCTTCAAATCCTGCTATTGAAACTGATAACATATGCCTTTCACCAACAAGCATAATGCCAACCTTTACAAGTTTTCCACCTGTAGTCTGGCAAGAATTTCAATAATCTTGGAATCATTTTGGCATCCAGAGCAATCACGCTGTCAGTTTTAAGGCATGGCAGCCAGGAAATATATCAATGAATCTCTACAGCGCTTCAGTGTAAAAATATGCTATCCTCAGCTGTGACATTCAACGAATGTGCCATGTTGCTACAGCTGTAGAGCAGCATTTTTTAAAAAATTATAAACAGTTGGCAAATTTGTATGTGTAAATGTCTTTGTTGGTTTTCATAGCAATATTCGAGTAGCTAAAAATGTTAACTGTTTGGCCTTTGGGCAAAATTATTCCCTTTGCAAAATGGAAGATTTCATGAGACTTTCTTTTTATCTAGAAGTTAACGTTGTCGAATCTGGACTGTATTGTGACTTCTTCAGCAGTGATCGCTCTCCCTCTTTCACTCAGTTAGACAAGTAAATGCAGCCTTTATTAGTAGCAATCCGTGTTGAGCTGAACTGCACACATGATACAACAATTAGTTTATTTTTTATTTATTGTTGTATAGTGCGGAGTAGGTTCTTCCAGTCCTTCGAGCCACACCACCCAGAAGTCCCCCAGTTTAATGCTAGCCTAATCACAGGACAATTTACTCTGACCAACTAATCTACCAACCAGTAGCTCTTTGGACTGTGGGAGGAAACCAGAGCACCCAGAGGAACCTCATGTGGTCACGGGGAGAACGTACAAACTCTTTACAGTCAGCGACTGGAATTGAACCCGGGTTGCCTGTACTGTAACCACTATGCTGCCATGCCATCCCAATGTTGCTGAATATAACGATAATTCAATGCAGTAGTGACACAGGAAGCTTAAGGTAGTGTCTTCCTTAGAGGCTAACTACTTGCCGTTTAAAAAGAAGGTTAACGGTGCTATGCTTTTTAAAAAAAAGCAAGCCCATCTATACTGAAAACCTTCACACTAATCTACATAGATCAATTGTAAACTCATATTTACACTTGTTGACCAACAACTTTCAGTATTGTTCTGTTTTTATTTCTGATTACTAATATCTGCAGTATTTGTATGCTTGGTTGCATCAAGTTGTAAACCTTGTTACATGGTGCAAATCTCTCTTTCATCCCTGTGCATCTTTTCTCCTATATTTCTACTTGCCCTGAATTCACCAGTGGATTGTTACATACTGAGATGTGATGTTTTTCTAGACATTTACCTGTATCTATTTGTACTTTTCTAGAGAAATCTGAAACATTCATTACACCCTGGGTTTAATTTCTGTGTTTAGTGTAAGCTTATGTTTATTCATAATCTCAGATCCTCTTATTCTTGTTCTGCATATCTCCACTGCTGCCTCTTCTAAAGTTTTGACTTGCATACCTCACCTCCGTTTCCCTCCAGACAATTTTCCTTTGGTTTCTGTCTCTACTAAAACATTTCAAAGTTGATTACTGTGCTTAGATACAAACATTTTTACAGCAGTCATGACCTCTTCATTGTCTGGAGACTAATCTTATTTCACTCAGTTGAATGCCTGTCACTTCTTCCTTGGACAGAATGTTCGTAATGAATAATACAAGTGACAGGAGTCACAAGCCTTTTTTTTCCCTTTATTTTGCCCACTGACTTTCTTTGAGCACTGATGCCATATGCAGATTTCTGCCTGGTCCCATAAACATGACATTACTTCCATTAATGAAGTCCATTTTGATTTTTGACTAGTTTCTTCTCACGTTCTGTGATAGTAATGAGCTTCTCATTATTGTTCTAACCAATGATTGTGCTCTTGTGTAACTTGCCTGTGGCTTCAGCATTCTCTTTTGTGTTCTCAAAGGCAATCACTCATCACTTTCATCATGTTCCCATCGAGGTCAGTAACATGTCACCGTTTCTTTGTTTGCATCTTCAGCTCTTGCTGCTTAGGCTATCTTTTTGGTGCATTTATTTATTAGTGTGTTACATTCTTCTGTCACGTCTGGTGTGCCAATTAAACTGTGGCTTTGCATAACTACTTTCAAGTATGGTGTCAGGGTCAGAATCTGCTCACTCATCTTTAAGTCTTTAAAACTTGCTGTTTGTAAGTATCTATGTTGCCTGCAAGGTGGACAATCGTGGATTGATCATACAACATTTGTTCCCTGCAGTTACCTTATTCTAAATCTCAATAAACCCTTTGACTGATTTTATTTTTATTTTATTAATTGAGATATAACGCAGAATAGGCTCATCTGGCCTTTTGAGCCGCGCCGGCCAGCAATTCCCCAATTTAATTCTAGCATAGTCATGGGACAATTTAAAATGACTGACTACCCTACCAAACGGTACGTCTTTGGACTGTGGGAGGAAACCAGAGCACCCAGAGGAAACCCATGCGGTCATGGGGAGAATGTACAAAATCCTTACAGGCAGCAATGGATTAATTGGTTGTTCATTTTATCTGACAGATACAGTTTGAAACTTGTGCAGGAAAGTTTTTAAACTGCAAAAGCCATGTAGTGAGGCAGTTTCACTCACTTTACCTCAGAAATACAGGACCAGTGGTATGAATAGTCGTCACAACTGGGATCTTTATTGATTGAAATGGATGACCATGACTACTTCATGTCTTGTCTTGTCCTTCACTCTCCACAAAGCATTGCAAACTACCATCCTGACCATTGATGGCACTGTTGGTCTCATCCACCCAGTCGGCCTTGCATGTTCAGACAGGCATATCCCTACTTTACCGGCTACCCTCACCTGCTTTACCCCACTTGTTGAAGCACACATCAGGAGTGCTTCAGCATCTCAGAACCAAAGGTGAGAGCTGAGTGTCCAGTGGGGACCAAAGGTGAGTGACCTGCCCCAGAATGGGCACAACAAGCCCTTTCACCAGAGATGCCATCCCACACATCCCAAATCCTTTACTCAGACATCAAATGCTAAAAGTTTAAATTCCAATGTCAAAATGGCCTCAAAAATAATTAACATCCTGCATTTTAACAGTGTTCTGCATCTCCTTTCCTTTGTTTTATCTGTTGTGTGCCTCCAGCTGCTTCCTCAGTTAATCATGCAGTTTCAATCATCATCTTCAGCAGGTCCCACTCCATCTTTGTATTTCCCAATTGCTGCAGCTTCATTTTAAGCTTCTGTTACAAAGCATTCAGCTTTTGATTACTCCTGCATTTGCCAGAGCTCAGCTATTTGTCTTTGTAAAATTTTCATCGCCAAGTGGTCTGCCTGACTTCATTCAGCAGCGGATGATGCTTTTTGTGCAAAGGCATTAACATATAAGCAATGCTTCTCGTAATTTCGGAAATGTGCCTTTCACTCACCAGATAATATCTGAGAAAGGAAAAGAGATTGAGAATCTGCAGAGTAGTCTACTTTAATTCACTCTTAACAGCTTCAGAGCTTAAAACCAAAACTGACAATTCACCTAGTCCATTGGATGTTGCTGCTTAAGTTTTAACAGCAGTGCTTCTTGTTCATTCATGCAAATAAGCTAAATGTTCAGTAGCTTCTTTAACAGATCATCTAGTGCCTTTAGTGTAATGTATTTTAGCATCCTCAGACTTTTCTTCTTTCTCTCAAGTGCTTAGTTATCCAGTCAGCAGATTTATTTTGTTCATTTTCTTTGTTCAATACTGCCATGCACTTATTTTCTAACTCCAACTACTTTTACACTAATTTCTGAACTTCTGCTTGCAGTTTTTCTTGAATTCAAACTAACCTACTTCTGAAGACATTGTGTAACAAAGTTTTGGCCTCATTCATGAACATATCTCTTTCTCTGTTGACAATTCTCTGTTGCTCTGATAAACAAATGATAGCTTGGCCCCTCTTTACTGTGTCAACAGAGGAAGAGTTGGAGACTAACAGTGTTCACCCAAATAGTCCATTGACTTTGTATTACACTGTTATTGTAAACTTCAGTTTTACTCAGAGCACTTTCTTGAGTGTACTTGTCAGGTGTATTTCATTACAAGCAAACCAACAACTATTCTGCATCAACATTTTCTGTTTAGGTATCAGATCCTAGTCTGTAACATAATTTTAATACCAAACTTTAAATAAGCAGGCCAAGCTATGTGGTTTCCTCGAATTCAGTAACAGTACTCCTTGCCTTTTTCAGTGTTACCTCTTGGGTTTCTGTGGCTCACTAGATTTCCTGCCATAGTTGCCCTCAATATCCAGGTGTCCAGGTACCAATGGGGAAAACATGGCTGCTACTGCTATTACAGCTCTTGAGAAATTAACTTTGATCTGCTGATGTTCTTCAATGCTTTTCCCATCAAATCTGCAGTTTGTGTTGTCCTCACAGAAGTAGGATATGGTATTTTGGTGTTCAGATTGTAATCTTTCATCACTAAACCCATATGCTCATCTATCTTTCAAAAGTCTGCTCAAGAACATTTTGATATTGCACTCCCTTGTTAGGTCCCTCAGGCTGATAACATAATTCCCTACTGTCTGGCCATCACCTTATGATACTGAAATATTTGAGGTATGGTTTGAATTTCTCAAGTAGTATTCTGTTGCATTCTGGGTGCCGATGAGGTTGCTGGAACAGCAGAAGCATCAGTTGACACCTTGATTCATGTCTTTTTTCCCACTTGTCGTTAATTTTGTTTTTCAAAATTATTGTTATAACCACCACAGTGTTGTTGGCTTTTTTAAATTGCTTAGAATCAGGTTTATTATTGCAACTTTGTATGATGTGAAATTTGTTGCTTTGTGGCAACAGTGCAGTGCCAAGACATAACCTATAAATAATAAATAAATAAATAGTGCAATAGGCAGGAATAGTGAGTTAGTGTTCATGAACCAGTCAGAAACTGGATGGCAGGTTCAGGAGAAGAAGTTTCACATCTATCATGGAGTGTGTGTCTTCAGGGCCTCCTTTCCAATTGTAGTAATGAGACGAGGGCATGTCCTGGATAGTGAGGGTCCATAGTAATGGATTGGATGCTGCCTTCTTGAGGCACTGCCTCTGCTGCTGAGGGTTGTGTCATCATGGAGCTAGCTGAGCCTAGAGTCGTCTGCAGCCCTTTGTGATGCTGTGGATTGGAGCCTCCGTTCCAGACTGTGATGCAGCCGGAATGCTCTAGACTGTGCACCTATAGAAATTTGCAAGAGTCTTTCTTACATACCAAATCTCCTCAAACTCCCAAGGTAATAGGGATAGTGAAGTACCTTCATGATTGCATCAACATGCTGACACACAATATATCCTCTCAGATGTTGACACCCAGGGACTTTAAGCTGCTCCCCCTTCCCACTGCTGGCCCATTAATGAGGACTGGTGTGTGTTCTGACAACTTCCCCTTCACAAAGTACACAATTAATTCCTTGGTCTTGTTGACATTGAGCGTGAGGTTGCTGTAGTGACACCACTCAATTCACTCATTCCTTCACACCTTTTCTTCACCATCTGAGATTTTACGGCAACAGTGGTGTCATTTGCAAATTATATAGATGGTATTTGAGCTATGCCAAGTGATTTGTCCTGAACTTTGCAATACGTCTTTCTTGTACTTTCTGGATGGAGGCATCCAGCATACAGCTGCTAAATTGTTTACATGGAGATAGGAGGAAAGTAAATTGTGAAGAGATCATAAGAAGGTGACAAAGGGATATAAGTAAATGGACAGCTACTACAAATGGAGAATAGTATGGATAAGTATGAACTGGACAACATTGGCTGGAAAAATAAAGCAGCAGAAACCCACAGGAAGTTGCAATTCCACACAGATTATTTCTGAGCTCAGGATGCAACCTGGGAGTTGGGGTTAGAGAGGCAGTAGTACTAAATGCTGCTTGTCTTGCCCTACAAATTTCTTTTGTCTAATTTGCTTCCTATGACACAGGTGGCTATTCAACTCATTCTGACGAAGGGCAAGTGGACAGGAAATGTTAATTCTTTTTGCCTTGGCACTGATTTTCTGACCGACACACAGTAATGTGTAAAGTGGCATTACTCCAGGTATTTGAATTTTATTTTCCAATAGTACTAGGCCAGGTTGCTGGTTTACTTTGAGGTGTGTGAATACCACAGTGTCAATCTTCACAGAATGATAGTATGCTCACCTCTGAATCAGGATGTTGTTCAGGAGTCAGTGTCAAAGATAATGAGTGCATGATCAAAGCTGACATCAGTGCTGCTTTGAAGGATTGCTGCAGAGTCAGAAAAATAGAGGGCTAGAGGTAAGCCTAGTAATTTCTAAGGTAGGGACATGTTCGGCACAACTTTGTGGGCCGAAGGGCTTGTATTGTGTTGTAGGTTTTCTATGTTCTATGTTCTAAATACTGTCTGTGAAATAGGTAGTTAAACAGCTATAATTTTTCTAAGATCCCATAGCACTATATAAAATCATTTTCTTTATTTAAAGACCAAGAGTTCTTGCTGATACTTCTCCTTCAACCAATTACTGAATAAATATATTATGGAAAACATGAGTTTGGATCGAATCTGCAGCACAGAAAATGCCATTTGTCCCAAAAGGGACAAGCAACTTATAATCATGCCTCCCCCTATGAATATTTCCTTTCTTCTTCACTCTTACTTAAGTCCCCATTAAATCCATTGTGACTGTTTTAGTACTCTCAGTAAAGAGGGTATTGCCAGAATCCTTACTGCAGACAAGTTTAAGTTTATTATCACATATACAGTATATGTACAGATGGGTGCAATGAAAAACTTACTTGAAGTGGCATTACAGGCCCACAGCATTCGAAACACAGCATTTACAAGAAAAACATAAATAAACCAAAAATTATGAAAAATTGCTTAAGAAGGTACACATTAGAACAGAACAAAGGTTACTGTTGTTTAAAGTGGTTATTATAGTAGATGCTGAACTGAAGTAGTCATTAAGATTGTGCAAGTTGGTTCAAGGACTGAATCTGTAAAGCAAGGAGCGCTTTTTGAACATGACGGTGCGGGATTTCAAGCCACTATATCATTGCCCAAGGGTAGCTGAAATTTCTTTGTATTGTTTTGCAATTCCTGTTGAACACTTGTGCCAAGACAAGGCTGTTGTTGGAGCCAGACCCTAGTAACTCTGAGTTTCTAGTACAACAGATTATGGAGACAAAGGGGGAAAGCTGATCTCCTATTATGTTTCTTCCGTTTTGCATTAAATAACTATTCATAATTATTGACTCCACTATATCAATTTCCAAATTTTGCAATTTCAGTAAAGCATGGTAGTGCAGCTGTTAACTTGGAAATCTCAGCTACCGAGACCAAGGATTCTGACTATGGGTGCTGTCTGTTTGGAGTTACCTGATTCTCCCCATGATGATGTAAATTTCTGCCGGGAGCGGTAGCTACGCTTAACTTTCCAAAAACATGCTGTTAAATTAACTGGTAACTGTAAATTTTCCCTTAATGTGGGTAAGAGATAAAGGGAATCAGGGCTGGTTGTTGTTGGCTAGGGAGATTACAGAGAATGGGATTGGGACTGACATGGTAAGTCTATTCAGAGCTAGCATAGACAATGACTCAAACGTCCTCCTGTATCTATGTAAGAAAGAAATACTCATTGATAGCTTTGACAGAAATCTGCCTCAGCTTTGCTTTCCCTCAATATGCTCCATATTGTGCTACCCAAACTTGGTCACTATTCAGACTTCGCTACTGGAGTGGGATGCAAAAGATCACATCATGGGCTAATGAGACAGGTTGTTTACAGCTGGTCAAGTTAACTATAGGTGGTGATTCCAGGTTATTTTAGTTTCGCTACTGATAATCATTAACCAAAATAGAACAGCATTTTGCAATTTTCACCTGCAAGGGAGTCTAAGGTTAAATACCATTATCTTAAAATTACCCTCCACTGAATGATATTGAACAGGAGCTATACAACAATAGTCACATGTCTCACTCTAACCCTGAAATCTGGTTCTGCTAAAATTGCATACTGAATAGAATGTGCCACCACTCTTATACAATGCCCTTAGTTACCAAGCCAAGATGATTTTTAAGCATCTCTAACTGCATATCCTTGACCTGCAATGTCAGCATACCCTCAACAGATGCTGCTTGAACCTACTGAGTTCCTCTAGCACTTTGTTGCTTTAGCATCAATAGTATCTCAAGTCTCTAAATCTACTATATTTACTATAAGTGAAAACATAAAATTTTTAAGTGATTTTTTTTTTAATAGGAACTTGACCACAATTTTGTTGACACAGGTCCTGTTCACTTACTGTGTCTTGGCTTAAAGGATCCCCTAGCCATGGAACTCTTTTACATCCTGAGGATGTAAAATGAATTATTAATATGCAACTTCCTGTGCAATTATATGATTTGATTTGTGTGTGTACATACATACATGTTTGATAATTTCTCCATATCAAGATCCCAAGCACAATTCTTTTAAAAGCTGCATGTCCTTTTATGATGATAATTAAAATCAGGAAATTTGAGTTTCATTCTCTCAACTTTTTAGGAAATGGTATCTTGTGATAAGTAGAGATTTTGAATTTTTACTGAAAATTAATTTTCATGAGTATTTCTCAGTCATTTATGACTAGTTGTTGAGAAGCTTTCAAACCTTTACAGAGGCTGAGTTTGCAGTGTCTTCCAGTTTCATTAAATAAAATGGGCTTGGAGGATTCACTACTGTTAGTCTTGCTCCAGTCCCTCATGAAATACTGACTGACAAGGAATGGAACAAGTCATCCATATTCTCATTAATTGTGTTAAAAATATAACACCAGCATAATCATAGAGCATGCTGAATTCTGCCCATTATAAATGTAAAATCTATAAAGCTACAAAAGCAACACAAGCTAAGTGGAAATGTGCATTTAAAGTTGGGGGCTGATGGACTAGCTGAAAGGTGTGAAAAGGCTAATAGATTTATTGGATTTGACATCCACCAATTTTGCTGTGTAGAGGACAGAGAACCATTAAATATCCTCTTGTGCGTCATTAACATGCACTCCGTGCTCTTGTCCTAATGGATTAGTTAGTGATTGCTGAGATGTTGCTCGGTGTATCCAGACACAAAAAGACACAAAATTGTTTGCTTCAGCACAAAATGACAGGGTGTGCAAAAGTGTATCATTCAAGCACTTTCATTTATGCAAAGCAAAAAATCATCTCTGCAATGCACTATTAATTGAAATTTAAAAAAAAACTAATCTCAAAATTATAGTTGCTTCAGAGAGAAATCTGTTTAATGGTTCAATCCAAGACCAAACTGAAGGTTTTGTACTTAAGTAACCATACATACCTTGAAACAGTTAGATTTGCTGGTATTATTATAGTTGATTAGCAATTTACAGGTTTGAGTTTTGTCAATCTTGTACAGCAGTTAGCAAATGTAATTCTAAGATTAACTGTAGATTTAAAAAAAAGTACAAGGTGAATTTTTCAAATGGGCACTACTGGCACTGAGCCCTGCTAACCAAAGGTGCAAGTCTGAAAATACAACTACTTCCCTGGTGAAGACGGAAAGTACAATTGTGCTAATAATCTGTGTTATGTGGAAATCTTGAAGGGCTACGTTTTCACCCAAGGGTGGTCAGAGGAAGTGGATGAGGCAAGTACATGAAAAACATTTAAAAGGTGCGTGGACAGGTATGTGGATAGGAAAGGTTTAAAGGAATTTGGGCCAACTGTAGGAAAATGGGACAAACTTAGATGCAAACTTACTTGGCTTGGACAAGTTGAGCCAAACAGCCTGCTGACGGCTGACTAACTAAACTTAAGGTAAATAATTAATGCCAAAAGAGAAGGACTTGCTTGCCAACCATAATATGTGCAGTTTCAGGAGCTTACCGAAAGGATGATGGATACAGAAATCCACAGAATACTTAAAAGAAACGCAAGAGGTGATATCAAGAGCTTGGGAGGGGGATTGTTTGGACAGCTTGTAGAACCAGCACAGGTCAAAAACTCTCATTCTGTGAGCTATACTTTCATGATTCTAATGAAAATGGAACACTTTAAAACTGACAATGCATCTTAAAGCAATAATTTATTGCTACTATATTTCAGATGAGTTAGTGTTGTAAACCTGATCTTAATGTTAATACAGAACTTATTTTGCAACAATAATCTGTTCATACCTACATTTCTGACTTATTATATCATTAGTAATTTTAATTATGGGCCTTAAAATTAGTATCGGTAGAGTATATCGAGGACATTCTGCTTTTGATATAGAGGTAGTGTAGTGTATTTAATATTTCAGTAATATTTGAGTACTATTGTAAATATATTGTTTGAGTAGGCATTCTTTGCTGTTTATGTAATTCATTATGGGTTATATGTAATGAATGGCATATGTCATTACACCACTACATCATAAGTGTACACCTCACTAAAAGTAAAAATGAAGAGTACAGATTCGCGCTGGTCTCCCCATATTTTTTAATTGTTTTAGAATTACAAAAACATAACAGTGGCATTGATTAAGTTTTAAAAAGAATGTGAGTTGACTTCTGTAACAGCGAGATACAACTAAGTGAGTTACATTGCATGGAGGCTGAAGGAATTCTTTCCAAGTCTGAGTGACACCCTTGGGCAACACCAGTAGTCCCAGTAGCCAAGAAAAATGGGTCTGTCAGGACCTGTGGTGATTTTAAGGTCACCATCAATCCAGTACTGAAAGTAATTCAATACCCTCTGCTCAGGTTAGAAGATACCTTTGCAAACCTTTCTGGAGGAAAGTAATTCAGCAAAGTGGATTTAGCTGAGGCCTACCTACAGATGGAGATGGAAGAGTCCAAAGTGTTTCTCACCAGGAACACTGACAAACGCCTTTATCGCTGTAAAGATTTTTGGAGCTGCATCAACACCTGCATTCTGGCAGAAAGCTATGGGCCAGGTGCTGCCAGGATCCCCAGCCACTCAGTGTTAGCTGGATAACATGATTGTTACCAGTCAGGATGACAAGAAACAGTTCTAAAATCTCAAGTCAGTGTTAAAAAGATTAGAAGATTATGGACTCAGAGCATGATGCGACAAATGTGAATTCTTTAAACCAAGCTCACTTACTGTGGTCACACCATTGATGAACAAGGATTAGACAAGTGTGCTGAGAAAATTCAAGCAGCAGTCAATGCCCCAAGGCCAAAGAATGTGTCACAGTTTCAGTTTTTTTAAGATTTATCAGTTATTGTAACAGGTCCCTGCCAAATCCAACTACTGTGCTCCACCCTTGAACTTGTTACTACAGATCAGGAAGAAACTGAATGGACAAAGCAATACAAGGTGGCTTTCAAAAAGGCAAAGGAAATGATGACATCAGACACCGTTCTCACACATTATGATCCACATGGTCTAGTGAAGCTTTTCTTGCCTTATGATATAGGTTGAGTCCTGTCTCATCTTCTGAGTGATGGAAGCAAATGCCCTATAGCTTTTGCATCGTTCCCTTACTGCTGCAGAGAAAAATATGCACAAATTGACAAAGAGGACTTGAGTCTGGTTTGGGGAAGAAAATATTTCAACCAGTACTTGCATGGGAAAGAGTTTACCCTCATTACTGATCATCAACGTCTGGTGTCCATTTTCAGCCCGCAGAAGGATGATCTGCTTTCAGCAGCATCACTAATGCAGAGATGGTCTCTGTTTCCTGGAGGACAAGATCAAATTCAAGAAGATGACTAATCATAGAAATGCTGATGGATTGTCCAGTTTATCCTTGGAAAAGGAAATAACCTGAAAATTTACAAAAGAGATTACTCTTCTGGACGTATTCTCCCAAATGCAGATCGAAAATCTCCATATTGCGGCAGAGGTGATTCAAAGGGAAACTGGGAAAAAAAGCCCATAATGTCTCAGGTTTACAAGCTTACCCAAAATGGCTGGAATGTGCGTACGTGTGTGTATCTGTATCTCTCTCACTCATTTTCTTTTTCTCTCTCTCTCTCCCTCTCTTCCTCTCTGTCTCTGTGTCTTTCTGTAGTGCTGCATTCAATATTAAGCAGGGAGGAGAGTTGTGTATTTAATATTTCAGTATTATTTGAGTAATATTGTGAATGTATTGTTGGATTAGACATTCTTTGTTGGTTACATAATTCATTTTGGGTTATATGTGAAAGCATATAAATGGCATACATTATTGCCCCACCACATCATAAGCGAAGTATAAATGAAACTAGATTACATACATTTATTTCTACCTCTTTGTTTTTAATGAATTGAAATGACTTTATTTCTTACATCCTTCACATGTATGAGGAGTATAAATCTTCACTACGTCTCTGTCTAAATGTGCAATCATAGCAATTTATAATAAATAGAACAGCCAATATAACATAGAAATACACTCAAATCAGCGTGAGTTCATCAGTCTGATGGCCTGGTGGAAGAAGCTGTCCCGGAGCCTGTTGCTCCTGGCTTTTATGTTGAAGTACCATTTCCCGGATGGTAGCAGCTGGAATAGATTGTGGTTGGGATGATTCAGACCCTTTGATTCAAAGATCCTTTACACCCTTTTTTCACACCTGTCTCTGTAAATGTCCTGAATCATGGGAAGTTCACAACTACAGATGTGCTGGGCTGTCCGCACCACTCTCTGCAGAATCCTGTGATTAAGGGAGGTACAGTTCCCATACCAGGCAGTGATGTAGCCAGTCAGGATGCTCTCAATTGTACCCCTGTAGAAAGGATTTGGGGGCTCATACCAAACTTCCTCAGCCGTCTGAGGTGAAAGAGTCGCTGTTATGCCCTTTTCACCACACGCTGGTGTGTACAGACCAGATGAGGTCCTCAGTGATGTGGATGCCGAGGAACTTGAAGCTGTTTACCCTCTCAACCCCAGATCCATTGATGTCAATAGGGGTTAGCCTGTCTCCATTCCTCCTGTAATCCACAACCACCTCCTTTGTTTTTGTGACATTGAGGGAGAGGTTATTTTCTTGACACCACTGTGTCAGAAAGATGACTTCTTCCCTGTAAGCCACCTCGTTATTGTTTGAGATTAGGCCAATCAATGCAGAGTCATTGGCAAATTTAATTAGCAGATTGGAGCTGTGGGAGGCAACACAGTCATGGATATACAGGGAGTAAAGGAGGGGACTTAGTACAGCCCCTGAGGGGTCCTGTGTTGAGAGTCAGAGGGGCAGAGGTGAGGGAGCCCACCCTTACCACCTGCCAGCGATCTGACAGGAAGTCCAGGATCCAGCTGCACAAGCAGGGTCAAGGCCGAGGTCTCTGAGCTTCCTGTCGAGCCTGGATGGAATTATGGTGTTGAATGATGAATGAAGTCCAAGAACAGCATTCTCACATAAGCATCCTTCTTCTCCAGATGTGTAAGGACAGTATATAGAGCAGTGGCTATTGCATCATCTGTCGATCAGTTGTGTCAGTAGGTGAATTATAGGGGGTCCAGTGTGGGTGGTAGCAAGCTGCAGGTGTAGTCCTTGACCAGCCTCTCAAAGCATTTGCTTATTATTGAGGTGAGTGCGACAGGATGCCAGTCGTTCAAGCATGTTGTCTTGCTCTTTTTTGGTACAGGGACAATGGTGGATAATTTGAAGCAGGAGGGCACTCTACACTGGGAGAGGGAGAGATTTAAAATGTCAGTAAACACACCTGCCAGTTGTGCTGCACACATCCTGAGTACTCGCCCTGGGACGCTGCCTGGACCCACAGCCTTGCGACTGTCCACTCATTGGAAACATCTGCATATCTCAGCCTTGATTTATTTGATCTGGATTGATGAATTTGAATTAGTTTTATGTTTTGGACTTAAAAAATTACAGTTAAAGTTCAAAATAAATTTATTATTCAAATCCCTGTGTGCCAATATATTCTACCCTGAAATTCATATTCTTGCAGCCATTTACAGTAGAACAAATAAATGCAATAGAATCAATTTAAAAACTGCACACAAATTGCTCCCTTATGCAGGAAGAGACTTGTCCAGGAATAATACTAACTGCCACTCAATTGTGTGTGTATTAGGTTACAATCAATCAGTGGACAATTTTGTGATTAATAACTGTACCCATTATTAGTGTCCATTCTTGCAACCTTTGATGGAATTTCATGCATTGTAAAAGGGTTCCTTGAGGTCTGTATGACCTTGGAAAAACTAGTTCAATACAATTGCTCAATTTCTTTCAAATTATTCTGCTTTTGCAGAAACTTAGTATCACATTCCATAAAATGCCATGCTAGCATAAACCAGTATGAAAGTGAAAGTAGATCAAAAATCCTTGTCCATTTTTTAATTGCACCTTTTCCTTTTGCCCATCATTTCAGCTATTTGTTCACTGCTCAAATTCTGGGCCTCCTGCATAATACCCTGACCATTTCTCTGGCTATTGGCAGGAATGACTTCTGGCAATTAGGCTCTACAAATTGATTATTGCATTGGCTAATAGTGCAGCAAGACGAACAGAAGAATTGTTGCAACAACATATGGTACCTTGGGATCAAATTTTCAGCTCTCTGAGAACAGTAATAAAATGTGAACAGTACTTTTTTCTATTTACACTTTGGCCTTTAATTACCCTACCAAAACATGTCTCTTTGACTAGATTTTTGTGTACACATTGTTGTGTCCTTTGGGTTGGTGTTAGTTTTTGTCTGACGATGCCTCAATGAAATGTCCTGGGACAACTTCCTCTCCGAAAATGCCCTAATAAATGTTAATTATTATTGTTGACAACACTGCAAATGCAGTTATATTTACATTTAAAGAGAGCAATTGGAAAGACTGTAACATACTGCCAAATACATTTGTATTGACGTACATTTCTGTTTCTAAATTTGACAATGCTTTGAATAAATGTGCTATCATCTTCACTCCAGTGCACAGCAGACATCAAACAGAATTATGAACACTTCACAAGTTCTTCTTGATGTGCCAGTTAACCATCTGCTGCAAATTGCTTCCTTAATACTATACATTAAATTTTCTTCAGCATGCTTGATAGTAGAATCATCTGTGAACTTTCTCAAGTGCAAAAATCTAAAAATAATTTTGCAGCTTTAAGCCTATAATTGAAATTACCCAGCATAGATGTAGGACTATTGTCACTTGGTATAATATGCTGTAAATTCTTTTTTTGTTTGGTTGTCTTGTTCCACTCAGCTTTCAAGATTTGCCTATTTCGAAATCATATGCACGTGGATAATTTTCCCGTCAGAATTTTTTTTTAAATCTGGTGAAAAGCTGCTATATTCCCATGATGCTATTGATATTAGTCATATTTTATAGTAATAATCAGAATTAACATTTTCATTTTAAACAGAAATCTCAAGACAGATTTACTTTATCTGTAAATAGCCTCATCTTAAATTTTGAATGACAACTCTTTTTACCCATCTTGAATATAATGTTAGTCATTGTAAATATTAGGTAATTTCTTACTTAAATAGAGATGCATGATATTATAAATTCATGGGTAATGGAATAAAATGCTAAGCAGAATTTCAGCACCGGCACTTGGAAATTAAGCAGGCAGGCACCAAGCTGGCAACAAATCCTCCAGACCTCATTAATGTGTGAATCCAGAGATTTTAACCCTGGGCTTTATTTGCATATCATTCATCTGCTTTCTGTCCATAACTGCTGGAAAGTGACAGCTGACAACTGTGATGAAATGGCTTCATGTACTTCAGGAGAACATTCGAGAAGGCTTGCACTCAATTAAGTACTTCTTGAAATATTGCAATGTTGGAATTTCAACAGCCAGGCAAGCATTATGGACGTGAGGGAGTAGTTTATGAAGAGCTGTTGAGTGAGAGATGAGAGCAGTCCATTCAGCACCTGGTGCCTTTACTGTTACTGAGTGATATCAGACCTTTTCTGCACGTTAATTTCATTCGACTCCTTTGATTTCATTGAGGACAAATGTATTGATCTTGCCATTGTGACTAATTTTCCTTGCACCTGAATTTATTAATGACAGAATGACTCTATGCTTCCATTTTGAATGAAAGAGCATTTCTGCTTCTTCCTCATTTGTGCAAAGTGAGAAAAAGTTCACACCTTCATTTTCAATATGTACTGGTTCATTTTCAAAGTCCAGGAAATGTCAGTTAGAACACCCCCTTTGGATTTTCTAAATCAAGGAATGTAGATAATTTCACTTTATAATCTGACTTGTGGTCTAAGTAAAAGACTAACAGTCCACTGCACTCTTACAAATAAAAAAGTGAAAAAAAAACCTTCTTTATAACACACACAAATTGCTGAAGGAACTTAGCAAACAGGCAGCATCTATGGAAAAGATTCTCTCTGGCATTTTACGTGTTTCGCTTGGATCTCCAGCATTTGCAGATTTTCTCTTGTTTGTGAAACGTTCTTTATATTCTGGCTGTTTTTTTCATGCATTTTTTATATTTCACTGGACTGTAAAGACCCTTAAATCTTCATGACATACAAATGTTGATTGCCCATATTGAAATATATCTACCATTACTTTGCTCACTTTATGTACAATTTTATAATCCTGTACTTTTATGTCTTTTTACATATGACATAAAAGGTTATTAATAAGTCATGTGAATAAGTGGCTCCCTTGAATAACTTGTTAAATAAAGAAAATGAATAGTTGAGAATCCTGCATGTACTCCTTGCGACACCACTAGGCGTATATACGAGGGGTGATTGATAAGTTTGTCGCCTAAGGTAGAAGGAGATGAGTTATTAACTTCAAACTTTCTGCATTATTACTCAGAGTTGAACTGTACGTGCATGTAACGAGAGCATCTTGGACCTCCAGGAGGTCCACAGCAGGGGTTATTGATAATTTTGTGGTCTGAGGTAGAAGGAGATGAGGTATACAGCTCTCATTACGTGCACGTGCAGTTCAACTCTTTGAGTGAAAATGCAGAAAGCTTGAAGTTAGTAACTCATCTCCTTCTACCTTAGGCCATGAACTTATCAATCATCCCATGCTGTCCACCACTTCTGGAGGTCCAAGACACCAACTTCAACAAAGAAGGGATCCGTATACTCCACGACCGCTGGACTAAGTGTGTAAATGTAGGAAAAATAAATGCGCTAGGTTTTCTAAAATTAACTCCTTCTATCTTAGGCCACAAACTTATTAACCACCCCTTGTATTTACTAACTTGGCACTTCCTGCAGTCCTTCATCCTACATATTTCAATTTGTGCTGTTACTTGCAAAGCTCACTAACTACCATGCTGTGACACATGGGCATTCCCTTGTTTGCTACTTAAGCTCAACACAGAGATCAGTTTTTGTTCATTAGATTTGATTTAGTCTTTGCATATCCATGTTAGCACTTTAATCGCTTCAGATTTCTTGAAGTGCTTTGGTACTCTGTCCTTATCAATTATGACCAGAGGAATGGCATGCTCACTTATTGTCAGGGAATTTTTAAAATAAAGCTCAAAACCAGGCTTCAAGTGGCGAATCTTTTTATCTTAGCTTGATATCGTGGAGAGTCCACATACATGGAACTCTGAGGTACAAGGAAAAAGCCTGTCTTTATATCTAGTAGCAGACATGTGTGTGTGACCTTAGCAGGACAAAGGAGTTAGTTCATAATGGTTTTTTTCACTGTTTATGACTCATCTGTCTACGCTCATATCATTTGTGCAGCTGTGTTATCATTCTAAGGAGTATGAGTGCATAGTACAATATTCTTAATTAGAAAGCACAGGAAGTCCACATGGTGACAGAACTAAACCAACACACAGCTCCTTTAACCCTATATTTGAAGTCTTCTTCCACACTTGTGTACATAATTAGAAGGAAGAGCATGGGCCATAGAGGCATAACTTCCCTATCGTTCCCGGTGGAACAACAAAGGTGCTGCCCCAGCAAATGCTCTTCTCATCTGCTTGGAGTTGGTGTTAACATCCAGGAAAAAGATCAACAGTGAAGTCCCATGGACAATCTGGCTTGTTCCTGCAGAAAAATTAATTTAAAATCATGTGTAATATTTTACACGGTACAGTAGCTAATGAGTATAAATCTGACTTGTTTAAAAAGAATAGCATTCTCCATCACACCTCATACCACCACTTAAATAACACAGTGCCATATTAGCAAAGATAGAAAGTGTATTGAAACTGTGATTCTTTTCACCTCTGCCAGCTCCGATCCATTACTGGAAGATGGAACACTCACATAAAAGTTCTAGTGGGTGATGTTAGAGTGGAATGAAATGTAAATACTAATGCTGCAGACCAGAAGAAATGTGCTGCAAGCCTAGGCATCAGTTAGCATCTCTGATTTCTTTCCTGACTCCTGGCGTGCCTTATCTGAGGTCAACTCTTCAATCCAATTCACTGCCTCATTCACACACAACTGTTGACCATCTACATTTCCTTCCCCTAACCTATCTGAAAATGGTATACATTACACTCTGAAGGGTAATGTATCTGAGCAGTTTTTTCTGCAGATAATGCAATTCTTAAAATATATTTCATGACATGATCTCCATGCAAAGAAAAAGGAAAATACAGAGGGTAATTTTTGGCAGATCTAAAATTTGTAGACTTCATTACCTTATGAAGCAATGTTAAATGGAGGGGTATGAGCTCTTCAAAATCTGTATAAAATTCAATTATTCAGGGGTTTTAAAAGTAAGGGTTCTGTTTAAGCAGAGTATTAGTATTTTTTCTTATGTCTACATTTTATAAGATCCTTGGTTATTGTCGTCTTTTAATTTTTTCTTTATAAAATATCTCTCTGCTCACATGAGACTACGAGACTGGAATCTAGAGCAACAAATAATACGCTAGAGGAATTCAGCTGGTCCTTCCTCCTGATTTTTCTCAGTTATTACAAAAATAATTTACAAAGATTAGCACTTGCCATTGGAAAAGATAGCCTGTACCTTGTTTCATCTGAGTATGACTTTTTTAATAATACTTGTACTGCTGCACAAAAATGTGTAAAGATCAGGGCTTAGCCATGGCCATAGTTATCTCTGAGAAAGTTTATGGGTTCTGCTTACACTGCAGGGGTTTTAGCACAGAACTCTAGACTGAAGTTCCGGTATGATGGATATTCAGAGAAATTTGAGCTCTTTGAGCTACCATCTGACTGTCGAGAACAGTTATGAGAGATATCATTGTATGATGTGCAGAACAAAGTATTTGAATACTGTATCCAAACTAAGTTTCTTGACGAGAACCATCTCGAAAATGATCTATTCATTATCACATTTTCCAAGACAATTCCAAGGAATGGTGCCTTAGGAAGGCAGTGTCCATCATTACATATCCCCACCACCCTGGACGTTCCCTCTTCACACTGTTACTGTTGGGAACGAGGTACAGAAGCCTGAAGGCACATTCACTCAGTGATTCAGAAAAAGCTTCTTCCCCTCTGCCATCTGGTTTCTAAAAGGACATTGAACCCATGAACACTGCCTCACTACTTTTTGTTTGTTTTTAACTTAACTATTTAATAGATGTATGTATACTTAATGTAACTCTGGAGTTTTCTCTATATTTATTATCATATATTTCATTGTACTGCTACAGTAAAGTTGACAAAATTCACGACATATGCAGGTGATATTAAATCTGATTCTGATCTATTGGCAATCTTGTCCAAAAACGCAACTGTAAGTAGAAATCAGAAATTGTTTCATCAGCTTTGGATGGCCCCTATTGTAATGAAAGGCACAAAGTAAAGTTCAAAATATGAGGGAAGCTACTTAAAATCTATCATCAGACACTCCAACCCATTTTAGGTATTCATTCGAGATGCCTCCTCCACATTCCAGCTCCATCATCTAAAACCAAGGTCAAGCTAGCCAAGAGCTTGTTACTCAGACTAGTAATAGGCATTACACCTTGTTTCATGCTGTTTGTGTATTTGTAACTTAAAGCAAAATTACATACAGTGCAAAGTGGCACAGTTAAGGAAACTAATTCACTGCAAATGGATAAGATGAGAAAACAAAGCAGAAAATAGCTCTTCACAAGTTGTTATCACTTTGCAACTTCTTCAGAGTGACATTTCAATCCTTTTATTTTGTTTATCGCTTCATGTTAGAGGAAGTAGGACGAGTGAAATTCTATGTTTTATCTACAATGATCGCTTCAGAGGAAAAAATGAAACCATTTCCAGGCCTCTTGTGCCAAAGTTACAGCAGATGAAGAGTTTTCATGTGTAAATTCACTCTGCGTTATCTCTCTGCATATATTACAACCAGTTGAGAGAAATGACAGCACTCTTTGTGGGTCAAGTAAAAGTGGCAGGTGTTCCTATAATCTGTTTTGGAGGTAACAGCCTCGTCTTTGGAAGCAAATGAATGGCAGTGTTATCATTCTGAGTTATATAGCAGTTGGCTGCTGGTATAATTGTGACAATGATATTTATATGCACCTGTCCATACATACGGTAATTATCATTTTATTTACCGGGGGTGGGGAGGGGGGGGTACAACCAAGTAGTGCAGCAACTGCTTGACAACTAACTATCTTTTTGATCAAATAGAAGAAAAATATCAGTAAGAGTTCCAGGAGATATATAGCTGGCTCCAAAACTTTGCATTTCACAATTTGATTCAAAGAACTATTAGACCAAAGAAAAGATGCTATATTATCTCCTCTTCGTGACTTACTCCTCTGTAGTGTCTCTTTTATAAAAATAGATTCTTGTCATGAATTCTACAGGAAGTTGTTTGTTCTTGGAGTGCTCAGTGATGCTCACTCTTGAGACAGCTTTGCAAAAAATTTTTTTCTATTCAAAAACAAAGGAGTATCGTTTTAAGGTTAAAGGAGAGAGTTTTACAGTGGATCTGAGATGCAAGTATTTTGAGCATAGAGAGATGTTGATTTCTAGAAGAAGTGATGCAATCAGATACAATGATTACATTTGAGAGGTGTCAATTCGCACCTGGTTACTCATATCTCCACGCTACACCACGGTAGCGTAGCAGTTAGTGTGATGCTATTACAGCTCAGGGCAGAGGATTTCAGAGTTCAATTCCAGCATCCTCTGTCAGGAATTTGTACCTTTCCCTGTGAATGCTTGGGTTTCCTCCGGGTGCTGTGGTTTCCTCCCACATTCCAAAGACATACTAGTTAATCGTTTAATTGGTCCCTAGACATTGACCTATGTTTCATCCAGGACTAAATGGTTGGGTTGTTGGGTGGCATGGTTTGTGGGCAGGAAGGGCCACTTCTGCACTGTATCTCTAAATAAATAAAGTAAATAAATCTCTCTTCCACCCCTGAAAAGACCAATTGCATTAATGATGCAAAAATGCCAAGCACAAGTTAATAGACTTTTCTTACTGAGAAATATAATCCTTATTGACCATTCCTACACTTTAGTATCTAATACATTCTAGGAATAGCATAGCTGTAAGAGCATTAGTTGTTCAAGGTGAAGGCCCACCACCAACCTAGGGTAATTCAGAATTTAGAGAGGTGACATTAACAACATTTCATATACAAATGAAAATTTACCTTCAGCAGCAACAAAAAGCCATCAGGTCAGGTCTTTCATCTCAGTTTGTGGAAGTGGCTCTGCATGATGTGGTTTCCCCTTTGACTATATAACAGCCTTGATAATACAAGTTAATTATATCTAGCTTTCTTTGGAAAAGAAAAGTTCCAGGAACATGATGTTTCATCTTTACATTTTGGACTGATCAAATGTGGCAAAATGTGTCTCATAAATCATTGTGCCATAGAGACACAGAATATTTAAATAGACCCTTTGGCTCACTGGTTCTGTGCCAAACATCAACCATTCATTTACACTAATCGTACATTAATTCTTCTTTTTATATTCTTCCCATTTTAACTCTTCCCCCTCCCCCTTCTAGATTATCCACTCAATTACACATTAATCTACAGTGGGCATTTAACCCCACTAACCCTCACAGTCACAAGGAGAATATGCAAACAACATCAAAGGCCAGGTTGGAACTCATGTCGTCGGTGATGTGAGGCAGCAAATCTACTTCCATGACAGTTCCTTAAAACATTCTCATCACGTCAACCACCCACCCCACAACCGGACTCTACCACTCATCTACACACTAGAAACAATGTATAACAGCTAATTATTGTGCATAAAGTACTATGTTGGAGATACTTGGGATGGAGATTAAAAGCCAACTAAGACTCTAAACTATATTGAACTTCTATACCTGCTAGAGAAATAGGTATTCTACAGTGTTACAGACTTAAGCTGTTGATGGGGGTTAGATATTAAGACCAAATTCCAATCTCCTTTCCTGCTATTATTTTCCCATCAATGACATTTTTGTTACAGTCAGCTTCAGCACACTTGCTCCAACATGTTGCTGATGATGGACATAGATTTTTGTTTTGCTACTAGCCTGGTTAGAACACCAGCATAATTTTCTGTCCTTCAATTAATATCATGAATAGCCAAAAAGATAATTGAGGGGAGTTTTGAATTTCATGTATCCCTTTTTAATTAAAATATATTGTTTCAATTATTTTCCTTGTCAGCTAGTTGTCAGTTCCCAGCTCTAAAGTACAAAGTATGAAGGCTTTACTTAAAAGTACAAAACTATACTCAAAATTCATAGCAAGATTTTATACTGTTAATGGCTATTACAAACTGGCACCTAAACTGTAAGGCTAGATTTAAAAGCTTAATTCACAGGATGCCATTTTTTCCAACTTTTTTCTTAAAATTGTCTTTCCACTGAGCAAAGTTATATAATGGCCATTTCTTGGTACTTTGCACAAAGCCATATATTTCCTAGATTAATTTACCCATTCAAATGCACCTTGGGTGATTTGCTTCCTGTACAATGCTCCTAAAGTTGTACAGCCCTTCAGTCCACAACTCCTCTGCTAACCTTTTTTACCCATCTACTCTAATTCAGTATGCTCACATTACAAATATATCCTTCTTATTGAAGTATCTGTCTAAGTGCCTCTCAAATGTAGTAATGGTATCTGTTTGCAGTAATTGTTCCAGCAGTGCATTCCAGATAATTAACCACTCTGTGCTTACAAAAATACTTATTCCTCGGATCCCCTTAAAATTCTGTCATCTTACTTTAAACCTGTGCACTCTTGTTATTGAATTTCAGGGTAAAATAAGGTGTAGCAATTTCACAAGTGACCATCACTGAGCACTCCATGTGTCAAAGCAGTAATTCAAATCCCGTTCTGGTCTTATGACCAAGCTTGTAGGCACGGCACCTACACTTCACAGTTGAATGCTGGCATCCCACTCAGATCTTTCTGTACAATCCTGCTCCATTCCTCTGTCTACAGAGAGCTCTTCTCGCTACCTCTTAAGAACCCATCCTTAGTCTCATAGCAAACTGACTATAATGTGGAGTCATCAGTCAATTGTGCTTTGTTGCTTGGGTCCTATTGAAATTTGTAGGAAAGAGTTTACTGTCAAAGATTAAAAAGGCACCAGATTTTTTAGATGACATTCTAGCCAACTTTGTTCAGCATAGATTCAAATTTTGCCATGATTTAAATTGAAGAGACTAGATGATTAGGATTAAGCAACTTTATGTGTATATTGAACAATAAGAGTAATGAAAAGGGACATTTTCTAAACTGGAGTAGATCTTTGAAGATTGGAAAATGTTTTATTACAAACCAATCCTTCAAAAAACACTGTTGAAGTCAGCATTTTTTTTTTAGCCTGCTATTTATTTCAAATTGACCTTGTTAAATGTTTTAATGGATGGGTTCTTTGGACAATAGAATTGGCCTTAAAGAGGACTGGTTATTTTTAATATCATAAACCTTCAGTGAATGGAGTAGATAGGGTGATGGATTTAACTGAGTTCTGGACAAAGACTGAACAAAGTTATGGTATAAAATTAATAACAATATTTCACATTTATTCAGTCTTGAATAAGAAAGAAACTGATAAGATTTCCCATTTACCAATATTGTCTATTGCACTGGAAAAACTGAAATTTGATTAAATTGGCTGACTTGGATTTATTATGCATGCAGACATGAGCTTTGAAGTTAAATTGAAGATTGTATAGTATGTGACATTATTGTGAGATAAGGGGTGTTTTACTGTGGCACAGATGTATCTTGTAGTTCAAGCAATTGCTGCTCCTTTACTAATTTCTTTGCTGCCTATGTAAGCCATTCTCCTGAACCATCAATGATACATCTTAATTTGGCAAAATCGTATAGTGTATAGCACAGGAACATGATCATTAGAATGTGTAATACTGGTCAAGTATAAAGCTGTGTTTACATGCAGCCAGTGGTTCTATTAACAGCAGTTCATTGGGTAAACCTAGCCAACTACAGTATGTTGGCTCTGGAATCGAAAGACTCCAGAATCTGTACCTCTGTACCCCCCACTGCAACTGGTTCCATGACTTCCTCATTGGGAGACCACAATCAGTGAGGATCGGAAATAACATCTCCTCACTGACATTCAACAAAAGTGCACTTCAAGGATGTGTGCTCAGCCTGCTGCTCTATTTTCTCAACACCAGTGACTGTGTAGCTAGGCACAGTACAAATGACGTCTATAAATTTGCTGATGACACAACTGTTGTCGGCAGAATCTCAGATGGTGACGAGGAGCCATACAGGAGGGAGATAGGTCAGCTGGTTGAGCAGTATCGCAACAGCATTGCACTCAACATCGAAAAGATGTTGGACTTTAGGAATGGGAAGTTGAAGGAGCATACACCATTCTGTATTGATGGGTCAGCAGTGGAAAGGGTTAGCATTTTCAAGTTTCTCGAGTCATAGTGTCACAGAACACCATACTATAGAAATAGACCCATCTACTCCATGCTGAACTATTAGTCTGCTTAGTCCCAAAGCCCCCAATATCGTTCCCATCCTTGCACCTATCCAAATTTCTCTTAAATGTTGAAATTGAACCTAAATCCACCACTTCCACTGGCAGCTCATTCCACACTCTCACCAACCTTTGAATGAAGAAGTTCCATCTCATGTTCACCTTAAGCATTTCACTTTTCACCCTTAATCTATGACCTCTAGTTCTAGTCTCATCCCCAACCTCAGTAGAAAAAGCCAGTTCACATTTACCCTTTCTATGCCTTTCATTATTTTGTATACCTTTATCCTCATCCTCCTACACTCTGGGGAATAAAGTCCTAACCTATTCAATTTTTCCATTTAACTCAGGGCATCAAGTCCTGGCAACGTGCTTGTAAATTTTCTCTGCACTCTTTCAATATAATTGATATCTTTTGTAGGTAGGTGACCAGAACTGCACACAATACTCCAAAATAGGCTTCATCAATGTCTTCTTCAACTTCAGCATAACATCCCTAATCCTGCAGTCAATCTTTTGATTCCTGAAGGCTTATGTGTCGAAAGCTCTCTTTACAACCCTACCTACGTGTGACACACTTTCAAGGAATTATGTATCTGTATTCCCGGTTCCTGCTGTTCTATCGCACTCCTCAAGGTCCTACTACTGACTATGTAAGGCCTACTTTAGATTGTCCTCCCGGAGTGCGTTAAATACCCTCTGCCATTTTTCAGCCCATTTTCCCAGCTGGTCCAGATCCACTGCAAGCGTTGATAGCCTTCATAACTGTCCATTAAGCACCCAACCTAGGTGTCTTCTGGAAATTTGCTGATCTATTTTACTACATAATCATCCAGATTGTTGATATACTGTAGATGACAAACCAATGGACACTTCTTTTAACCTGATTACTTTCTTAAGTTTTCTCTTACATTTCTTATACTCAAGTATCTCATTTGTTCCTTCCTACCAAAACATGCATCTCCTTCTTTTTCTTAACTAGGGCTTGAATATCTCTCGAAAACCTAGGTTCCTTAAACCTGTCATCCTTGCCTTTTATTCTGACAGGAAAATACAAACTCTGTACTGTCAAAATTTCATTTTTACCAAGCACACCTTTGCCAAAAAGCAACCTGTCCCAATCCACATTTGCCAGATCATTTCTTATACCATCAAACTTGGCCTTTCTCAAAGTTAGAATCTCAACCCGAGGATCAGACCTATCCTTCTCCATAACTGGGTGGACTATAATATAATCCTATTAACGTGCTTACCCTTTCTTATTCCTCAGTTCAATCCATATAGAGCTCTCCGGTCTGACCTGTCTGATCACTCTGTGACGTTTTCTCTGATCTGTAATGCCACCTCAGGATCAGGTTTATTATCATTGGCATGTGACGTGAAATTTGTTAACTTAGTGGCAACAGTTCAATGCAATACATAATCTAGCAGAAAGAGAAAAATAATAACAAAATAAAAAATAATAATAACAAACAAGTAAATCAATTGTGTATTTTGAATAGATTTTTAAAAACATGCAAAAACAGAATTACTGTATATTAAAAAAAAATGTGAGGTAGTGTCCAAAGCTTTAAAGTCCATTTAGGAATCGGATGGCAGAGCGGAAGAAGCTGTTCTTGAATCACTGAGTGTGTGCCTTCAGGCTTCTGTACCTTCTTCCTGATTGTAACAGTGAGAAGAGGACATGCCCTGGGTCCTGAAGGTCCTTAATAATGGACACTGCCTTTCTGAGACACCATTCCCTAAAGATGTCCTGAGTACTTTGTAGGATAGTACTGAAGATGGACCTGACTAGATTTCAACCTTCTGCAGCTTCTTTCAGTCCTGTGCAGTAGCCCCTCCATACCAGACAGTGATGCAGCCTGTCAGAATGCTCTCCACAGTACAATTATAGAAGTTTTTGAGTGTATTTGTTGATGTGCTAAATCTCTTCAAACTCCTAATAAAGCATAACTGCTATCCTGCCTTCTTTATAACTACATCGACATGTTGGGATCAGATTAGATCCTCAGAGATCTTGACACCCCGGCACTTGAAGCTGCTCACTGTCTCCACTTTGGATGGAATGTGTTCCTTCATCTTGCCCTTCCTGAAGTCCACAATCAGCTCTTTCGTCGTACTGACATTGAGTGCCAGGTTGTTGCTGCGGCACCACTCCACTAGTTGACATATCTCACTCCTGTATGCCCTCTCATCACCACCTGAGATTCCACCAACAATGGTTGTATCATCGGCAAATTTATAGATGCATCTTGAGCTATGCCTAGCCACATAGTCATGTGTATATGGAGAGTAGAGCCGAGGGCTAAGCACACACCCCTGAGGAGCACCAGTGCTGATTGTCAGCAAGGAGGATATGTTATCACCAATCCGCACAGATTGTGGTCTGTACCCTTAATCCCTTCCTTTAATTCCTCCCTCTCTATCACATCTAAAAATACAGAACCCAGGAACACTGTGCCAATCCTAACCCTCCTGCAATCAAGTTTCACCAAAGCAATGTCATCATTCCACATGCTGAATCATGCCCAAAACCAGTCTGCCTTTCCTACAATATTGAAATAAACACACCTCAGAACATTAGTTCCGCCATGCTCAACCTTTCAATTCCCTATTTTGTATGTAGGCTTAACAGCTTCTTTCCCCACAACCACATCATTATCTGCTTTAGCGCTCTCATTCACACCCCTGCAACTCAAATACAAATCTACCTGCCCCTCCCACCTCCCTTGTGCGGTTTCAGCAAGCCTTCACACAAGGATATTAGTCCCCTTCCAGATTAGGTGCAGACTTTCTCACCTGTACAGGTCCCACTCTCCCAGGAAGAGAGGACAATGATCCGAAAATCTGAAGCCCTTTCTCCTGCACCATCCGCTCAGTCACATGTTAAACTGAATGATCCTCCTACTTCTGGCCTCACTAGCAAATGGCATGGGTAGCAATCCTGAGACGACATCCCTGGATGTCCTGTCCTTTAACTTAGCACCTAACTGCCTGAACTCACTTTGCACAACCTCCTTACCCTTACTACCCATGTCGTTGGTACTAACATGGACCCCAATCTCTGGCAGTTCCCCCTCCCACTTAAGCAGGGGTTACCAACCTGGGGTCTATGGCATAAAAAGAGGTAGAGAACCCCTGCACTTAATCGATCTGAGATCTCCCTAACCCTGACACCTGGGTGGCAACACACATCCAGGAGTCTCATTCTCATCCACAGAATCTGCTATTTGTTCCCTAACCATTGAATCCCCTATCACTGCAGCTCGCCACTTCTCCCCTCTTGGCTTCTGAGCCGCAGAGCCAGACTCACTGGTCGAGACCTGAGTGCTGAGCTTTTCTCTACTAGGTCAATCCCTGTGCCCTTCACCAATACCCAAAGCAGTATGCCTGTTATTGAGGTACTCTGCACTGGCTGTCTATCCCCTTTCCCCATCCTGATGGTCACGCTGGTATCTTCGAATTTGAATTTATTTAAATCTTACATCCATCCCACAACGTGAGGGAGTAAGTCTTCATGTTATGACTCCATTGCAAAGTTCAGACATGTGAATTTATAAGTCTAATGGCTTGTAGAAAGAAACTGTCCCGTAGCCTGTTTGTCCTGTCTTTAGTGCTGCCACACAGAAGCAGCTGAAACAGTTTGTGGCTGGGGTGACTGATGTCCCTGATGATCTTCCACGCCTTCTTTATGCACCTGCCACTGTAAACGTCCTCAATGGAGGGAAGTTTACGTCCACAGATGCACTGGGCTGTCCATACCGCTCTCTGCAGTGCCCCTCAATCAAGGTTCGTGCAGTTCCCTTACCAGGTGGTGATACAGTCAGTCAGGGTGCTCTCAGTGGTGCCCGTCAGGAAAGTCTTGAGGACCTGGGGTCTCATGCCGAACTTCTTCAGTCACCTGCAGTGGAAGAGACGCTGTTGTACATTTTTTTTGCCACACAGCCAGCATGTACAGTCCGGGTGAAACCTTCAGTGAGATCAGGCCATTAGGTGTCTAGTATCTTGTGTGTAACTACCTCCCTGTTGATCAACCCTTTAGCCTTGCGAATAATATGGAGTTCATCCAGTTCCAGCTTCAGTTCCTGAACATCGTTCTGTAAGAAGCAGCAGCTGGATGCACTTCTTACAGATGTAATCATCAGAGACACTAGAGGTCTTCCTGCCTTCCCATATCCCACAAGAGGGATTTTTCCACTATCAAGCCTAGCATTCCCACTGCTATGTGAAAGAAATAAAGAATAATTACATTAAAAAAATCTACCTACTGCTGCCACCACCCCTCCTTGCTGAACTCCCCACTCAAATACTGGCCATTCAACTTAAACCTAACTTCTTTCTATTAGACCTTCCCAGGTGCCTAATTACGCACACTCCAACATCTCCTATTGATGTATTGCCTGAGTGTCAGTATGTCTAAAGATCTATCCTGAGCTCAACATATTGATGCAATTACAAAGTGGGCGCACCAACTCATATTACATCATGAGTTTGAGGAGATTTGCTATGTCAAGGAAGGCTCAAGCATATTTCGACTGATGTACCCTGGAAAGCATTCTAATTGGTTGCGTCACCATCTGGTATGAAGGGACCACTGCACCGGATCAGCAACGCTGCAGAGGGTTGCAAACTTAGCCAGTTTCAGCATGGGCACTAGCCTCCCCAGGATCAAGGACATCTTCAAAAAGTGATGCCTCATAAAGGCGGCATCCATCATTAAGGACCCCCATCACCCTCTTCCCATTGCTATCATCAAGGAAGTATAGGAGCCTGAAGACACACACTCAAAAAGTTTTAGAAGTGGCTTTTACCCTTCTACCATCAGATTTTGGACTAAACAATGAACACTACGTCACTATTTTTTGCTCTTCTTATGCACTACTTACTTAAATTTTGATATACTTTTCTTGTTACAATTTATAATATATTTTATGTATTGCACTATATTGCTGCCACAAAGCAACACGTTTCACGACATAGGTCAGTGATAATAAATCTAATTCTAATTCTGAAAAAATTGATTATCGTCACTGGCTTAACTGAAGTAATTTCAGGAATTTGGTCTTGCATTTAGGTTGCTAATCTCATTTTAATAGTGAAACCCTACAAAGCTACATGTCCCTTCTTCTTCACTCACAATAGAAAACAATATTATGAACATTCCTCCAAGGATATGAAATGCATTTTTGAAAAACATGCCTTTCATCCTTTTTCTTTCTCTGGATTCTTTGCAATGTTTGCAAAAACTTTTCAAATATAAATGCTAGCTATTTATTGTGAGAAGATTAGTTTGGCAAATGATGAATCGTTTGTTTCTTTGTTATGTATTGCAAGTACAGTTAAGCAATTGCTTATAAAATTATTGTGAGAATTTTTTTAAAAAATTGCAGATGCTAGAAATCTGAAAGAGAAAATGCTGAAATAAAATTAGCAAGCCAGGCAGCATTCTGAAACATTCTGTTTCTCTTTTCACAGATGCTGTCTGATATCCTGAGTATTTCCAGTATTTTCTGTTTTTTTTATATGACATTGTTGTATTCTGAATCAAACAATTCACAGTGCTTTAAATACCTGTTATAGAGAGATTGCAAGAATACAGTTTGAACAATAGCTTCTGATTGGATACCAGTAACTAATAAAAAATTATCTGGAAGTTGTCATTTATATAATGCGCTGTAATGATTCACTGCTACTGTAATGGCTTCTCTGTAGCCAGGGCTGTGGTATGCATGTTAGCCAATTGGAGATTGTTGCTTTGTCTTGTGTATCTGGAAGGATGCTTTTTTGTGGTCTTTTGTCGAGGAGAGGTGAAGAGGGAAGACGCGTGTGGGGAGGGCTGGTAGACCACCGGACAGAGTGGACTGGGATCTGAGGGTCCGAAGGTCGGCAACGCTCTCAGGACACTGATTTGGTGGAAGAATGACTACTGAGTGAGCTCCTGCAAGAACTTACGAATTTTCCTTGAACTGGGCCATTTTTTAAAATTTTCATTACTAACCCTGTATTAAGATTCATAAAGTTCACTCATTTAATTTCATATGGTGTACTGTCTGGTACTTTGTGTTATGGGTTTGTAACTGGGAATACATTACACAGCATCCACACAAACGTGATTTCCCAGTTTGGTGGGGCCAAAGGCTGTTTCCCCTAGACGAACACGAGCTGGGCGAGCCTGAAGGTTACATTTAGTATTTTGGTGGAAGTTGCCTTGTTCTCACAGGATCATATTCTAAACACATGATTACATATAGTACATGTGTGAGTCTTTTCAGGTGGTTAAAAATATACTAGTGATATGGCAGAATCTGCCCTGCATAGGCAATTAAATCCATTGCAACAAATGTAAAAAGTATCTAGAAAGTACTACTTATATCATTTGCACCTGACTTTAATACTGTACCAGATTTGCAGACTATGAACATAGTTTATATACTCCCACAGGAAGTCCTGCATGTGAGGAATACCTTCAGCATTCATCCCATGGGGAAGATGATGGGAAC
The DNA here is from genome assembly GCF_030144855.1 of Hypanus sabinus. NCBI lineage: Eukaryota > Metazoa > Chordata > Chondrichthyes > Myliobatiformes > Dasyatidae > Hypanus > Hypanus sabinus. The sequence continues at coordinate 138,295,039 of NC_082714.1, forward strand.
TTCCTAATAGTTTCCCTGAAGGTATTCTTGGTACTTAAGGCTCTTTGCCAGGAATAGCTATAAGGTTTACACCTTCATCTTCAGATGCCAATTTTTTTTGCTGAAGCACCTAAGGCCCCTGCAATATTTAACAAACCCTCTTACCTGCTGAGCAATAATTTTCATCAGGTAGAGCAGAAACTTAATTTTCTATATTCTCAAATGCATACTCTCTCATTTAAGACTGCTGCAGACTTAACATTCTCATCTTGCACACATTACAATTCATTCACCCATGACATCAGTCGATTACAGAATATTTATGGACAATTTCCCCCTCCAAAGCAGGACAACATAATGTACAACTGAAAAGCCTGACAACTAAAGTGTGCTGACATATTCTGAACCATTGCAGAGGCTGTGGACTACTGCAGGTCTGGAAACATTCAGGGTTGTTTATCTGAAATGTCCTGCCCCTCTCATTACAGCTCCCACTAAATTCACACCTCCTCTGTGTTACAAACTGCAGATAGCATTTATTTTCCACCCTTCCCTATACCACTCCCAAAAGAAAACAATGTAATCAGCCACTCTTGTCCTTCCTTGCATCTTTTTTCATCAGCAATATCCTGTATAAGAGCTGCATTCTACGGAACAGCAAGAAAGTAGTGGCAATCAAAGCACTTGGCATGAAAGGCTTTTGAAGCTGGCAATGTGCAGCAGGCAATTGCATACTTCATGTATGAAGATGCTTTGCAAAATCGTGCAGGAAATGTGAACGGTGGACATACAGTTCACACTTTGCATGCACAGTGATGCAAAATAACTTAGCTGTAGTTTGATGATAGTTTGTTCTAGGGCCATTGTTTTATGTTTAGATAAATGTAGACTAGAATTCTCATGAATTCTCATGGGCACTTCACTTTGCAAACCACATATCTTAGCAGCCAGCTCCTACTTTAAACAAGCAGCCTTTGCTCTGAAATACAGTTTGCAGAGCCATCCTTTTAACTTCAGGCTGATTACTACCTTCAATTTACATGAAGACTGGTTCTTGTTTGCCACAAGAAGCTGAGCATGAAATAATTATTAAAAGTTTAACTGTGTCATGAACAACTCTAAACCTTCGGAATGGTTGTGCTGTTGTGCTAGAAAGCAAAGGTTGGTAATGTGCCTCTTGGGCCCCGGAAAAGTGAATCCCCATTACAGAAGGAGCAGGGAGTCATTTACTGGGCAGGGTCTTGTCTGTTTGGACCAGACAAGTGGTACAAGTGGTCACCTGCAACTTAATGGACTATTATGATAGATAGCGGACAGCTGGAGTCCAGATCCAGTGATAATGTAGTGGGGTTGCAATTCCTACAGTATACAGCAACCTCCTGAATTTTGCAGAATGGATACATCCAAATACGCATTTTATTCCAGGAACTACTGTGCATATCCAGGCATTTATATGTCCAAATGCACAGTGGACTCATGGGTGGTGTCATCTAAAAACCGCATAGTAAGTAAATCTATCTTATTTGAATCAGTTTCTGATTAAATTCTGTCATGCAATGTGCAGAGAGTTGGGTATGTCTGATAGGATTTCTGACCACCATTCTTCTCCCATCATTTCCAATCCAGATACTACATTTTCATTTAGCATTTGGTGAGCACTAGTCATGAATAACACACATCCAGGGCAGGGGTCAAGGATAGCACAGATGCTAACTTGACAGAGTGCAAGATTGTACATCAATTCAGTCACCAACATGATCAATGGGAAGGTTACAGCAGAATGGTGTCGGTCGTAGAAGGAAGAAGGTAATGGTGGAGGCATTTCCCTGACTGGATGTCTGTGATCTGTGGTGTCCTGCAAGGATCAGTTCGACCTTTTGTTTTTTTGTGATAACTATAAATAAACCAGGAGAAAATGTAAGTAGCCTGATTAGTAAAATTTAAACACAGAAAAAAAATACTACAGATGTGGAAATCCAAAGCAACCCACACAGTATACTGGATGAACTCAGCAGATCAGGTAGTATCCATGGAAATGAATGTTTCGGACCAGGAATCTTCTTTCAGGACTGGAAATGAAAAGGGAACACGTCAGAATAAAAAGCTGTGGTGGGGGGGGGGGGGGGCGGGGTGGGGTGCACAGGGAGGAGGATAGCAAATTAGTAAATTTGCAGACGGTACAAAAATTGGTAGAGTAGTAAAGGTTGTGAAAGTATATACCAGGATATAGATATAGATCAATTGGAGTTTAAAGCGGACAAGTTTGAGAGATCAAATTCTGGAGGAAGATGTACAGTAGAGAAAAGACCTTCAGCAGCATTGATGTACAAAAAAATCTTGGGGTATAATTTAATAACTCCCAAAGATGGCAACACTCTCTGGTATGGCTGCAAAGAAGGCATAAGGCATACTTCAATGATTAGGGTGTGAAGTATAAAAGTCAGATTACAGCTTTGGTATAAAACTTTGACACAAAACTCTGCAAAACTTTGGTTGGGCTTCATTTGGAGTAGTGTGCTCAATTTTGGTTGCCACAATACAGGGTTGCTGCTTTGGAAAGGATGTAGAGGTTGCTCACCAGGATATTGTGTGGAATAGATGAGATTGGCCAAACTTGGATCGTTTTAGTTGAGCATCAGAGGCTGAGGAGGAATCTAGTAGAAGTATACTGTATATAATTATGAGAGGTGTAGATACAATCCCTTTTCTAGGGTGGAAATATCAAGTACTGGAAGGCACCGGTTTAAGCTGAAGTTGAGTGGGGGAATATTTAAAGGAGATCTGTGCAGCAAGTTTTTCTTACACAGAGAGAGGTGGATACCTGGAATGCCTTGTCAGGGGAGGTGGCAGAAGCAGATACAATAGCAATGTTTAAGAGGCACTTTGAGAGCAATATAGAATAGAGAGAAGGAGTTCATGTGGAGACAGGTGAGATTAGTTAGATTCTGTTCCTGTACTGTAAAGTTCAGTGTTTTAAATACTGGAAGATGGGATTAAGGCTACACAGACATTTCAAGATGAACTTTGTGAATCAAATATTTTGGTTCTAAATTCTAAATAGGTACAAAAATACAGTTTTGATGTAATTCTAGACACACAGAAGCTACCAAGTCACGTTCTCGATTTTTATTTATTTATTAATATTTTTGCATATTTTCACGTTGGTTGTTTGTACACAGTTTTTACATTGACTCTGTGGTGTTTCTTTGTATTAATTGTTAAAGCCTGAAAGAAAATGAATCTCAGGGTAGTATATGGTGACATATATGTACTTTGATAATAAAATTACTCTTAACTTTGAACTTTGAATTCCTCAACATTACAACTTTAGATCTTGTACAAAATCAGTTAAATTTGTTCTGCATTTGTAGACCCTTTTTTTGCATAGATAGATGAGGCTGTACGTGTTTTCAATGTTGTATGTTGGTATATAGATTGTATAACCATTCCCAACATTGGTACATTATTCTTCTTTCTGGTCTAATTTCTTTTGATTGAAACTTCTGTTGAATATTCCTTATATAGATCTGCTTGACCGATCCCTGGCTGCACCTTTACCCATGCAATCTTCCTCCTGTTTCTTCTCATACTTCTGTCCACACTGCCTCACTCTGTATTGTCCATGATTGCCTTGTTCATAGAGGAGGTTTTGGGTACAAAAAGGGGAGTTAGGGGTCAGAAACTGTTTTAGGGAGGGTGATGCGGGAAAGTTATAGGTTAAAAAAAAAGTCCAGTGAGGTGGATGGGAGACAAAGATGTCCTGGCCTCAGATCCATGCTCGGAGGCCAATACCGTTGGTGATAGAGAATATCTGTGGACGTCGAGTTTTCCCACGTTGCTGTATCCCATGTTTGGGTGTCTGTACAGGCAGAAGACAGGAGCACCAGTCAGTTGGCGCATCAGAAGTTCAAGCCTGGAGTTTGGGGGTCTTATCATCAGCTAGTACAGGGATGGATACCAAAGATCAAAGCCTCAAGGCGGATCGGAATCTGGAAGTCAAAGCCCGATGAAGACTAAAGGGCTGTCCATTTGTGTGGGTGGGTGGAAGGGAGGAAAGGGAGCATGTTTTTCTGTGGTGGTTTTGTTGCTTGTTGTGTTCTGTGCTGCTCTGCCAAGCACTCTGAGCAAACTATGTTGATGATGCGGACACTTGCCAGCTGCCCCCAGCACACCCCTGGGTGTATTGATTGTTTACTGAAATGACACATTCGCTGCATGTTTCCATGTACATGCAATAAATAATTCTAAATTTGAATTGGAGTACATTCAGATTCTTCATATCTTCATCTGATAGTACATCCTGGGTATCTGTAGGACCCATGTATGAGTTCAAAGTTCACAATGGCAGCTGAGGAAGTTAAGTTTCCTTAGTAGAATAACCTGGGATAAAAAGATAGTCTCAATGATATTAACCGCAAAATCACCAGATTATGGTTGAGATCCATCTGGCTCATTAATGCCCTTTAGAGAAAGGAATCTGCCACCCAATCTGGCCCAGATGTAATTCCATATTCGAGCCAATGTGATTGAGTCCTAATTGCCCGGAAAGACAAGTTTAATGACAATTCGGGGTGAGCAATAAAAGCTGGCTTTCCTGGTGACAGTCGCTACCCTTGACTTAATGAAAAAAGATACAGACAGTTTCATGTTATTGAAAAGCTACAGTTGGGCTTTTAACAGGAAGCATCCATCAGAGAAACAGACTGTAGATTTTCAATAATATAAGGCAATAATCTTGACATTTATTTTCATTGAATTATTTAAGTAGTCCAACAATGCAAGGTTTACAGTCCTAACCTGAAAACAGATTGATTACGCTGCAGCCTTGGTCTGCAGTTGCTCTGTAAACTCACATTTATGCATTTAAACAGTATAGATATGTGCTTATTGTATACTGGGTGTTTATAAACAATGGATTTTATTGAATTACTCAGTTGCTTTGAAAGTAATTTCTGTGCTTTTGAATAGGTATCTCAGAGCCATGTATCTTGGAATTCAGAGCCGCTGGCACAGAGAACACGAACGCCGGCACTTCTACTGGAGGATGATGTTTGAGAGTGCTGATATAAACATGTTACGCCTGCTGGAAACCTTTCTTAAAAGTGCACCTCAGCTTGTACTGCAGCTAAGTATTATGGTGCAGAGAAACCATATTGGGAGTTTGCAAGGTAAGACTCAATGATTTTGTTACACCATAAGCAGTGAAAGGAACCCATTACTTAAGAGTTGGAAAATAATCCAATTCGCCTCGTTGGTCCTATTTTCTCACCACGTTATACATTCAGTGGCCACTTTATTAGATAGCTGTCCGCATGGCTATTTGAGTAACTATCACCCTCCTGTTAGCATGAACAGGATTATCCATGATTTTTATTAGTTTTTAAGGACATTATCTGCATGTATGACAATACCAAATGCAAATTCTCCAAGTTGCACTCTATCCTGTCTTGGAAATGTATAATAGTTAATTCACCTTTGGGTCATAATCCTGAAATGTGCTGCCTAATAATAATGTGGGACCATCTTCAGCACACACACAGTGGCCACTTCATTAGGTACAACTGAAACCTGCTTGTTAATACAAATATCTAATCTGCATGTGCCACCAATTCACTGCATAAGAACATGAAGGCATGGTCGTGACGTTCATTTGATGTTTGAACAGAACATCAGATGAACAAAGGGACCTTGGGGTTCAAATCCATACATCCCTCAAGGTCGCTGCACAGGTTGATAGGGTAGTTAAGAAGGCCTATGGGTTGCTAGGCTTCATTAACAGGGGGATTGAGTTCAAGAGTAGAGAGGTCATGTTGCAACTCTACAAATCTCTGGTGAGACCGCACTTAGAGTATTGTGTTCAATTCTGGTCACCTCATTATAGGAAGGATGTGGAAGCTATGGAGAGGGTGCAGAGGAGATTTACCAAGATGTTGCCTGGATTGGAGAACAAGTCATATGAAGCAAGGTTAGCAGAGCTGGGACTTTTCTCTTTGGAGTGCAGAAGAATGAGAGGGGACTTGATAGAGGTCTACAAGATTATGAGTGGCATAGATAGGGTGGATAGTCAGTACCTGTTTCCCAGGGCACCAATAGCAAACACCAGAGAGCATAGGTACAAAATTAAGGGAGGGAAGTTTAGGGGAGACATCAGGGGTAAGTTTTTTACACAGAGGGTTGTGAGTGGCTGGAATGACTTGCCAGGGATGGTGGTGGAGGCTAAAACATTAGGGGTATTAAGAGCCTCTTGGACAGGCACATGGATGAAAGAAAAATGGAGTGTTATGGGGTAGTGTGGGTTTAGTACTTTTATTTAAGGATTATATGGGTCAGCAGAACATGGAGGGCTGAAGGGCCTGTACTGTGCCGTAGTGTTCTATGGTTCTATGGTTAAGTGACTATAACCGTGGAATGATTGTCGGTGTCAGATGGGTGGTTTGAGTATCTCAGAAACTGCTGATCTCCTCGGATGGTCATGCACACCAGCCTCTAAAGTTTACAGAGAATGTCACGGAAAACAAAAAACAATCCAATGAGTGGCAGTTCTTTGAGCAAAAAACACCTTGTTAATGAGAGAGGTCAGACGTGAATGCCCAGAATGGTTCAAGATGACAGGAGGTTGACAGGAATTCAAATGATCACATGTTGCAACAGTGGTGTGCAAAGGAGCATCTCTGAATACAGAACATGTCAAATCTTGATGTGGATGGAATACCGCAGGAGAAAACCACAAAATGTACTCTGTGGCCACTTTATTCAGTAGGGAAGATAGCTAATAAAGGAGATGGAAAGGTTCAGAAAGGTTGACTCGTTACCATTGGCTCCCAGAGCAGTGGGGTGGGCAATAAATCCTGACCTGACCAGCAATATCAACCCGTTTAAATGACACTTTCATGCCCAATTCTTTACTCCCATAATCTCCAAATTAAAACTCAATTTATCTTTGACTATTCCGAATTCTAAAAGGACATTGACCTGATACATTAACTCTGTTTTCTAAGCATGTGTTGCCGGACTTTCTGCTTTTTATCAATTTTTTGAAATTTTGTATTTCCAGTATCTATGGTATTTTGCTTCTGAAATCCTGTTTATTATTTGTTCACTTTATTGTGAATGTCATTTGATGTTGGAACAGAACATCAGAATGAGGAAGTAATGTGATCTAAGTTTGAACAGAACATCAAATGAACAAAGGGACCTTGGGGTTCAAATCCATACATCCCTCAAGGTCGCTGCACAGGTTGATAGGGTAGTTAAGAAGGCCTATGGGCTGCTAGGCTTCGCTAACAGGGGGATTGAGTTCTGAGCAAGAGTGAACGAGAAACCACCAGATCCAGACTCCTTTTCCAGTGGCAGTGAGTGAGAGGCTGGTAGTCAACGGCTGAACTTTAGCTTTCCCTTCGCCACCACCTAGTAGATTTCAATCTTTCGAGGCGCTTTAATCAGCAAGAGATGGCATCAATCATGGGATCACATTCAGTCTCCTGGCTTCCTGACATCCATTCTGCACGCTTTGATTGCAGCGTTGTGGAGCACTCTTGGAGCCAGCAAAGCACCAGTCACCTGATCAGACCGAAAACGCACTACCGGAATGTAGATAACAGGCTCTACCAGAAACAAAACCATATCAGAAGTAAAAAGGTGTAAAAGAAGTGAAAGGAATTGCTTCATGAACCATATTGAGAACACCACCTTTGACAGCGTTGTTTGCTGGCATCATCTTCTTCCAGAGTCTGATAGTTGGTTTGAACAACAACTGAACCTCTTGACCATGTCTGCATGCTTCTAAGCATTGAGTTGCTGCCGCATGATTGACTGAAAAGATGTTTGCATTAACAAGCAGGTGTACATAATAATGTGGCTACTGAGTATATCAAAATGATTCACAAACATTGCATTACTTTTGAAGTATGGATTACAGTGATTATTTGGAAAAATTGTTTGCAATTATGTCTTTAAAAAACAGCAAATTTTAAGAAAACAAGCCTGCCTGAGTAAACATTGAATAAAATATAGATGTAATTAGAGTCCCCTATTGTAATGATTTGATGAAGAAGCTGCTTTGAAAATAAATTTAATTTTCAAATAACATGTAGGCAGTTGTCTCTTTTTGAAGAAAAGTGGGGGAACATGGTCAATTCTTAATATCTATAATTTTATTTGTCATTTTAATTATGATTAGCAGCTACAGTGATTATTTCTGAGAACATGGGAGTGGCATGGAAGCTTGGCCAATCTTATTGGCAAAACCTGATTACAGTTAGTGGCAATAAGTTTGACCTAATCCAGTATCAAATACTGACCTACTGGACAGACAGAGCTTGCAGTGGTAGCACAGATACCTGATGATGCTCCAAGCTTGAGTTCACTGAAGAGAAATACCAATTGATGTTGCTTTGGCGAACAGATAAACATTTCATGGTGACTGGCAAAGTGGCAAGATGTAGTAGGCTTCCCTTCCATTTTCCTACAGGAGGTGATACCTGAGTCAGGGTCTGTTATGAGAGGCTATCATGAGATAGAAAAGACCATGGGTTTCTTTCCAAGTAACCATGGCAGAAAATAAGAAGTAAGTAATCAGCATATCACCCAGAGGACTTTAATCTAGAGCCTGCAGGCACCTGAGAACCCAAGATCAGAAGTTGACGACAAGAGCTACTTTTTCACTCTTTGCCTGGAAAGCACCTGCTCTCAGTTCCCTTCCAGATTTTTACCATTCTCCCTATCTCATCACTCTGACCTCACTCTCAACATATATTCAACCTAGATCCCTTGCATATTGCTAGATACTTGTGCAAATGTGTTCCCAACTGCTTTAATTTGCTCATCCCACACCTCCTCTTAATTTCCATTCAAGCTGTACATACACTTGCAATGTTCCCACTCCTTGTACCATCTTAGGAAGATGTGACATAGGATTGGATGATGTGGAATCCTTGTGGATTGAGTTAAGAAACTGCAAGAGTAAAAGGACCCTGATGGCAGTTATATACAGGCCTCCAAACAGTAACTGGGATGTGCACTACAGATTACAACAGGAGACAGAAAATGTGTGTCAGAAGGGCAATAGTGCGATGGTCCTGGGAGATTTGAACATGCAGGTAGATTGGGAAAATCAGGTTGGTAATGGATTGAAAGAGAGTGAATTGGTTGAATGCCTGTGAGGTGCTTTTTAGAGCAGGTTGTCATTGAGCATACTTGCAGATTAGCTATAGGTACTTTTAATGTCAGAGAAATGTATACAATATACATCCTGAAATTCTTTTTCTTCTCAAATATCAATGAGAACAGAGGAGTGCTGCAAAGAATGAATGACAGTTAAACGTTAGAATACCAAAGCACCCCCCCCCCGCTCCCTTCTCCCACACACAAGCAGCAGCAAGGCAACTGCCCCCCCCACCAGTAAAAAATAGCATCGACGCCTCCCACCGAGCATTCAAGCGTGCAGTAAAACATCAGTAAAGGCACAGTACCCCAAAGACTACCCATTCACCTGGTAATTCAACATACCACAGGCTCTCCCTCTGCCTAATAATGGAAAAAGAGCTGTCCCTGTTTCACAGCAAGAGGGGAGACATAACAAACAACTCACTGACTTACGATGTTAAAAGTCTGTTGCATCGCTTTTCTCGAGCTCTGCACCCAAAGAGCTCAGGTGTCCGGACACACAGTTGGCAGCTAACCCGCTGCCTCCAATGTTCCGTGTTCTCCCGTGACACCTCATCAGGGGCACCAGACTTGAATCAGCCCGTCTCCAGAGCCGAGAGAATGCGGCACCCTGAAGGCGCACTAGTCTTCCAGGCCACATCCTTGGGATATCAAAAAGCAGCCGGTCATGAGGCCCTGAGAGTGAGTCCCATTCCCTCAAAGAACCAAAGTCAGATTGTAACTCCGGGTCAGGGTCTTCAAAGGAACCTTGAAAAGGAAAAAAAGAAATATCAAAGATAGAAATAGAGCTGCTTCCAAGGATGCAAGCAAAGGAGTAGTCATTTAGCACCATCTCGACTTTGCTCTGCCCTCCTACACTGGATTGGGTGTGATGTAATGAACTGAAGGCAATTAGGGAGCTTAAGGTAAAGGAACCATTAGGATGCAGTAATCACAATATGAGTTAGTTCAACTTCATTTGATAGGGAGAAAGCTGAAAATAATGTAGCAGTATTTCAGTAGAGTATTTCAGTGGTATGAGAGAGGATTTGGCCAAAGAGAATTTGATGGAGATGCTGGCAGGGATGACAGCAGGGCAGCAATGGTTTGAGTTTCTGGGAAAAACGAGGGAGGTACAGGATAGATGTATTCCAAAAACAAAGAAATACTCAAAGAGCAAAATAGTACAACTGTGGCTACAAGGGAAGACCAAACTAATGTATAAGCAAAGGGAGGGGGGGGGGGAGCATACAACAAAGCAAAAATTAACAAGGATTGAGAAGTTTTTAAAAAGCTACAGAAAACAACTGAAGGAATCATTAGGAGGGAAAAGATGAAACATGAAAGCAAGCTAGCAAACAATATCAAGGTGAATAGGGAAAGCTTTTTCAAGTATATCAAAAAAAGAGTTGAGCGTAGATATAGAACCACTAAAAATATGGCTAGAGAAATAATAACGAGGAGCAAGAAGATGGCAGATGAAATAAAAGAGCGTTTTGCATCAGTCTTCTCTGTGGAAGACACTAGCAGTGTGCCAGAAGTTGAAGGGTATGAGGGAAGAGAAGTGAGTGCAGTTACTATTACAAGGGAGAAGGTGCACAAAAAGTTGAAAGACCTAATGGTACATACATCACCCAGATCAGATGAACTGCACACTAGGGTTCTGAAAGCGGTAGTGGTAGAGATTGTGGCAGCATTTGTAATGATCTTTCAAGAATCATTGGACTCTGACATAGTTCTGGAGAACTGGAAAATTGTCACTGCACTCCTTAAGAAAGGAGGGAGACAGCAGAATGGAAATAATAAGCTAGTTAGCCTGATCTCAGTGGTTGGGAAGATGTTGGAGTCAATTGTTCAGAATGAGGTTATGGAGTACTTTGGAGACATCAGACAAGATAAGACAAAGTCAGCATAGCTTCCTTAAGAGAAAGTCTTCCCTGACGAACCTGTTGGAATTCTTTGAGTAGATTACAAATAGGATAGATTACAACGGGAATGCAGTGGATGTTGTATATTTGGATTCATAAGGCTTTTGACAAGGTGCCACATATGAGGCTGCTTACCAAGTTAAGAACCTATGGTACTACAGGAAAGTTACTAGCATGTTTAGAGGATTGGCTGATTGGGAAGAGGAAGCAAGTGGGAATAAAATGATCCTTGTCTGGTTTGCTGCCAGTGACTAATGGTGTTCCACAGGGGTTGGTGTTGGGACCGCTTCTTTTTATGCTGTGTATCAATGATTTAGATGATGGAATAAATGACTTTGTTGCCAAGTTTGCAGATGATATGAAGATTGGTTGTGAAGGAAGGTAGTGTTGAGGAAACAGGAAGGTTGCTGAAGGACCTAGACAGATTAGGAGAATGGGCAAGAAAGTGGCAAATGAAATATGATGTTGGAAAATTGCATGGTCATGCACTTTAGTACAAGAAGTAAATATGCAGACTATTTTCTAAATGGGGAGAAAATCCAAAAATGTGAAATACAAAGGGACTTGGGAGTCCCTGTGCAGAGCACCCTAAAGGTTAACTTGTAGGTTGAGTCAGTGGTGTGGAACGCAAACGCAATGTTACCATTCATTCCAAGAGGTCTAGAATATAACAACAGGGATGTGATGCTGAGACTTTATAAGGCAATGGTGAGGCCTCACCTTGAATATTGTGAACAGATTTGGGCCCCTCAGCTAAGAAAAAATGTTCTGGCATTCAAGAGGTTTCTGAGAACATTCACAAGGATAATTTCATGAATGAAAAGGTTATCATCAGAGGAATGTTTGATGGCTCTGGGCCTGTACTCACTGGAATTTAGAAGGATGATGAAGGGGAATCTCATTTCAAATGTTGAAAACCCTGGACATAGTAGATGTGGAAAGGATGTTTCCCCTGGTGGGGAGTCTAGGACAAGCGGGCACAGTCTCAGGATAGAGACACTTTGTCAGACTGATGAGCTACCTTGGACTTGAAATGACAACTGTGTCTTTCCACAGATGCTGCTTAACCTCCTAAGTGTTTCCAACATATTCTCTTTTTATTTGTAATGAGAGATAGAACAGGCTGAATAAAATGTTTATTTTATTCCTTTTGATTTCTCAGAATCACGATGTTTTATATTCCATTGAACAAGCAGATTGAGCTTCATTTAGAATATTACTCAAATGATTGTATAACACTTCAGCAGCCCTGTACTCGTTATTGAGCCCAAATGAAAATGCTTTGGCCCATGGTGGTACTTGAACTTCTGAATTTTACACTGGGCGCTGCCAACTGAACCAAAATAATGATGATTACAGTAGGTTTTTGGATTTCAGGATCTTCTGGAGATTACTTCTAGTTTGAAATCACATGATTAATATGCAGTATGGCATAAAAATTGCCAGACTGCACAAAAAATATGAGCATGAGTCATTTAATAGGCTGTTCATTATTATAAAACCCAGAGCTATAATTAACAACATTTAGTAGCTGACGTTAGTAATCCTCTTAATATCTGTCCAATTATGATGAATGCATCATGACATAGTTAATTACTTCAATACTTGTATCTGATAGTTAAAACTATGCTCTTGTTAAAAACACATTAATATTTTTGAATAAAGATGAAAAAACTGAATCCATTGCTAACATAGATTTGCCAGGGCTATCTTAGTGCTGGTGATGGCTTTTCTACTGTCAATGTCTAATTAACTCCTAGTTTTTGCTTCCTCAAGTGTATGACTCTCAAAATGAAAACACAGGCAGATGACTTCGGTATCATGCCCCTTGCATTTATGAAAAACTATTGCTGCAGTCAGATTGCTAACAGCCATTTGCAGCAAGCTTTGTGGTGATATCAGGCATGCTGCCTCCATTAGCCTTCTAGATGCAGATCAGGAGATTAGGAGGGGGTCTGCATCCTGAAGACTTTCTGTTATTGAATTACTGCCTGTAGTTTCTGGTCAAAAGGTTAAAGACAGCACAGGCCAAAATTCCAATTTTTCATGAACTATATTGTAAAGTTTTGAACTGAGATAATGTTGAACGGTTAAATTTAAATGTGAAGTGTATTTGCAAATAACATGCAAGGCATTCTTTTACTAAAACTAATGCAAGTAACTAAAAGTAAACATGAAAAATTCTGCAATTGCTGTAAATCACAAAATGCTGGAGGAATGCTGCCTGATCTGCTGAGTTCACCTAGCATTTTGTCTATGTGTTGTAAGTCACTAAAACAGCGTTGTAGCTTCAGATAGCTGGTCAGATCTTTCCTTCAGACATCAGTGGTAAAGGGTGTTTTTGTTGAGTCTTTCATTATACTATGTCTTGTGTCACGTCAACAGGTTGTATCAGTGGGCAGATCAGTTGTATGGTGATTGTGACTTTAATGCTGTAAATTAAACACCTGATGAGAGAATTCTGCTGTTTATTATAGGATGATAAGTTACCAGCAAAAATTGTCTGGGAAATTATTTGATGAGTGTAGGTATGATTGAAAGAAGTAATGGCTTGGGATAAAGGTCAATAAGGAAAGAGTGAGAAAATTAAAATGGTGCTAAATTTTCCTTATTTCACAGTCTAGAATGGGAGAAAAAAAAGTTCTGTAATCAAAACAGTACCTGAGTTGAGCTTTACCAGCTGGTCTTAAGCCTCACAAGGTCTCTGATAGGCTAGTGATACAGAAGAG